>NC_061514.1:321407237-321658280 GCF_022539505.1 Lolium rigidum
ATCTATGTTCTGTTATCACCGGAATTTGACCGGATCGAGAGGTGGGCCGCGATCAAGATGGGTTTGAAGATTATATACGGAAGAAATACGTGAATCGGCCTTATATACAAAGTTTGGGCTAGTTTGCCCTTGTATACGTAACATAGTAGGTTACGTGTCGGTTAGTTAGAGTTTGCCTCGTGCACGGTTGGGATTATTCCCACGTTAGAAATTCTACGGACTATAAATATGTATCTAGGGTTTATGAAATAAACAACAACCAACGTTCAACACAAATCAATCTCGGCGCATCGCCAACTCCTTCGTCTCGAGGGTTTCTCCTGGTAAGCACCATGCTGCCTAGATCGCATCTTGCGATCTAGGCATCACAAGCTTATTACGTTGTTCATGCGTTGCTCGTGCTGAAGCCTTTTTGATGGCGAGCAACGTAGTTATCTTAGATGTGTTAGGGTTAGCATTGTTCTTCGTATCATATGTCTGTCGTAGTGCAACCCTTATACATCTAGCCGCCCTTACACCTATCTTAGGTGTAAGGGCGGCACCCGCTTGATCATTGTTTAGTAGATCCGATCCGTTACGGTTGCTCCTTGTTCTTCAAGGATTAGTTTAATATCCGCAATAGTTAGGCCTTACAAAGGGTTGGAGGATCCGGCGGCGTGTAGGGTGTAGTTTGCTAGCCCTAGACGGGATGTTCGGGGATCAACCTCGTGTTGGTTTTTAGGCCCTGTCTAGGATCGGCTTACGATCACCGTGCGCGAGCGCGAGGCCCAATCGTGAGTAGGATGATCCGATTATGCGGTGAAAACCCTAAATCGTCGTAGATCGCTTTAGCTTTATCTTGATCAAGCGGGACCACCATATATTCGTACACCTCGTACGAATCATGGGTGGATCGGCTCTTGGAGCCGATTCACGGGACAACCCTGAGAGCCGATCGAGGCTCGTATTTAACGTTTACGTGTATGCCATGCGAGGAAACTAAGCGAGGCATCATCCAACACCTTCACGACCGGGTATAGGTCGGGTGGCACGCCCTTGCGACGGCATCGGACGTGCGACCGAGAAGGCTTTGCGGGCCGTCGCTCACGAGGACTCGGGGCCAGCCGCAGCCCTAGTTGTTCCCGGCTCTACGGTGTTGCCGATCGCTGCCCGCCGGTGGGTTTCGACCGCAACACATTCCAGCACGCCCGGTGGGACGATCTTCGACATCCACCGCATCGCCATCTACATCCGAGATGGCGGAAAGCACTCCGGTCAAGTACGAGGATCCGGTCGACGAGCTCAAGAAGAAGCATGACGAGATCAAGGCGGTCCTCGAAGCCGACCTCATCGGCTCTTTCCACAGAACCCGCTCCCATGGCATCAGGTGGAAGGGGTTCTCACCTGAAGGCGCGCTCGATGGAGTGGACCTGTCCGCCCCGTCCGAAGAACGCACCAGGTCGCTGCGTCAGGAGATCACCTTCATGGTGGCTCATTCGGCCGCACCGCCACTCCGGAGCCTGGTGAACACTTTGGAGCGTGTCGCTCTGCGCGTGATCCAGGAAATCATGAGCCATCAGTATTCTCCGTCGGGACCAGCTCTGGGGACTTACAAAGGAGAGTTGCCACTCCAGTCCCGTCCACCGCTGCCGTTCGCGTTGGCAGCACCAGAAGTGCCGAACTCATCGGCATACGTCGTCTACAAGATTGGTGGTGACCCTAGTGACTACCAATTCCTACCTGAGGCGCCCAAGGAGATCCCGCACGGATACACGTGCGCATACGTGCCGACGGCTAGAGTGCCGGGCACTCTCGAACCGAGCTGCAACAGCAGGGGCCTCGGAACGGCCGGGAGGAACGTCGGGAGCGGATCTTGAGAAGCAAACGTGGTTAGCTAAGTACGCCACTCCGACAAACCTCCAGAGCTCAGCTCCTGCAGTTGGCTCAGAAGCTGGAAAAGCAAGCATGGCTGGCTAAGTATGCCACCCGGCGAATCTTCAAGGTTCGACACCTTCGACCATCACCGCGGATCAGATTTGTACAATTCTGAAAGATCGGTTCGGCATGATGCCGAAAAGGAAGACATTCGGCTATACCAAGCCGTACCCCAACGAGTACGAATTGATCCCGCTACCACCCAAATATCGGCTCCCGGACTTCACAAAGTTTAGTGGATCGGATGGTTCCAGCTCCATCGAGCATGTGAGCCGATATTTGGCACTAGTGGGCACGATCTCGGCATCGGACGAGGCTGCGTGTGAGGTTCTTCGCACGAGTCCCTCACGGGATCGGCTTTCGGGTGGTACACATCGCTGCCACCGAACTCAATCCGGACTTGGAAGCGGTTGGAAGAGCAATTCCATGAGCGGTATCACTCGAGAGGCTTCCGAGGCTGGCATTGCCGATCTAGCACAAGTACGACGAAGCGCGGGAAACGAGTGTCGGAATACATCCAGCGCTTCGGGACCGTGAGGAACCGATGCTATTCCGTTCACGTAAGTGAAAAAGAAGCGATCGAGTTGGCGGTGGTGGGTCTCTCATCATCGATCAAGGACATGGCCTCCCAAGCGAGACTACCCTTCATTGGCGCACATGGTGCGAGAAGCTGTCGACATATGAACAGGCGCCACCCGGATGTTTACCGGGACAAATTCAAGCGTGCGGTGGTCCCGGTTGAGGCGAACGAGGATGAAGGTGCTGCGGGAGATCAAGAGGTAGCGGTGGCTGAATGGGCTCGGGCGGCAAGCCCCGTGTCCCGCAAGTGGGTTAAGCCACAAGGCCCTCCAAAAGGGTTCGACTTCGACGTGACCAAAGCCGAGCGGATTTTCGATCTCTTACTCACGGAGAAGCATATAAAGGTACCCGAAGGCCACAAGATCCCCACGGTGCAGGAGCTGAACGGAAAGCCATACGCAAGTGGCATAACACGTTCACCCACACCACTAACGACTTGCAGGGTGTGGCGTCGACGAGATCCAAATGGCGATAGAAAAAGGGCGGCTAATTTTCAACCAGTACGCCATGAAGGTCGACACACACCCCTTCCCCGCCGTTAACATGGTGGAGTATACTTACCATGGAGGGTGCCAGCCAGATTTCTCGTACAATATCAACATGGTGGGACCTGGGCACCACTCTGGTAAGAACGGAGATGAGGGCGAGCCTGCTCTCATAGCAAAGACACGAGAGGAAGCCGCTCCACGCGATCGGCTCCGCCACGACGGCAAGCGCTACGTCACAGAGGGAGAAGTGAAGAACATAAGATATCAGCGACCTCTCTCTGATCACCTCCTCAACAAGTATGTGAGTCAGTATGACCAACACCGACGATACAGCGACGATGATGAAAAAGATCGTCTGGCTAGGGACGAAAGGAGACGTCGTCGGCATGATCACGACGAGGAGCGATATGAGCGCCACGCCAAGGAAAAGTTGAGGGAGCAAGACGACGTGGATAGGCACTGGGACTGCCCCTTCTTCAGACTACTGCTGGGATTCGGGAATGAGCCGATTGCCAACAATCGGCAATTGCCCAGAATGTAAACAAAGGAAGAAGGATGCAGCTAACATGTCCGTGTTCAAGCGTCTAGGGCCTCTCCCGCCTCGGAACAAGCATGCTGAGTCCGCTCGGGTAGAAGATCTCGAGGATCTAGAGGACGATGATGAAGAAGACAAGTATCATCGGCCAAGGTGGTGCCCTGATGGACTCAGCCGTTCCCAAAACGAAGGGTTCGGCGTGCTGCGTGGATTGGAGGAAGCCGAAAGGTTATACCCGCACACGTTGAGGAAGGCGCGGCCTGATCTGGCCGCCAAAATTCAGCGAACCCTGGACGAAGAAGGTCGGCCACAAAGAAAAGAGTGGCGCCCCAAGCAAAGGAAAGCCGATGATGAGACATCGGTTGGCACAAACATGGTGCTCGTCCTTCCAACGGAGTTTGGTGCTCCAGGATTACACGAGGCACCCAATTTCGACGACTGCGAGCGCATCAACGTGACACAGGATGGGACTAGGTTGGTCTTATCCACAGGCCCGACCGTGTAGCGAACGCAGCGTCTATGAACAAACGTGGCGATGCCGATCCAGGAGATCGGCCCCAAGGATTTATGGAGGAACATTATAAAACCTTCATTGAGGAATTCAACGTGGAGGCCGATTCCAGCAATCGGCCAAAATTATCCTCATCATACGTTCTGCCTAGGTTCAACATTTGATCCAACAGGGGATACCTGAAGAGCCGATACCATCAAATCCTTTGAAAGAATCGGCTCGGGGGGCACCTAGGTGGATAAAACACAAGGATATGGAGTAGGAGTGTCTTTCAAATGCCCAGCAGCCCAAGATATTCTTTGAGGAGGGGTATTGAAGTATGGGGGCCGATACATAAATCGGCCGTAAAAAATTCAAAAAATTTTAAGCACAGCCGATGCGCAGACTTCGACTTAAGGATAGAAAGCCGATGCATGACCATCGACTCCAGAGGTACAACTGTTATAAGCAGAGACTCAATGGAATGCCTTCTTGCAAGTACTCGAGTCCGCAATATCAGCTGGGGCGGTTTGAGGGATCATGACCCTGACCAATGCCAAGAGCAGCCTGGACGTGCAGATCAGGTTAAGGATGGGTTGCATCAGATCCGCCAAAGAAAAGGAGTCGGTCTGACCTGCAAGGCGCGAGAAGTGGACTGAAGAAGCTCGGGGGGCAGCTCACCCTGAAGGTTCTCTGCTCTGGGGGGGGGGGGCGATTTTGTTGAAATCGGCTGGCTCTGCATTATGACGTGAGGCCAATGGCGGCACATTTGGCTGATTCATTACCGTTCTCGCCTTGACTGAGGCTCGGGGGCAGCTTGTCCTGAAAGACCCTTTGCTATAGGGAGCCGATTTTGTTGAAATCGGCAGGCTCTGCATCATGACTTGGAAACCGATGGTGACACGTTTGGTTAGCCCACTGCTGTTCTCGTCTTGATGGAGGCTCGGGGGGCAACTGACTGCGTAGATATTCTGTTCTTAAGAAGCCGATTGAGATTTCATCGGATGGCCCTCCATCATAACCTTTTTCAAGGAGATTGGGCAGGTTTGAAGAGTATCACTGAATATCTGAATGTCCAGAAGTATCGGCTTCAGCATCAAGTCGTTTCAGCAGCGGTTCTGGGGCTCTCTTGAAGGCGTTGGTCTGCCTTGTTGTCCACCAGAGCTCAAAGTCATCGGTCGAAAAAGGTGAAAGATAGATCGTGAAGGATTGATATGTTAACATCGGCTTTTGAGCATTGATCAAGTTCACGATCACTCCGATGTCAAGAAGATGAAGAATGGATCATGAGAGACCGATGCGTTGTCATCGGCTCATTGAGCATTGGCTAAGTGACGATCGGCGGGATCAGTATGAAGGGAAATCGGCTAAATTGGCATAAAGGAAATCGGCAAAATCAAATTGGGGAATTTCTTCATTGATAAACGAGATTTCTTACATAGAAGAGCTGATTGCTCTCAAAAGGGAGTACTAAGGGGATACATTGCCCCGTCTACTACTACTGATCCTATGCTAAGGGTCCTATCTACGGGCCGTCGCTGCCCTCGTCGTCACCCTCATCGCCGCTGTCGGTGCTGCTCCCGGCGGGCTCGTCGTCGCTGCTGTAGCGGCCGCCGGCAGGACCTTCGTTGTCCTCATCCTCCTCGTCATCGTCGTCGTCGTCGCTGTCGTAGTCACTCAGATTCCCCGGCCAGGGGCAGTGGCGCTTGGCCGGCGGCTCGTCGGCGAGGAACTGGAGATCTTCATCCCCGCTGGTCAAGGACTGGTCGTCCTCGGACCAGATGGAGGAGGCGTGGTCTTCCTGGTCCCATTCTTCTGGTGCGCGGATGTCCTCCGGCGTCTCGCGGGAGGAGGAAGACCCATAGGAAAGACCGGAGGAGGATGAGGAGGAAGAAGACATGGTGGCGCAGGAGGGTTTTTTGGGTGCTAATGCGAAGGGGATGAAGAAGCGAACTGTTTAGAACGGTTAAATAAAGGGGATATGAGGGAGATTCAATGCCACAGCAGTTCCCGAGGAAGTGGTGCCCAACAGAAAAATTTCGCAGTCCACGTGGAGAAGTGGAAGGGGCAAGGCATCATGATGAAGGATTCTGCGGCGGTTTCTGCTCTGCCACGACATGACCCGACGAAGGAAAGGCATAATGATTTTGGAAATGTCATTTCCAAAACCAGGGGGCATGTGTTATCACCGAATTTGACCGGATCGAGGTGGGCCGCGATCAAGATGGGTTTGAAGATTATATACAGAAGAAATACGTGAATCGGCCTTATATACAAAGTTTGGGCTAGTTTGCCCTTGTATCTGTAACATAGTAGGTTACGTGTCGGTTAGTTAGAGTTTGCCTCATGCACGGTTGGGATTATTCCCACGTTAGAAAGTCTACGGACTATAAATATGTATCTAGGGTTTATGAAATAAACAACAACCAACGTTCAACACAAATCAATCTCGGCGCATCGCCAACTCCTTCGTCTCGAGGGTTTCTCCTGGTAAGCACCATGCTGCCTAGATCGCATCTTGCGATCTAGGCAACACAAGCTTATTACGTTGTTCATGCGTTGCTCGTGCTGAAGCCCTTTTGATGGCGAGCAACGTAGTTATCTCAGATGTGTTAGGGTTAGCATTGTTCTTCGTATCACATGCTTGTCGTAGTGCAACCCTTATACATCTAGCCGCCCTTACACCTATCTTAGGTGTAGGGCGGCACCCGCTTGATCATTGTTTAGTAGATCCGATCCGTTACTGGTTACTCCTTGTTCTTCAAGGATTAGTTTAATATCCGCAATAGTTAGGCCTTACAAAGGGTTGGAGGATCCGGCGGCGTGTAGGGTGTAGTTTGCTAGCCCTAGACGAGGATGTTCCGGGGATCAACCTCGTGTTGGTTTTTAGGCCCTGTCTAGGATCGGCTTACGATCACCGTGCGCGAGCGCAAGGCCCAATCGTGAGTAGGATGATCCGATTATGCGGTGAAAACCCTAAATCGTCGTAGATTGCTTTAGCTTTATCTTGATCAAGCAGGACCACCATATATTCGTACACCTCGTACGAATCATGGGTGGATCGGCTCTTGGAGCCGATTCACGGGACAACTCGAGAGCCGATCGAGGCTCGTATTTAACGTTTACGTGTATGCCATGCAGGAAACTAAGCGAGGCATCATCCAACACCTTCCCGACCGGGTATAGGTCGGGTGGCACGCCCTTGCGACAGCATCGGACGTGCGACCGGAAGGCTTTGCGGGCCGTCGCTCCGAGGACCAGGGCCAGCCGCAGCCCTAGTTGTTCCCGGCTCTACGGTGTTGCCAGTCGCTGCCCGCCGGTGGGTTTCTGACCGCAACAGTTCCTACCAAAGATCAACTTGCCGATATATTCACGAAGCCTCTTGATGAAGCAAGGTTCTCTTATTTGAGGAATGAGCTAAATATCATTGATTCAAGGAGTATAGCTTGACCATCTTGCAAACACACCTTCGTCTCAAAACTTTATTTGGTTTAGATGTGGGCATGGAAATAGGGGGAGTGCGGTTTAAATTATTGAGCTATCTCTCCCCCATAATGCCAACATTAAGAAATCATTCTTTTTATATCATATGTTGATATGTGAGCTTCAATGATGAGTAGTGGCTTGGACCCAAGATATATCTTCGCGGTGCCATGCCACAACACTCATACATGGTGGCCTAGGCCACCACACTCTTCTTTGTGAAGAGTTGGAGTTATTTGGATCTTATCGCCTCTTATTTGACAACTCCATGTTCTTATGGGAAATCACTCTAGTTTGGCCTTATTTGCTCATATCTTGCAAACTTGAGTGACCATGTACCATTAACAGTTTGTATCTTCTAAAACCTAAGCCTACTCTCTCCTATAAGCCATTTCCATCTTGCTCATTTGTCATGTTTGGTAAAAACTTGGAATTTGAGGTGGTTCGGTCGGATGATCTAGGTTGCTCCATCTTATTGGTAAATTTGCACCTTATATGTGACGTGATACATTATTGCATCACATATGGGTCTTGCAAATAACCAACGAAAGATGGGCCGGATTCGCGGTGTTTCTAGAATTTTCCAGCACCCCGGATAATCCGGCCCCAGGAGACACCGGATAATCCGGCCCGACCGGATTATCCGCCCTAAGCTAGGGCCGGATTATCCGGCCTGGGCAAATCTTGAAAGGGTTGAGGACGAGGCCACGGGGGGGAAACGGTTCACACCTCCCCCCACGCGCCTCTCTCTCTTTCTCCTCTCAAGATCGCCGGACCTCCTCCTCCTCGCCGGAGACGCTCCGTCCGCCCCCTCTCGGAGTTCTTGGGTGGATCGGGTGCATCTCCTCCCTAGCCACCTTCTCCTCCAAGCGGTTTCCACAATGGATGTGGGTATGATTCACAATCTCTAACCCTAGATGTTGTGTTTTATATGTGCTATTTTCTTGGTGGAATTGGTGTCTAGTTGTTCCAAATCGATTGTAGTGTACTCCTCTTGCATGCTATGAGGCCGATCTAGTATTAGACAAGCTTTTGATTGGAAAACTGCATATCTCGCAGGGCCGGATTATCCGCCCCCGAGCCGGCCGGATTATCCGGCCAGGCCGGATTATCCGCCCCAGGGGACACCGGATTATCCGGCCTGGAGCTTCATTGCCGCTGCAGTTTTTGCTTCAATCTATCATGTCTAGATTTGTACCGACTTATAGCATGTTTCTCGAAGTATATTACTCGTATCTTACATGACTTATGAGCATTACCTTTCCTTTGCTACCCGCCTTTGCTTCTCACAGGTGGTGCTTCTCGGGGTGGTCGGAGACGCTCAAGGCATGATCGATCTAGTGACGAGTATGCACCCTATGCACCTCGCAAGTCCGTCACTTCAAGGCAGAAGAACAAGGAAGTGAGGGAGAACTACAAGGCCATGGACCCAGTCTCTTATTCCGCTATCCGCATGAAGAACTGGTATGAAGATGTCCCAAGGGATGAAGAGATAGAGGGCGGGAGATACTGGTGCATGGAGCAGGAGTTCATCTACAAGGACATCTATGAGCCCATGAAGAATCCGAGACCCATGCAAGCTATCGATGTGGACATTCTCGGCTGAAAACAATCACTTTGAAGATGCAATCCGGGTAGTCTGGAAGGTTGGGTTTGCATGATATCATGAAGATTCAATGTGACTATAGCCCAGTTTTGGTGAAGCAATTCTTTGCCACTTTGGCAATCAAGAGAGATGAGGAACGCACTATGGAATGGATGACTGGCTCCACTCACTGCAGTGCCACTCTGCGCCAATTTGCTAGTTTTCTTGGAGTTCCTGTTGATGGGGGTCGTCGCCTTCATGGACCACAACAGACAGATAAGAATGCTCTTATGCATCTCTATACCTCAGCAGGAAGAATTGGTTTTACTAAGGGGCTGCTTCCCATATACAATCAGCTGCTTCGGTTCTTTCGGGCAACCATTTGCCCAAGTGGTGGTAACAATGATGCTCTCCAGGGAGTCCTTGTGAACCTTATGCACCTCAGCTATAAGTGTGCTCGTGATGTGTCCGAGGAACGGAACTACACTCGTTGATGTCATGGACTTTATCTTCCATGAGATCCATGATGCCATGGTCTCCCGGACCACCATACCCTATGCTCCCTACATTCAGCTTCTCATCAACAACTCTGTGGCTGTGGTTGGTGAAGACTTGAGTGGGTACGCTTTGGTGAAGCACCATGTCAAGAAGGCCTACAAGGTTAAGCCAGTCTCTTCAGCTGTACCTGCTCCTGACTCTTTCATGGGTGATGCTCGTTCTAGTGGTTATGCTCCTGCTCGTCATCGTGATGTCCCGGCTATGAGGAAGCAAGCGACCCGGCTTAGTTGGTTCCAGCGCCACATCCTTTGCATGAACATTGAGATCCATAAGGAGAACTATGCGGCTAGCCGAGAGCGTTCTGAGATTAAGCATACTCAGGCGGTTATTCTACACAAGCTCAGTGGTGATCAAGGACCCCCGCCTCAGCCTCCAGCTCACCAGGGTTACAGTGGATGGCACTCAGCACAGGTTCCATGGAGTGATCTTGATGATTGCCTTCAAAGGTCCAACACCTCTCGCCGCTCTCCGGATGCACCTGACACTGATGAGGAAGAAGAGGAGGCGGCGTACGAGTCCGATGATGATGATGCCTCCGAGTGATTCCCATGGGACGTGTAGCATCGCGCTTGTCCCCTTTTTGGCGTCTCGATGCCAAAGGGGAGAAGTGTTCTATTAGGATTCTCGGGGATTTGCATGGTTTGGGCACAAGCATATGCGTTTATCATTCTTATAGTGCTTGTGTTCCCTCTTTATTTGAACTATTTGGTTTGTTTGTGTGCCGTTTCAAACTATGTGCTATGTGGTGTGAGACATTGTTATGGTTTTCGGATTTCTATTTGTTGAGATCAAGGATATTACATTATGTGTGATGCTATATCTCCGCATTATATATCTACACATGGGTATGATTTCTTGCATCCTATCTCAACTTCATATGTGTCAATGTCTATTGTTAGAGCTCATGTTGGATATCTCTTGTGTTGAGGCACCATACTCCTACGTGTTGTGTATTTGTATTCAAATGCAAATTACTTATATGCACACATGTAGGGGGAGTGCCTCTATGTTTTGCCATCATGCTTGTCTCTATAGTGATTCCTTTGCAAATCCGTATATTGTCAACAAACACCAAAAAGGGGAGATTGAAAGAACATCTCTCACATTATGTTTTGTGTGTTTGATGTCAATATATGTGATACACTAATGTTTGTTTAAGTGGTACAGGGATTACATAGATATTTATTCATGTGTGTTGGATTTGATCGTCTGTCAAAAGTTATCAGAAAATGTTGGCCAGGCCGGATAATCCGGGCCGGATATTGTTGAAATATCCGGCCCCCTGTTTTTGGCTAAGTCTTCGAGGAAAAGCTTCTCTGGCATAGGGCCGGACATTTGCCCGGATATTGTCCCGTATTGTACCGGGCCGGAATATCCGGGCCGGATATTTTGGAAATATCCCCCCCCCCCCCGAATTTGGCTAAGGACTGGAAGAAAAGCTTCTCTGGCATAGGGCCGGACTTTTGGCCGGATAATGTCACGGTTTTGTTCCGTGGGCCGGATTATCCGGGGGGGGGGGGCGGATTATCCGGCCCTTACTTAGGCCGGATTATCCGGCCCCCCGGCAGCTGCAACGGCTCATTTTTGAGTGGGGGTATAAATAGCCCCCTTCTTCTACCTTGGTTGCTTGCTCAATCATTATACAAGAAACCTGCCAAGCCACCTCCATTAGAGCCACCTCAAGAAACACAAGATTTGCAAGATCTCCTTCCTCCCCCAACCAAAGCTCTTGATCTTTGGAGATTCGAAGGAGAAGACACCGATCTACATCCTCACCGAAGCGTTCTTCATTCCCCCTCTCTTGTTTGAGGGATCTCATGCTAGTGTTCCTATTTGGTTCCCTAGTTGATTTGTTGTTGATGTGTTGTTGTTGATTGTTGTATTGTTACAGATTTGGGAGCCTCCAATTTGGTTGTGGATGTGTGCCCCAAGAACTTTGTAAAGGCCCGGTTTCCGCCTCGAGGAAATCCCTTAGTGGAAGTGGGCTAGGCCTTCGTGGCGTTGCTCACGGGAGATCCGAGTGAAGCCTTCGTGGCTGTTGGTTTGGCTTGCGTAGCAACCACACTCCTCCAAACGTAGACGTACCTTCTTGCAAAGGAAGAGAACTACGGGAATCATCTCCGTGTCATCGCGTGCTCCACTCTCGGTTACCTCTATCCCACTCTATCTCCTATTGCGTAGCTATACCTTGCTTAGTTGATATCCTTGTCATATAGGTAAATTCACTTAGTTGCATATCTAGAGAATTTACCTTTTGTGTCAAGCCTAAATTGAAAAAGAACTAAAAATTGGTTAGCACCTATTCACCCCCCCTCTAGGTGCGGCATACGATCCTTTCAAAGGTGACATTCCCATGGGGTTTTTATAAGCAGTTCTATAAGCCCATAGTGCTTCCTTCAATTTACTAGCCCAATTCTTTCTAGTTTTATTAACAGTCTTTTGCAAGATAGATTTAATTTCTCTATTTGATAGTTCTACTTGCCCACTAGTTTGAGGATGATAAGCGGAAGCAATTCTATGATTAATACCATATTTAGCAAGAGTTTTTCTAAAACCTCCATGAATAAAATGAGAACCTCCATCCGTCATAATATATCTAGGAACTCCAAATCTAGGAAAAATAATGTCTAAAAGCATTCTTAAAGAGGTCTCACCATCAGCACTTTTTGTAGGTATGGCTTCCACCCATTTAGTAACATAATCAACAACAACAAGTATATGAGTGTTACCTTCTGAAGAGGGAAAAGGTCCCATGAAGTCAAATCCCCAACAATCAAACGGTTCAATAACAAGAGTATAATTCATAGGCATTTCATTGCTTCTGGAGATATTACCAACCCTTTGACATTCATCACAAGATAAAATAAACTTCCTTGCATCTTTGAAGAGAGTTGGCCAATAAAAACCTGATTGTAGAACCTTTTGCGCGGTTCTATCTCCAGCGTGATGTCCTCCATAAGCACTACCATGACATTTACTCAATATCTCTTGTTGTTCATATTCGGGAACACATCTTCGCAGAATGCCATCCACTCCTTCTTTATATAAGTGTGGGTCATCCCGAAAATAATGCCTCAAGTCATAAAAGAATTTCCTCCTTTGCTGAGCTGAAAAGGTTGGAGGCAAGTACTTGGAAACAATAAAGTTAGCATAATCAGCATACCAAGGACTGTCTCGCGAGCCCACCTTTATTACAGCCAATTGTTCATTTGGAAAACTATCATTAACAGGAACATGATCATAAGCAATATTTTCCAATCTAGACAGATTATCGACAACGGGATTATCAGCACCTTTCCTATCCACAATATGTAAATCAAATTCTTGCAAAAGAAGTACCCATCTAATAAGCCTTGGCTTAGCATCTTTCTTTGTCATAAGGTATCTAATTGCAACATGATCGAGTATGAATCGTAACTTTTGAATCAACAATATAAGATCTAAATTTATCACAAGCAAAGACTACAGACTAACAATTCTTTTCCAGTAGTAGCATAATTTCTTTGAGCAAGCATCAAGAGTTTTACTAGCATAATGAATAACATTCAGTTTTTTATCTACTCGCTATCCAAGAACAGCGCCTACAAGCAAAATCACTAGCATCACACATAATTTCAAATGGTAAGTTCCAATCGGGAGGTTCAACTATAGGAGCAGTTATTAAGGCTTTCTTTAGAGTTTCAAAAGCTTCCTTACAATCATCATAAAAAACAAAAGGTACATCTTTTTGAAGAAGATTAGTAAGAGGCTTTGAAATCTTAGAGAAGTCTTTAATAAATCTCCTATAAAACCCAGCCTGACCAAGAACACTACGAATACCTTTAACATCCCTAGGATAGGGTATCTTCTCAATGGCTTCAACTTTAGCTCTATCAACTTCAATACCTCTCTCAGAAATTTTATGTCCCAATACAATTCCTTCATTAACCATAAAGTGGCATTTCTCCCAATTAAGAACAAGGTTAGTTTCTTCACATCTCTGCAAAACTTTATCAAGGTTTCGCAAGCAACTATTAAAAGAATTCCCATAGACAGAAAAATCATCCATGAATACCTCTACAATACTCTCACAAAAGCCATGAAAAATAGCAGACATGCATCTTTGAAAAGTACCAGGAGCATTACATAAACCAAAAGGCATACGCCTATAAGCATAAGTTCCATAGGGACAAGTGAAAGTGGTTTTCTCTTGATCTTTAGTTTTAACAGTAATTTGTGAAAATCCAGAATAACCATCAAGAAAGCAAAAATGAGTATTTTTAGATAACCTTTCTAACATTTGATCAATAAAAGGCAAAGGGTAATGATCTTTCTTAGTAACCTTATTAACTTTTCGATAATCAATGCACATTCTATAACCTACAACTACTCTTTGAGGTATGAGCTCATCATTATCATTAGGCACAACAGTCATTCCTCCTTTCTTAGGAACACAATGCACAGGACTAACCCATCTACTATCGGCAATAGGATATATAATACCAGCTTCAAGGAGTCTTAATACCTCATTTCTTACCACATCCTTCATCTTAGGAATTAGACGACGCTGAGGTTCAACAACAGGCTTCACATCATCTTCCATATTAATGGCGTGTTGGCAAATAGAGGGAGAAATCCCCTTCAAGTCATCAAGAGTGTAGCCAATAGCACCTCGGTGTTTCTTCAATATTTCCAATAACCTTTCTTCTTCAAACTCTGAAAGCTTAGAACTAATAATAACAGGATATATTTTCTTATCATCAATATGAGCATATTTAAGATTATCAGGCAATGGTTTTAAATCAAAGACAGGATCTTCCTTTGGTGGTGGTGTTGTACCCAGATCTTCCACCGGTAAATCATGCTTAAGAATAGGTTGACGAATGAAAATTTCATCAAGCTCATTTCTTTCTTCCCTAAAAACTTCACTCTCACTATTCTCCAAATGTTGCTGCAAAGGATTATTAGGAGCAAGAACAATAGATGCACACTGTTCAACT
Organism: Lolium rigidum; assembly: GCF_022539505.1. Taxonomy (NCBI): domain Eukaryota; kingdom Viridiplantae; phylum Streptophyta; class Magnoliopsida; order Poales; family Poaceae; genus Lolium; species Lolium rigidum. The sequence goes on from NC_061514.1 coordinate 321,421,849, forward strand.
TTAAAATCACTATTAGGCGAGTCAATTTTATAAGGAGTTTTGGTAAATTTAGAGAAGTTAAACTCATAAGATTCACCAGCAAATTTAGTCAAAATTTTCTCTTTCTTGCAATCTATAATAGCTCCACATGTATTTAGAAAAGGTCTACCAAAAATGATAGGACAATATTTACTAGCAGCAGAACCAAGTACCAAAAAGTCAGCAGGATATTTAATCTTACCACATAGAACTTCAACATCTCGAATGATACCAATTGGAGAGATAGTTTCTCTATTAGCCAGCCGAATAACCACATCAATATCTTCAAGTTCACAAGAACCAATTTCGTGCATAATCTCCGTGTAAAGCTCATAAGGAATAGCACTAATACTTGCACCAATATCACATAATCCATAATAACAATGATCACCAATTCTAACAGATAGCATAGGAACACTAGCTTTCCTAGACTTATTAGGATGCGAAACAATATTAGAAGCATCTTCACAGAAAATAATATGACCATCTTCCACATTTTCAGTCACAAGATCTTTAACAATTGCAACAACCGGGTTCAACTTTTATTTGTTCTTCAGGTTCTATAGGTTTCTTTTCACTTTTATGAACCGCACTATTTATAACGAGTACTCCTTCATTTTAGCGAGGAAAGGAGTTTTTTCAATATAAGCTTCAGGAATAACATGATCAACAGTTTCAACTACAACACATTTATTTATAGATGAATCAATTTTATCTTTATACGGGTCATGATACTTATCAAAGTTCTTCTTAGGCAATTCATAATGAGAAGCAAAAGCTTTATAAAGATTTACAGCAACTTGAGAATCAAGACCATAAGTAGCACTCATATTACGAAATTTATCAGTATCCATAAAAGCTTCAATGCATTTATAATCATAAATTATACCTGATTCTCTATCCTTGTCATTCTCCCATCCTTCAGTATTTTCTTGGATCCGATTAAGAAGGTCCCTTTTAAACTCTTCCTTGTTGCGTGTAAATGATCCAGAACAAGAAGTATCCAGCAAGGTCTTGTCTTGAAAAAAAGTCTTGCATAGAAATTATCAATAATAACATTACCAGGAAGCTCATGAATGGGGCATTTGAGCATTAAAGACTTCAATCTCCCCCACGCTTGGGCAATACTTTCTCCTTCATGAGGCCAAAAATTATATATGCGATTCCGATCTTTGTGAATCTCACTTGGAGGATAGAACTTAGAATAAAACCGGGGCACAATATCATTCCATTCAAGAGAATCCCCATTATCCAGTAATTTATACCAATGCGTCGCTTTACCAGACAGCGATACAGAGAATAGTTTCTTCCTCACTTCATCCATAGCAATACCTGCACACTTGAATAGACCGCATAATTCATGTAAAAATAGTAAATGATCTCCAGGGTGGACAGTTCCATCCCCTGTATAACGGTTACCCACTACACGTTCAATAATTTTCATAGGTATTTTGTATGGTAATTCTTCCTTACCTGGCGCCTCATCCACTACCTTTGCAGTAGTAGTGGATCTCCCAAATAAACACTCAAGAGAAGATCTTTCCATAATGAGTTATAGCAGCAGGCGAGAAATAAAATCAGCACAAACAAGTAGAAATTTCCCTTACCAATTCGACTTACCAATAGCGCTTCACTCCCCGGCAACGGCGCCGTAAAAATAGTCTTGATGACCCACAAGTATAGGGGTGTATCGCAATATCTTCGATAAGTAAGAATGTCGATCCCAACGAGGAGCAGAAGGTGTTGACAAGCGGTTTCGATGAAGGATTCACCGTAAATGCTCACGGACAAGTATTCGTGGGGTTTTGATGTAACAGATGAATAAAGTACGAGTAAATAAAGTGCGAGAGTAACAATTGCAGCGAGTGGCCCAATCCTTTTTAGCACAAAGGACAAGCCGGTTTGTTTACTTATAATGACCAAACGTTCTTGAGGACACACGGGATTTTAGTCTAGTGCTTTCGCTACATACGGCTAATTAATCTTCATTGTTTTGATAAGTGTTGTGTGGGTGAACCTATGCTAATGTACCGCCCTTCCTAGGACTAATACATACTTGTGATTATACCCCTTGCAAGCATCCGCAACTACAAGAAAGTAATTAAGATAAATCTAACCACAGACCTTAAACTCGAGATCCTCGCGATCCCTCCCGCATCGATATACCAACGGGGGCTCGGGTTTCGTCACTCCGGCAACCCCGCAATTGGCAAACGAGTACAAGATGCATTCCCCTAGGCCCATAAAGGTGAAGTGTCGTGTAGTCGACGTTCACACGACAAGCACTAGAAGAATAACACCACAACTTAAATATCATAACATTGAATATTACTCAACCATACTTCACTACTAACATATAGACTTCACCCATGTCCTCAAGAACTAAACGAACTACTCACGAGACATCATATGGAACATGATCAGAGGTGATATGATAATGAATAACAATCTGAACATAAACCTTGGTTCAACGGTTTCACTCAATAGCATCAATAACAAGTAGAAATCAACACCGGGAGAGTTTCCCCTATCAAACAATCAAGATCAAACCCAAATTGCTACAGCGGTGACGAGGTGCAGCGGTGGAGACGGCGGTGATGATGATGAAGATGATGGTGATGGTGATGGAGATGATGTCCAGCTCGATGACGGTGACGATGTCGTCGATTTCCCCCTCCGGGAGGGAATTTCCCCGGCGGATTCCTGCCCGCCGGAGAGCTCTTTTCTCTCTGGTGTTCTCCGCCCCGCAGAGGCGGCTGTGACTCCTCGCGACGTACCCCTCTGGCTTAGGTTTTCGGGACGAAGGAGTACGCGAAGAAAAGGAGGCGAGAGGGGCCGTGGGCCCCCCTCCTCACAGGGCGGCGCGGCCGGGCCTTGGGCCGCGCCGGCCTATGGGGTGGGCCCACCTCGGGTCCCCTCTTCTCCCCCTTCCGGCTCCCTTCGTCATCCGGAAAAATAGGAGTTTTCGTGAAATTCCCGTCAATTGTTGATCTTCCGAAATATTGCATTCGACGGTGCTTTTTCCAGCGGAATCCCGGCTCCGGTGCGCGATCCTCCAATAATCATGAAACATGCAAAATAGATGAAATAACATAAGTATTATATCCAAATATGAAATATATCAATGAATAACAGCAAATTATGATATAAAATAGTGATGCAAATTGGACGTATCAACGGTACATGGATCTAGGGGTGGAAACGGATCGGATGCGGATCAGATAATGCAATTCACATATCCGTTTAATATGGAGACGGATACAGATGTTGCCGAATACGAATTTGGAGTAGATTTTACTCAAATACGGATCGTATGTTTACTCAATTCGGAGCGGATACAAATATAAAGAAATAATAAACTCATGTCTTATAATGATCCAACTATAAAATGGTAGAGAGATAAATATATTGATATACTGCATAATATTTTTAAGTTCAATCACATAAAAGAACATGTGACCATTTTGTTAGTCTATCTAGGTTAGGTAATTGACATATTGGGGTTGAATTACTAATTGGCTAACATAATCTTACTCGGATACGAATATATCTATTTCCACATCCATATTTGCTTCAAAATTTAATATCACATTTTTAGTTGTTTATGTAAAACATATTCGGATTTTACCATATCCATTTCCACGGACGTCCGGATTCGGATGTTACCACTTTAATTTTCAATTTTTGAATACGGATGTCAGATAATACGGATTATCCACTACCAGTTTCCACCCCTACATAGTTCTACCTTGTATCATCGTGTAAATGATGAAACATTTGGAAATAAAAGAAATCATGATGTAACTAAAGTAAACAGTGAAGAAACATGATGTAATATTTTATAAACATGACAAGCTTGGACCGAAATATATCATATGGCACGAATTCGAAAGCACCAACTTGTGGCGGATACATTCATTGTACAAAATCAACATTATCAATCTGTTTCAAACCGCAACAAAATTTAATTAGGCATTCAATTAGTCATTCTAGGTACAGCCTAGAATCTGTTGCAAAGCACGGGAAATTTAAATTAGACTTTCAACAAGTCATTCCACTTGTATTTAAGGCAGCAACATCATAAACAAGAATAACTGCACAATAGGAACCCACAAGATGTATCCATGAACATAAAGGGGAACAACCAACAAAAAAAGAAGGAAAATGATCTATATCCTCCGGAGGATACAAACCTCCCAACCTCCGAATTTCTCACCGTTGGATCCAATCAATCTGAGTCGTTAGATCGGGTTCTCTGTTCAGTTTTGCTTTAAATCTCACTTTTGCTTCATTGAAGAAAAAAGCACCGCTTTGCTTCATTGAAGCAAAAAATGGTTTGAGTAAAAACAAAAACACAAAAAACATTTGGTTGTGGACCTTGCCGGAGACCTCACCGGAGCACCGTACTTCATCGGAGAACTCGCCAGAGACCTCGTAGGAGCATCGTACTTTGCCAGAGACCTCATAGAAAAACATTTGTACTAAAGTAGCAACATGACAGAACAATTGTAACAAAAATAATATACTATTATAGCATTGCATCATTTGTACTAAAAACACGACATTGTTGGAGAATATCGTCGGAGACCTTGTAGCAAAACTTTTCTACTAAAGTCGCAAAACAGGGAAACAATTGAAGCAACAACATTGTACCATCATAGCATCGATGCCCACTGCTTGAAGCACTACCTCCACCAGATGGTAGCGCTATCGCCCTGGCTTGTAGCACCACCGTCCCTGGCTTGCAGCACCAACATTGCCGGTCGCAGCATCCCCCACAGACGAGGTCTCCGGTGTATCTCCGACGAGTCTCCGGTCTGCTCCGTCTGACATGTCTTTCTATTTTTTGTATTTACGTGAACAATTTTTTTGCTTCAATGAAGCAAAAGCGGGACTTTTTTTGCTGCGACGAAACAAAGTCTGAATGAGTCGCATCGCTCCTTCTATTTTAGTCGAACCGTTTTTTTTTTTTGCTTCAATGAAGCAAAAGCGGGAGATTTTTTGCTGCGACAAAGTGAAGTCTAAATTTCAGGGGAAAGTGGACACGTGTTACGCATGCAAGCGGGAGGTTGGAAAGTTTGGAGCCTCCGGAGAATTTCTAGCACTGACCAAAAAAGAAAGGCAAACCGATTGTTATTTTGCTTAGAGAAAAAGCATGGGTTTGACAACAAACGAAGAACATATGGCTAACACCATGTGCATTAAGCCAAGACAGTTTCAGTAATACAGAGTACCATCATCATACCTAATAGTAAGTTGATGGTCGCAGATCAGTGATTCCAGGTAGCACCAACAAAAAGTGCAAGGCAAATTCCACGGCCAACAAAAACCAAGGCAAAAGGATAATAATAGTAATACCACAAATTAATTTAACTCAAAGGAAAGCATCTCTTATATATTCTCTATGACAACAGACGGAGAACAAATCTAACACCATGTCCATTAATCCAAGACAGTTTGAATAACACGTAGTACTAACATAGCAATAACACAGAGTTTTTTTGGTCGCAGACCAGCAGGCAGCAGCATTATTGGATTTTCATCACGGAAGCGGAGGCAGCTCCGCTGGAGTGGCCGGATACCTCTCGGAGTTGGCAGGCAGCGCAACGTAGGCGTAGCCCTTGTGGAGGTACTGCTGGATGATGTCGATCTGGCTGTCCCGCTGGCGCTGCAGTATCTGGCCCGAGCTCGACAACATCTCGAGCTGCTCCGCGTCCTTGATGCCCCTGCGTCGGAGGGCCTCGATGCTGTAGTCCGGGAGCGGCTTGGAGCGAGGCGGCGACTTGAGGAGAACACGGATGTGCTCCTGGTTCACCAGCTCCATCACGTTCCCGTCCTCATCCACCGCCAGCTCGGGGAGCTCCGCGGCCGGCTTGTCGCCCGGTCTGGCCTTGCGCTCCTCGATCTCCACCACGTCGCATGCATCGTCTAGGTACGAGAAGTCCACCACCATGCCCGGGAAGAAGATAGGAGTCGGCGAAGAAGCAAGGACCCTGTAGTCCACCAACACGCGGCTCACCTCCTCCTCCTCGGGGCTGGGCATCTTCTCCATCATCACCTTGCCGGAAAAGCAAGGAGCCGGCGCAGCAATCGTGATCCCGGTTGAGTTTGGTTGCGCTCGGAGTGGAGAACGACATCTATATAGAGCCTAGCGAATCCCCAACCCTGGGCGGTATCGGAGTCGGAGCTCGGTCTTTCTTCTTTCATGGCCTGTTCCACGAGTCGTCAGCTTCTTGGACTCCGCCAGCCTGTATGCATGGTGGGCCACGCAACAAGCTCAATATATTTCAACTTGTAGTAGTTTCGTCCGTTTTGAGATTGTTTGGGTGGTCGCGTGGGCACGCGTGTTCGTTTGGGTCACATGTTGCGTCCAACACAGCGGCCACCCATTTGCCCATATGCCTACTTCTTTGAAAAACAGACCACACATATTTATAAATAATATCTAAAAAATATAGAATAATATCAAATAAAATGTAGCATGATCAAGAAACGAAATGTGCCATAGTTTGAACAAATATAAAAATTACAAATCGACGCTCTAGGATCTCCTTCCGCCTCTTCTCGAACCAAGCTCTCTTCACCTCGTTTATGGTGGTCAAGTCGGTGTTCATGATCATATTATTCTTGGCTTGCCGTTTCAGCTCAACTTTCTTCTCCTTCAACTCCACCTCTTTGGCCATTGCCATTGCTATGAGCTCCAATTCTTTCTCTTTGAGCTTAATTTCCCTAACCTTCATCTTGGCCTTCACCTATTCAATCTCAAGCTTCCTGTTTTGGACATCGAAGTAGTTCTTCATGTTCTCTTCCTTCTCCCGGCGCCTCCTCCCATCTCTCTTGTCCGTGGACACCTCTTTGCCAGCATACATCTCCTTCAAGGTGCCGACCAATTGCATGCCGAAGCATCACGCTTCATGTCGGCCTTAGTTGCCTTGTGGCCTCGTGGACGGCTTGCACGAGAAGCGGAGCTACCACAAGGCTGGCCACCATCCAGGTCAATGACCGTGGCATCTTTGACGGTCTTGTTGCCAGTCAAGGTCGTCATGTACCCCTCGTACCCCTCTTGGAACTTGGGGGTTCCCTCGAGTTCCTTCCAACAATGATGGAAGCAAAATGTCTTTCCTTCATTCGCATTTTTGAAGAAATCCAAAGCTTGCCACACCTAGAGCAAAGCGAGACAACAATGACAAACATATGTGCAAACAACGAATGAACAAGTTGAGCTTAAGAATCATACCAAGTCCTTCATGCCGAGGCCGCTAACGGGAATCCGCTTCACGTGATCATACGCCGCCTGAAACTTGTTGCATTCTTCCCCACCTCTTTTGGAGGGAGAACTCGTTGCGGTCGCTATCAAATGGCTCCTCTCCGTGCCGGCGATGTTCATGAAAGTAGTCATGGATCCGGCGCCAGAATACGGTCCCCTTCTGCTCGGCACCTATCAATAGATCTTGCCAAATGGTCAACCATGCGTCGACGAGCATTTTGTCCTCCAGCGTCGTGTAGTTGTTGGTTCTTTTGCTAACCCGGCGACCTCGAGCTTGTGCAGCTGCGGATGGTGTGAGCTCGTCACCGAACAACGGCTCCTGGTCGATGTTCATGGTGCCGGGATGGCCAGTGGTGTCCTCCTCTATGTCAATGGGAGGTGGCAGGGGAGCATGCTCGGTCGGCGGATATGGCATGGTGGTCGGCATCGTCGGCGGGCAAGACGGAGGGGCCTGCATGGTGGACGCTGCCTGCATAGGTGGCGGCGCGCGCTCGCCCGACAAATCGTCGAACAGGTTGCGGGCACCGGTCATCGCTGCTGCTCCCAGGTGCTTGGGGGCCTTAGAGTGCGCTGGCACACAGTTGAGATCAATGGACGAAGGCGACGGCCCTGTCATGGACTCGCCCACCTCCGGTGACCCATCCCGTGGAGGGTACAAGTACCGCCCCGATGGCGCCACCATTTCCTGCGTGTCGGGCGTGTACCCAAACGGGGCAGTCGGCGGGGCTGTTGACCTTGGAGGAAGGGGTCGGGTCACAGACGAGGCGGAGCATCCCGCCGAGGCCGTGCTGGCGCACGGGACGATCATGTGCTGAGCGAGCGCGGCGTGGCCGTAAAAGAGCATGGCATGCTCTTGCAAGGCCTTCGCCTTCGCCTCCGTTTGGAGTTGGAGGAGCTGCTCGGCCGCCCTCTGCCGCTCCTCCGCGGCAGCGGCCTCCTTCTTCCGTTGTTCGTGCGCCCTGCGCCGGTCGGCCCGCTTCTTGCTCTCGATCGCCCTCTGTCCGCGGTGACCTTAGGCTTCGCCTTCTTCGTCGCCGGCACGGGCTGCAGGACCACCGGAGTGTCCAGGACAGGAGCCTCCTCCACGGCAGGAGCGCCGCGAGCTGGGCCTCGTCTCCGATGGTGGCGGTGGCGGCGGTAGGAGCTTCGTCGGCCATCTCTAGGTTTTGGGAGTGTAGTGGAGTGGGTGTGTTTTGGGAGGCAGGCAGGCAGGCGGGTCATGAGAAAGACTCGCTTCGCTTGGGTTCGGACCAGAGGAGGGAGTGAGGTAGGCGGCGTGCGGTGGTGCACCAATGAGATGGTCATCGGTGGTAGGGAGAGGTGGCTGATGACAATGTGCCAGCCGACGCTGACGAGAATATAATATACCAAGTATGACATGTCAATTTAACCCATGAATACAGCTAGATATACTTACCAGTCTAGATATTTCCATCAACCTAGATATGGCGTGTTCTAGAGATTTCACCGATAATAGTGACGAGGCGTGATGTGCTTAGAGAATCCCAATAGTAGCACTCGGATATAGAATTTCTATAGGTTTAGGCCCGGGGAAACGGTTTTCCGTAAAGACCCGAACCTACCCGACCCTTTTTGTGGTTAGATTTATTCCTCACGCTCAGTTGCAGACTAGTGGGTATCGAAGACACCTACATATACAAATTATCGTTCATAGCCAAATACACTCCAAACCGACTTTCGTTTTTGCCTCCTCTCAATACTTGCGTCGCCACATTGGGGTAGACGGATTTAGAGCCAGCGGTGGTTGGAGCTTAGAGGAAGCAACCAGGTGGTGAACCACAAGAAAAAATACTATAATTCACATTTCGAACAGGCATGGATACAACATCTATGGGATAACTTCCATCTTGATAATTTTTTCTGAGTTCTATCTGATATCCACGATATCTCTTTATCTGTGACCCAAGACATTCAACAGGACATGAGCACATGGGTATCTCTGAGTGACGAGACCAAGCAGGAGAGACACCGGATCTAGGCGACGAAGTCCGAAGCGCACCAGATATGGTCTTTGTGAGGACTGTTGTGGCCAGTTTCGTCTAGATCCAACAACTTGTTTAGGAGTATGTTGATTTAGCTAGAACTGAATAGTCGGTTGGGGAACGCTTCGTTGGAGGGTCTATGGTGTGTATAGGCTTCATATCCAATCAAGTTAACTTTTGAGTCATAGATGGGATGAATCATTAAGAATATAGATTTAGAGGCTTGTCGTCCACTAGTGGAAAACAGGGCTTCCGTGGGAGCCTTTTGTCGCGGGCGCGCCTGCACCCGCGACAAATGGCCTGGCCACGTCGCCCCGAAACCATGTGGAGCGGGCAGGGCCTTTTGTCGCGCCCTTTTGTCGCGAGCCGTATTACGACCCGCGATAAAAGGGGTCTGAGGGCTGGCGCCTCCTGTCGGCACCCCTTTTGTCGCGGGTCGTAATACGACCCGCGACAAAAGGGCCATGCCTATATATATAGAAGCAGCCACCCCCCCCCCACCTCATTTTTTCCTTGGTGGTGAAGGTGGAGGTGTATGCTAGCTCATTTTTTCTACATGTGCACAAGAGGTGTTTGATGGAATGCTTGTGAGAGGGATGCCACTTGGTTTTATTTGATAAGATTTCTCCTCTTTTTGATCCTAAAAGGTTAGCAACTATTTTCTTGACTATATATATATGCATAGTCCGTACAATACTAATTTTAGCAAGGTGATTGCATCTGATACATATATAATTGTACTTATGATGCGGATGAGTCATCCATGGATGTACGGTAGAACCGATGTGCTCCCGCTTTCGGAGAGGGCGTGAATTCTTTCCTGCTTGTGGCCGAGGCCAACAAGTCGAAGCAAGGTTTTATGTGCTGTCCATGTCTAAAATGTAAGAACGAGAAGGATTACTCTTGCTCAAGAGACATTAAGAGCCACCTACTTCGGTTTGGATTCATGTCCAGCTATAATGTTTGGACCAAGCACGGAGAAGAAGGGGTTATGATGGAAGACGGCGATGAGGAAGAAGATAATGATGACCAGTACCGATCTATGTTCTCTCGATTGCTTTGATACCGCAATGGACGACAATGAAGAAGAAGGAGGTGAAGAACAGGCATCGGATGATCCCGTTGATGATGATCTTCGTCGGGCCATTTCGATGCAAGAAGAGACTCGTGGCACGTATAAGGAGAGGTTGCAGTTCGACAAGATGTTAGAGGACCACAACAAATTGTTGTACCCAGGTTGTGAAGATGGGCATAGAAAGCTGGGTAGCATATTGGAATTGCTGAAATGGAAGGCAGAGGTGGGTGTGACTGACTCGGTGTTATCACCAGATTTTGGCCAAATCAGGAGATGGGCCGTAAGTGAGATGGGCTTGAAGGATATACGCGTGGAGGATCTCTGAAGCGGCCTGATACGAAGAAGTTGGGCTAAATTGCCCATGTATCTGTATTATAGTAGATCGTATCTTAATTTAGAAGTTAGAGTTTTACCCGTGCACGGTTAGGTGCACGCCTGAATTAGAAGTCCCCGGACTATAAATATGTATCTAGGGTTTATGAAATAAACAACAACCAACGTTCAACACAAATCAATCTCGGCGCATCGCCAACTCCTTCGTCTCGAGGGTTTCTCCCGGTAGCACCATGCTGCCTAGATCGCATCTTGCGATCTAGGCAGCATAAGCTTATTTACGTTGTTCATGCATTGCTCGTGCTGAAGCCTTTTTGATGGCGAGCAACGTAGTTATCTTAGATGCGTTAGGGTTAGCATTGTTCTTCGTATCATATGCTGTCGTAGTGCAACCCTTATACATCTAGCCGCCCTTACACCTATCTTAGGTGTAGGGCGGCACCCCGCTTGATCATTGTTTAGTGGATCCGATCCGTTACGGTTGCTCCTTGTTCTTCAAGGATTAGTTTAATATCCGCAATAGTTAGGCCTTACAAAGGGTTGGAGGATCCAGCGGCGTGTAGGGTGTAGTTTGCTAGCCCTAGACAGGATGTTCCGGGATCAACCTCGTGTTGGTTTTTAGGCCCTGTCTAGGATCGGCTTACGATCACCGTACGCGAGCGCGAGGCCCAATCGTGAGTAGGATGATCCGATTATGCGGTGAAAACCCTAAATCGTCGTAGATCGCTTTAGCTTTATCTTGATCAAGCAGGACCACCATATATTCGTACACCTCGTACGAATCATGGGTGGATCGGCTCTTTGAGCCGATTCACAGGACAACCCGAGAGCCGATCGAGGCTCGTATTTAACGTTTACATGTATGCCATGCAGGAAACTAAGCGAGGCATCATCCAACACCTTCCCGACCAGGTATAGGTCAGGTGGCACGCCCTTGCGACAGGCATCGGACGTGTGACCGAAGGATTTGCGGGCCGTCGCTCTGAGGGACCGGGGCCAGCCGCAGCCCTGAGTTGTTCCCGGCTCTACTGTGTTGCCCGTCGCTGCCCGCCGGTGGGTTTCTGACCGCAACACATTCTGGCACGCCCGGTGGGTTTCTGGCACGCCCGGTGGTCAATTTCCGAAGGACATTGAGAATCGGTTTAAAAGAAATCGGCGAAATCAAATTGGGGAAACTTCTTCATTAATGAACAAGGATTTCTTACAAAGAAAGAGCCGATTGATCAAAGAAGGAAGAACAAAAGAAGGGTCTATTGACCAATCTACTACTGTTAGGCCTACACTAGTAGATCCTAATCTACGGGCCATCGCTGCCCTCGTCGTCATCCTCGGAGCTCTCATCGGCACTACTGCCGATGGGCTGTTAAAATATATAGCCTAGCCCTTTCCAACAGTTCGGACTTTTGGAAAACTTGGCTAGTGCATCAATCTAATATGGTATCAGAGCCAGGAGGTCTCAAGTTCAAACCCCGGCTTACGCACTATTTAATCTAAAAATAGTTGCAGCCTCTCGTTGATCCCACGTCTAGTGTCTTCCCGTTTGTCCAGCCTAGACGTGAGGGGGAGTGTTAAAATATATAGCCTAGCCCTTTCCAACAGTTCGGACTTTTGGAAAACTTGGCTAGTGCATCAATCTAATAGCATGGTGCTTACCAGGAGAAACCCTCGAGACGAAGGAATTGGCGATGCGCCGAGATTGATTTGTGTTTATGGTGGGTTTCTGACCGCAACACATTCTGGCACGCCCGGTGGGACCATCTTCGACATCCACCGCATCGCCATCTACATCTGAGATGGCGGAAGGCACTCCGGTCAAGTACGAGGATCTGACTGACGAGCTCAAGAAGAAGCATGACGAGATCAAGGCAGTCCTCGAAACCGACCTCATCGGCTCTTTCCACGGAACCCGCTCCCCCGGCATCGGTGGAAGGGGTTCTCACCTGAAGGCGCGCTCGATGGAGTGGACCTGTCCTCCCCGTCGAAGAACGCACCGGTCGCTGCGTCAGGAGATCAACTTCATGGTGGCTCATTCGCCGCACCGCCACTCGAGAGCTCGGTGAACACTTTGGAGCGTGTCGCTCTGCGCGTGATCCAGGAAATCATGAGCCACCGGCACTCTCCGTCGGGACCAGCTCGGGGACTTACCAAGGAGAGATGCCACTCCAGTCCCGTCCACCGCTGCCGTTCGCGTTGGCAGCACCAGAAGTGCCGAACTCATCGGCATACGTCGTCTGCAAGATTGGTGGTGACCCTAGTGACTACCAATTCCTGCATGAGGCGCCCAAGGAGATCCCGCACGGATACACGTGCGCATACGTGCCAGACTGCAGCAACTGGGCACTCTCGAACCAGGCTGCGACGGCAGGGACTTCTGGAACAGCAGGAGGAACGTCGGCAACGGATCTTGAGAAGCGGACGTGGCTAGCTAAGTACGCCACTCCGACAAACCTCCGCAGCTCAGCTCCTGCAGCTTGGCTCAGAACTGGAAAAGCAAGCATGGCTGGCTAAGTATGCCACCCCGGCGAATCTTCAGGGTTCGACACCTTCAGCCATCACCGCGGATCAGATTTGTACAATTCTGAAAGACCAATTCGGCATGATGCCGAAAAGAAGGACAATCGGCTATACCAAGCCGTACCCCAACGAGTACGAATTGATCCCGCTACCACCCAAATATCGGCACCCTGATTTCACAAAGTTCAGCGGATCAGATGGTTCCAGCTCCATCGAGCATGTGAGCCGATATTTGGCACAGCTGGGCACGATCTCAGCTTCAGACGAGCTGCGTGTGAGGTTCTTCGCACAGTCCCTCACAGGATCGGCTTTCGGGTGGTACACATCGCTGCCACCGAACTCAATCCGGACTTGGAAGCAGTTGGAAGAGCAGTTCCATGAGCAGTATCACTCAGAGGCTTCCGAGGCCGGCATTGCCAATCTAGCACAAGTACGACGAAGCGCGGGGAAACAGGTGTCGAATACATCCAGCGCTTCAGGACCGTGAGGAACCGATGCTATTCGGTTCACGTAAGTGAAAAAGAAGCGATCGAGTTGGCGGTGGTGGGTCTCTCATCATCGATCAAGGACGTGGCCTCCCAAGCAGTACTACCCTTCATTGGCGCACATGGTGCAGAAGCTGTCAGCATATGAACAGCGCCACCCAGATGTTTACCAGGACAAATTCAAGCGTGCGGTGGTCCTGGTTGAGGCAGACGAGGATGAAGGTGCTGCGGGAGATCAAGAGGTAGCAGTGGCTGAATGGGCTCGGGCGGCAAGCCCCGTGTCCTGTAAGTGGGTTAAGCCACAAGGGCCTCCAAAAGGGTTCGACTTCGACGTGACCAAAGCTGAGCAGATTTTCGACCTCTTACTCACGGAGAAGCAGCTAAAGGTACCCGAAGGCCACAAGATCCCCACGGTGCAAGAGCTGAACGGAAAGCCATACTGCAAGTGGCATAACACGTTCACCCACGCCACCAACGACCGCAGGGTGTGGCGTCAGCAGATCCAAATGGCGATAGAAAAAGGGCGGCTAATTTTCAACCAGTACGCCATGAAGGTCGACACACACCCCTTCCCCGCCGTTAATTTGGTGGAGTATACATACCATGGAGGGTGCTAGCCAGATTTCTCGTGCAATATCAACATGGTGGGACCTGGGCACCACTCTGGTAAGGACGGAGATGAGGGCAGCTGCTCTCATAGCAAAGACACAGAGGAAGCCGCTCCACGCGATCGGCTCCGCCACAACGGCAAGCGCTACGTCACAGAGGGAGAAGTGAAGAACATAAGATATCAGCGACCTCTCTCTGATCACCTCCTCAACAAGTATGTGAGTCAGTATGACCAACGCCGACGATACAACGACGATGATGAAAAGGATCGTCTGGCTAGGGACGACAGGAGACGTCGTCGGCATGATCGCGACGAGGAGCGATATGAGCGCCACGCCAAGGAAAAGTCAAGGGAGCAAGACGACGAGGATAGGCACCGGGACTGCCCCTTCTTCAGACACTGCTGGGATTCAGGAATGAGCCGATTGCCAACAATCGGCAACTGCCCAGAATGCAAACAAAAGAAGAAGGATGCAGCTAACGTATCCGTGTTCAAGCGTCTAGGGCCTCTCCCGCCTCGAAGCGAACGCGCCGAGTCCCCTCGGATGGAAGATCTTGAGGATTTGGAAGACGAGGGAGAAGAAGAAGAAGACAGGTACCACCGGCCAAGGTGGTGCCCTGATGGACTCAGCCGTTCCCAAAAGCGTAGGGTTCAGCGATTGCGCGACTTGGAGGAAGCCGAAAGGTTATACCTGCACACGCTAAGGAAGGCGCGACCTGATCTGGCCGCAAAGATCCAGCGAACCCTGGACGAAGAAGGTCGGCCACAAAGGAAAGAGTGGCGTCCCAGACAAAAGAAAGCCGATGCTGAGACATCGGCTGGCACAAACATGGTCTCCATCCTTCCAACGGAGTTTAGTGCTCCAGGACTGGACGACTGCGAGCGCATCGACGTGACAAAGGACGGAGTTAGGTTGGCTTCATCCACTGGCCTGACCGTGTAACAAAAGCAACATCGATGGACAAACATGGCGATGCCGATCCATGCGATCGGCCCCAAGGATCTATGGAGGAGCATTGCAAAACCTTCATCGAACAGGCAACATGGAGGCCGATTCCAGCAATCGGCCAAAATTATCCTCACCATACATTCTGTTTGGGTTCAGCATTTGATCCAACAGGGAATACCTGAAGAGCCGATACCATCAAATCCCTTGAACGAATCGGCTCGGGGGGCACCTAGGTGGATAAAACACGAGGATATGAAGTAGAAGTGTCTTTAAAATGCCCAGCAGCCCAAGATATTCTTTGATGATGGGTATTGAAGTATGGGGGCTGATACATAAATCGGCCGTAAAAATTGAGAAAATTGAAAAAAATTAAGTACAGCCGATGCGCAGACATCGACTTAAGGATAGAAAGCCGATGCATGGCCATCGACTCCAGAGGTACAACTGTCGTGAGCAGAGGCTCGGAACTCCGAAGGTTCTCTGCCTGAAAAAGCTCGGGGGGCAGCTCACCCTGAAGGTTCTCTGCTCTGGGGAGCCGATTTTGTTGAAATCGGCTGGCTCTGCATCATGACTTGGAAGCCGATGGTGGCACGTTTGGTTGGCCCACTGCTGTTCTCGCCTTGATGAAGGCTCGGGGGCAACCGATCGCGTAGATATTATGTTCTTAAGAAGCCGATTGAGATTTCATCGGATGGCCCTCCATCATAACCTTTTTCAAGGGGATTGGGCAGGTTTGAAGAGTATCACTGAATATCTGAATATCCAGAGGTATCGGCTTCAGCGTCAAGTCGTTTCAGCAACGGTGCTGGGGCTCTCTTAAAGGCGTTGGTCTGCCTCATTGTCCACCAGAGCTCAAAGTCATCGGTCGAAAAAGGTAAAAGATAGATCGTGAAGGATTGATATGTTAACATCAGCTTTTGAGCATTAATCAAGTTCACGATCACTCCGACGTCAAAGAGATGAAGAACGGATTATGAGAGACCGATGCGTTGTCACCGGCTCATTGAGCATTGGCTAAACGACGATTGGCAGAATCAGTATGAGGGGAAATCGGCTAAATTGGCCTAAAGGAAATTAGCAAAGTCAAATTGGGGAATTTCTTCATTGATAAACAAGATTTCTTACATAGAAGAGCTGATTGCTCTCAAAAGGGAGTGCTAAGGGGATACATTGCCCCGTCTACTACTACTGATCCTATGCTAAGGGTCCTATCTACGGGCCGTCGCTGCCCTCGTCGTCACCCTCGTCGCCGGCTGTCGGCGCTGCTCCCGGCGGGCTCGTCGTCGGCTGCCGTAGCGGCCGCCGGCAGGACCTTCGTTGTCCTCATCCTCCTCCTCGTCGTCGTCGTCGTCGCTGTCGAAATCACTGAGATTCCCCGGCCAGGGGCAGTGGCGCTTGGCCGGCGGCTCGTCGGGGGAGCTGTCGTCGTCGTCCTCCTCCTCCTCCTTCACCTCCTCGGAGGAAGTGAAGTCGTCCCAGGAGAAGCGATCGTCATCGCTCTCCTCCTCCGATTCCCCGTCGGCGAGAAAGCGGAGGTCGCTCTCCCCGTCCGTCGAGGACTTGTCGTCCTCGGACCAGACGGAGAAGTCGTGGCCGGGCTCCTCCCCGGCCGCTATGGCGCGGCGGACGTTGGCCGCGTGGACCTCCTGTGGGTCCCGTTCTGGCGTCGGCTCGTGGGAGGAAGAGGACTCGATGGAAAGTCCCGATGAGGCGGAGGAAGAAGAAGACATGGTGGCGCAGGAGGGCTTTTGGAGTGCTAATGCGGGGAGGATGAGGAGAAGAACTGTTCGATGCGGTTAAATGAAGAAGATGGAGTTTAATGTTCGAACAGTTTTCGAGGAGGTGGTGCCAAAAAACTGTCAAATCGTGCAGAGAAGTTGGGAAGGCAAGTCGTCTTGATGAAAAATACTGCGACGGTTCTGCTCTGCCACGACATGACCCCTCGGAGGAAAAAACAGAGTGGTTTTGAAATTATCATTACCAAAACCAGGGGGCATGTGTTATCACCAGATTTTGGCCAAATCAGGAGATGGGCCGTAAGTGAGATGGGCTTGAAGGATATACGCGTGGAGGATCTCCGAAGCGGCCTGACACGAAGAAGTTGGGCTAAATTGCCCATGTATACGTATTATAGTAGATCGTATCTTAATTTAGAAGTTAGAGTTTTACCCGTGCACCGTTAGGTGCACGCCTGAATTAGAAGTCCCCGGGACTATAAATATGTATCTAGGGTTTATGAAATAAACAACAACCAACGTTCAACACAAATCAATCTCGGCGCATTGCCAACTCCTTCGTCTCGAGGGTTTCTCCTGGTAAGCACCATGCTGCCTAGATCGCATCTTGCGATGTAGGCAGCACAAGCTTATTACGTTGTTCATGTGTTGCTCGTGCTGAAGCCTTTTTGATGGCGAGCAACGTAGTTATCTTAGATGTGTTAGGGTTAGCATTGTTCTTCGTATCATATGCTGTCGTAGTGCAACCCTTATACATCTAGCCGCCCTTACACCTATCTTAGGTGTAGGGGCGGCACCCGCTTGATCATTGTTTAGTAGATCCGATCCGTTACGGTTGCTCCTTGTTCTTGAAGGATTAGTTTAATATCCGCAATAGTTAGGCCTTACAAAGGGTTGGAGGATCCAGCGGCGTGTAGGGTGTAGTTTGCTAGCCCTAGACAGGATGTTCGGGGATCAACCTCGTGTTGGTTTTTAGTCCTCGTCTAGGATCGGCTTACGATCACCGTACGCGAGCGCGAGGCCCAATCGTGAGTAGGATGATCCGATTATGCGGTGAAAACCCTAAATCGTCGTAGATCGCTTTAGCTTTATCTTGATCAAGCAGGACCACCATATATTCGTACACCTCGTACGAATCATGGGTGGATCGGCTCTTTGAGCCGATTCACAGGACAACCTGAGAGCCGATCGAGGCTCGTATTTAACGTTTACATGTATGCCATGCAGGAAACTAAGCGAGGCATCATCCAACACCTTCTACGACCAGGTATAGGTCAGGTGGCACGCCCTTGCGACAGCATCGAACGTGTGACCAGAAGGCTTTGCGGGCCGTCGCTCTGAGGGACCGGGGCCAGCCGCAGCCCTGAGTTGTTCCCGGCTCTACGGTGTTGCCAGTCGCTGCCCGCCGGTGGGTTTCTGACCGCAACAATCGGCAACTGCCCAGAATGCAAACAAAAGAAGAAGGATGCAGCTAACGTGTCCGTGTTCAAGCGTCTAGGGCCTCTCCCGCCTCGAAGCAAACGCGCTGAGTCCCCTCGGATGGAAGATCTTGAGGATTTGGAAGACGAGGGAGAAGAAGAAGAAGACAGGTACCACCGGCCAAGGTGGTGCCCCGATGGACTCGGCCGTTCCCAAAAGCGTAGGGTTCGGCGATTGCGCGGCTTGGAGGAAGCCAAAGGTTATACCCGCACACGCTAAGGAAGGCGCGACCTGATCTGGCCGCAAAGATCCGGCGAACCCTGGACGAAGAAGGTCGGCCACAAAGGAAAGAGTGGCGTCCCGGACAAAATAAAGCCGATCGTCGAGACATCGGCTGGCACAAACATGGTCTCCATCCTTCCAACGGAGTTTAGTGCTCCAGGACTGGACGACTGCGAGCGCATCGACGTGACAAAGGATGGGGTTAGGTTGGCTTCATCCATTGGCCTGACCGTGTAACAAAAGCAACATCGATGGACAAACATGGCGATGCCGATCCATGCGATCGGCCCCAAGGATCTATGGAGGAGCATTGCAAAACCTTCATCGAACCAACATGGAGGCCGATTCCAGCAATCGGCCAAAATTATCCTCACCATACATTCTGTTTGGGTTCAGCATTTGATCCAACAGGGAATACCTGAAGAGCCGATACCATCAAATCCCTTGAAAGAATCGGCTCGGGGGGCACCTAGGTGGATAAAACACGAGGATATGAAGTAGAAGTGTCTTTCAAATGCCCAGCAGCCCAAGATATTCTTTGATGATGGGTATTGAAGTATGGGGGCTGATACATAAATCGGCCGTAAAAATTGAGAAAATTGAAAAAATTTTAAGTACAGCCGATGCGCAGACATCGACTTAAGGATAGAAAGCCGATGCATGGCCATCGACTCAAGAGGTACAACTGTTATAAGCAGAGGCTCAATGGAGCAGGAAGTGGGTCACGAAGAGAGACTCTACTGGAAGAACCTCCAAATTCTTTTTGGAAGTATTCGAGTCCGCAATATCAGCTGGGGCAAGTTTGAGGGATCATGACCCTGACCAATGCCAAGAGCAGCATGGGCGTGCAGATCAGGTTAAGGATGGGTTGCTTCAAATCCGCCAAAAGGAAAGGAGCCGATCTGACCAGCAAGGCGCAAGAAGTGGACTGAAGAAGCTCGGGGGGCAGCTCACCCTGAAGGTTCTCTGCTCTGGGGAGCCGATTTTGTTGAAATCGGCTGGCTCTGCATGGTAGTTCTCTCAGACAGGATTGAGCTTAGGTCCATTTGTCTGAATGGCGTGTCCTCGTCTCTGTTTCGCCTTGACTAAGACTCGGGGGGCAGCTGGCCTGGTGGATGCTCTATTTCGAAAGACGATTGGGTGGCCATCGGCTAGTCCTGCGGCGCGATTTTCGTCAAGGGTGGTGATCCAGCAGGACTCAAACTCATTGGTCGAGAAGATGAAAGTTAGATCATGAGGGCTTGATGCGCTGACATCGGCTTATTGAGCTTTAACCAAGTTCGCGATCACCCCGTGGTCGAAGAGATAGAGGACGGACTATGAGAGACCGATGCGTTGCCATCGGCTCATTCAGCATTGGCTAAGTGATGATCGGCAGAATCAGTATGAGGGGAAATCGGCTAAATTGGCATAAAGGAAATCGGCAAAATCAAATGGGGGAATTTCTTCATTGATAAACGAGATTTCTTACGTAGAAGAGCTGATTGCTCTCAAAAGGAAGCACTAAGGGGATACATTGCCCCGTCTACTACTACTGATCCTAGGCTAAGGGTCCTATCTACGGGCCGTCGCTACCCTCGTCGTCACCATCGTCGCCGCTGTCGGCGCTACTCCCGGCGGGCTCGTCGTCGCTGCTGTAGCGGCCGCCGGCAGGACCTTCGTTGTCCTCATCCTCCTCATCATCGTCATCGTCATCGCTGTCGAAATCACTGAGATTCCCCGGCCAGGGGCAATGGCGCTTGGCCGGCGGCTCGTCGGGGGAGCTGTCGTCGTCCTCCTCCTCCTCCTCCTTCACCTCCTCGGAGGAAGTGAAGTCGTCCCAGGAGAAGCGATCGTCATCGCTCTCCTCCTCCGATTCCCCGTCGGCGAGAAAGCGGAGGTCGCTCTCCCCGTCCGTCGAGGACTTGTCGTCCTCGGACCAGACGGAGAAGTCGTGGCCGGGCTCCTCCCCGGCCGCTATGGCGCGGCGGACGTTGGCCGCGTGGACCTCCTGTGGGTCCCGTTCTGGCGTCGGCTCGTGGGAGGAAGAGGACTCGATGGAAAGTCCCGATGAGGCGGAGGAAGAAGAAGACATGGTGGCGCAGGAGGGCTTTTGGAGTGCTAATGCGGGGAGGATGAGGAGAAGAACTGTTCGATGCGGTTAAATGAAGAAGATGGAGTTTAATGTTCGAACAGTTTTTGAGGAGGTGGTGCCAAAAAACTGTCAAATCGTGCAGAGAAGTTGGGAAGGCAAGTCGTCTTGATGAAAAATACTGCGACGGTTCCGCTCCGCCACGACATGACCCCTCGGAGGAAAAAAGCAGTGGTTTTGAAATTATCATTACCAAAACCGGGGGGCATGTGTTATCACCGGATTTTGGCCAAATCAGGAGATGGGCCGTAAGTGAGATGGGCTTGAAGGATATACGCGTGGAGGATCTCTGAAGCGGCCTGACACGAAGAAGTTGGGCTAAATTGCCCATGTATCTGTATTATAGTAGATCGTATCTTAATTTAGAAGTTAGAGTTTTACCCGTGCACGGTTAGGTGCACGCCTGAATTAGAAGTCCCCGGGACTATAAATATGTATCTAGGGTTTATGAAATAAACAACAACCAACGTTCAACACAAATCAATCTCGGCGCATCGCCAACTCCTTCGTCTCGAGGGTTTCTCCTGGTAAGCACCATGTCGCCTAGATCGCATCTTGCGATCTAGGCAAGCATAAGCTTATTTACGTTGTTCATGCGTTGCTCGTGCTCGAAGCTTTTTGATGGCGAGCAACGTAGTTATCTTAGATGCGTTAGGGTTAGCATTGTTCTTCGTATCATATGCTTGTCGTAGTGCAACCCTTATACATCTAGCCGCCCTTACACCTATCTTAGGTGTAGGGGCGGCACCCCGCTTGATCATTGTTTAGTGGATCCGATCCGTTACGGTTGCTCCTTGTTCTTCAAGGATTAGTTTAATATCCGCAATAGTTAGGCCTTACAAAGGGTTGGAGGATCCAGCGGCGTGTAGGGTGTAGTTTGCTAGCCCTAGACAGGATGTTCCGGGGATCAACCTCGTGTTGGTTTTTAGGCCCCGTCTAGGATCGGCTTACGATCACCGTACGCGAGCGCGAGGCCCAATCGTGAGTAGGATGATCCGATTATGCGGTGAAAACCCTAAATCGTCGTAGATCGCTTTAGCTTTATCTTGATCAAGCAGGACCACCATATATTCGTACACCTCGTACGAATCATGGGTGGATCGGCTCTTTGAGCCGATTCACGGGACAACCCGAGAGCCGATCGAGGCTCGTATTTAACGTTTACATGTATGCCATGCAGGAAACTAAGCGAGGCATCATCCAACACCTTCCCGACCAGGTATAGGTCAGGTGGCACGCCCTTGCGACAAGCATCGGACGTGTGACCAGAAGGCTTTGCGGGCCGTCGCTCTGAGGGACCGGGGCCAGCCGCAGCCCTGAGTTGTTCCCGGCTCTACTGTGTTGCCCGTCGCTGCCCGCCGGTGGGTTTCTGACCGCAACACTCGGGATTTGAGAAATTGATGATAATATTAAAGAAGCTGTTTCCAAGAAATAATGAGTTGCCCGTCAGTACATATGAAGCAAAGAAGCTTGTCTGCCCTCTAGGATTAGATGTGCAGAAGATACATGCATGCATTAATGATTGTATCCTCTACCGCGGTGAGAAGTACGAGAATTTGAATAAATGTCCGATATGTGGTGCATTGCGGTATAAGATCGAAAAGATGACCCTGGTGATGTTGAGGGCGAGCCACCCGGGAAGAGGGTTCTGCGAAGGTGATGTGGTATGCTCCAATAATACCACGGTTGAAACGTTTGTTCGAAACAAAGAGCATGCCAAGTTGTTGCGATGGCACATGGAAGAACGTAAGAAAGACGCGATGTTGAGGCACCCCGCCGATGGTCGGCGGTGGAGAAACATCGGGAGAGAGTTCCCGGATTTTGCGAGCTGAGGCAAGGAACTTATACTTTGGTCTAAGTACGGATGGCATGAATCCTTTTGGGGAGCAGAGCTGCGATCACAGCACCTGGCCCGTGACTCTATGTATCTACAACCTTCCTCCTTGGTTGTGCATGAAGCGGAAGTTCATTATGATGCCGGTGCTTATCCAAGGCCCAAAGCAACCGGGCAACGACATTGATGTGTACCTAAGGCCATTAGTCGATGAACTTTTGGAGTTGTGGGCCAAACCAGGTGTACGTGTGTGGGATGAGCACACGGAGCAAGAATTTGACCTACGAGCGTTGCTATTCGTAACCATCAATGATTGGCCTGCTCTCGGTAACATTTCGGGACGGACGAACAAAGGATACAATGCATGCACACACTTGTTTAGATGAGACTCGAAAGTAAATATTTGGGAAAAAGCGAGAAAAGTTGTGTACCCGTTCAATCGTCGTTTCCTTCCGCGCAAGCATCCCTTAAGGAAAAAAAGGCAAGCATTTCGATGGCGAGGCGGACCGCCGTCCGAAGCCTGTCCCCGTAGTGGTGCTGATATATTTGACATGGTCAAGGATTTAAATGTTATCTTTGGAAAGGGTCCAGGCAGTCGACCTGTTCCAAAAGACGATGATGGACACGTGCCCATGTGGAAGAAATCTATTTTTTGGGAGCTAGAATATTGGAAAGTCCTGGAAGTCCGCTCTGCAATCGACGTGATGCACCTGACCAAGAATCTTTGTGTGAATATTCTAGGTTTTCTCGGCGTGTATGGAAAGACAAAAGATACACCAGAAGCACGGGAGGACCAGGAACTTCATAAAGGACGAAACGGCAATCATCCAGGCGGCTTGTAGGGCCCGCCGCCTACGCTCTTACCAAACATGAGAAGGAGATCTTTTTTGAAGCCCTATTCAGTATCAAGGTTCCGTCCGGTTTCTCGTCGAATATAAAGGGGATAGTAAATATGAAGGAGAAAAAATTCTAGAACCCGAAGTCCCATGATCGTCACGTGCTTATGACACAATTGCTTCCGATTGCATTGAGGGGACTTCTACCGAGAAAATGTTCGACTAGCCATTGTGAAGATATGTGCATTCCTCAACGCAATTTCTCGAAGGTAATTGATCCGAAACTTTGTCGGGATTACGGGAAGATGTGGTCCAATGTCTTGTCGGCTTCGAGTTGTTGTTCCCACCATCCTTCTTCAATATTATGACGCACCTCCTCGTTCACCTAGTTGAAGAGATTAGAATTCTCGGTCCCGTATTTCTACACAATATGTTCCCCTTCGAGAGGTTCATGGGAGTCTTAAAGAAATATGTTCATAACCGAGCTAGGCCGGAAGGAAGTATCTCAAAGGGCTACGGAACCGAGGAGGTCATTGAGTTTTGTGTTGACTTTCTTCCCGACCTTAAGCCGATTGGTGTTCCTGAATCTCGGTATGAGGGAGGCTGATCGGAAAAGGCACACTAGGAAGGAAAGCAACGGTGTGGAGGGACAAGATTTCTTTCAATCAAGCACACTACACAGTTCTATACAATTCCATCTTGGTGGCTCCGTACATCGAGAAACATAAGAATGCTTTACGAGAAATAAACCCGGGCCAGCCCGAGTCCTTGATTACACGTCAACACATGAATACCTTCGGCAGCTTGGTTGCAAAGACATCTCATTAATGACCCATCTGTTGTGGAGCAGCTGCTCTTGTTGGCCGGGTTACCATCTTCAAACATATGTACATTCCAAGGGTACGAGATAAATGGGAATACATTTTACACGATCGACCAAGATAAAAAGAGCACCAACCAAAACAGCGGTGTCCGCTTCGATGCAAAAGACGAGAATGGGCAGACCACCACATATTATGGATACATAGAGGAGATATGGGAACTTGACTATGGTCCCACTTTTAAGGTCCCTTTGTTTCGGTGCAAATGGGTGAAGCTCAGCGCTATACATATTGACGATAAGTACGGTATGATAACGGTGGATCCCAACAATCTTGCGTACCTGGACGAGCCTTTTGTCCTAGCCGGCGAGGTGGCTCAAGTTTTCTACGTGAAGGACATGTCTAGCAAATCAAGAAAAAGAAATCAACAAAAGAATACATCAACCGAGGAGCCAAAGCGCCACATAGTTCTTTCGGGGAAAAGAAACATCGTGGGAGTGGATGACAAGACGGACATGTCGGAAGATTATAATAAGTTTAAAGAAATTCCGCCCTTCACGGTGAAAATTGACCCAAGCATCTTGCTAAATGATGAAGATTCTCCATGGCTACGGCGTAGAAGATCACAACACTAGATGGCGATGTAATAATGTATTCTTCATATATAGTTCCCAAGACAATCTCTACATTTATGTAATAATGAGAACCCTTTCCCCAACACCGTTAGAGGAGACGGAGTATTCTTTCATATAATGTATTCTTTCACGGGCTTGCAGGGAAATTTTTCGAGGAGCAGCTTCCGAAGATGCCGTAGGGCGTGTGCACCAACGACATCTTCGAGAAGCTGCGCCGCGGGAGATTTCCCAACCCTTTCCTTCATCCATGGGAATGAAACCGTGCTTGGCTTGTTGATCTGCTTGGCAAGGCGTATTGATGCTCCATTTATAGGCACGGCACCGCTTCTACTTTGTCTTGTTCCTTCGACAGGGCGTCGTGCGCTACATGCTTTATCTCATCGAGCAGTGCGTCCACCCACGCTTCCTTATCCTCGCCGACAGCCTTTAGTCCCGGTTGCGGCCACCAACCGTGACAAAAGGTTACCGACACATCCTTATCCTGCCGACAGCTTTAGTCCCGGTTGCAGCCACCAACCGTGACAAAAGGTTACCCGCACATCATCCCCCCGGATAAGGCCCTCCTAGATAAGCCTCCCCGGTCTTTTGTCCCGGTTTGAGCCTCCACCGGGATGAAAGTTTCGCGCGCCACTTCGTTCCCGCCTATTTTCTTCCCGCATTCCCGCCATTTTTCCACTATATATATGTAGGCTTGGACTCATATCCGCAAACCTCATCACTCTCTCCCATGGCTTCCATCGTATGTCTAACACCCCGGGAGGCGGAGGCGCTTTGCGCCTCGAACTACCCTGCCCGCCCGGCTACCGCGTCCCGACCGGCTGGTTGCCGAGCGTCGGAGGCGTACCGGTCCCTCCTATCCCCTGTAGGTGTGCCACGCGAGATGGCCATCACGAACCACTACTATTTCGAGCTCACGCCCGAGCAGCGGAGGAATCCCCGGTGGCATCCCGACTACAGCCCGACTTGGGACAGCTTCTTCATCAATCGGCGTGAGAGGGCGGTTGCCGAGTACGAGGAGGACGGCCCGCCTCCTTCGAACTTCAACGAGGCCGGCCGTCGGATGTGGTGGCGCGGCCGGACTCTCCGAGCGTCATGGCCTATCGTGGCCCCCGCCTGCGCTACCCTCAATCCCAGCCCACGCGTGGTCATCCGCCGAGGTTCGACAACCGCGACCCCGATGCTAGCGACGATGACGTCGGCGACTTTGATGACTACAGTGGCGACTATTATAGGACTAGGCACGACTATGATTGAATGGCTCCAACATTCGAATCTGGCCATGTATCTTATTTTTCAGTTGAGCTCTGCACTTTAATTTCAGTTCAATCGTAATAAATTTCGTGTCAACCACTTTATTGAACAAAAACAACCGACAACGAATTTATAAACTAAATTTAAACTAATAGAACCAACAACGACTTTATTGAAATTACAATAAAATAGATAAATTACTAGTCTAGTCTCTACTCGTCGTCGGAGGTTGTCTCCGTCCAAAGGTCATCCCACCGAGGGTCGTTTTCGGTCCAAGTTGTATTCGGGTTCTCGAGCTCGAAGGCGGCGACGGCCCGACGGTGGCGCTTGTTGGACCTGCGTTGTGCCCTAAGGTTAGCAAAGAACGCGTCGGGGGACTGCGCCCTCCACCGGCGCATCAACCGCTCGTCGCGCTCGGCGATGGCGATCTCGCGCTGCACTCGGCGATGCCGGCGACGGTCCTCGTCGTCGACGAGGCACGGCGGTGGCGCGAGGAACTCCGCCTCCTCTAGCGATTCAACATCCGGGAAGTTCATGTCGTGCCCCGGCTGCCGAAAGCGCCACGCCGCCGCGTCGTAGCGCGCGCCGCCTCCTCCGGCGTGTTGTACGTGCCGAGGGTGAGGCGGAAGCCACCGGCGCGTATCTCGGCGGTGAACCTACCGCTCGGACGCACTCGGAACGCCACGGAAACCGGACGCCCCTCGACGACGTGGAGGCATCCCGGAGATGAATGAGCGGAGGCGGTGGCGACGTGTGGTTGCGCCCGCACTCGTCGCTCTATATAGCGCACGCGGGGCATGGCACGTGTAAGCGGTGGCTACACGTCGCACGCCGGCGTCGGCGGGGCGAGGCACGTGGTAGCGGTGGCTACACGTCGCACGCCGGCGTCGGCGGGGCGAGGCACGTGGAAGCGAGATGCAAATAGTTATATGGATGTCATATTCATGTTCATTGGATTTTTCTGATCAACTTTCATATATAAAACTTTTCTATTTGAGTTACCATTTAAAAGTTATTGAAATAATAGTTTTATTAAGTTAAAATAGATAAAGCAGGGTTTATTTTTAAAACAGAAAAAAAACAGCTCCAGGGGGCTGATCCGCGTCCAACGGCTCCAGGCCGTTGGATTCAAACGGCCGGAGCCGTTGGATGCACATGGCGCGGATCGGCCGCCTCCCCCTCCCACCCCCTTTTGTCGCGGGTCGTGCCACGGCCCGCGATAAAGGCCCCCTTTATCGCGGGTGGTGGCACGACCCGCGATAAAGGGGCCTTTATCACGGGTCGTGCCACCACCCGCGACAAAAGGGGGTAGGTATAAATACCTAACCCCGCGGGCGGAGCCCCCACCCGCGACACCCGGAGGCCATTCACTTAGGAATTTTGCGCCGCCAGGCTGCCAAAATTTCCAACGCCGCCGCCGTCGCCGCCGTCTCCGCCTCGAGCTCCTCCGGCGCCGCCCCCGCCACCTCTGCGCCTCCGGCCGCCGCCGCAGCCACCTTCCCCATCGTCCTCTGACGCGCCGCCGGCCTCTGCCGCTCCGCCGCGCCGCCGGCCTCGATCTGCCGCGCGCTCCGCCGCGCCACCGCACCGCCGGCCTCTACAGCGCCATCTCCCTCGCCATCTCCCTCGGCAGCCACAGAAGGTAGCCGGCCGCCGGCCCGGCCCTTTTTTTTTAGTTTTTTATGTAACTACTTATTAGTTTTATTTTTTCTACTTAGTTAATTTGTTAGGTATTTTTATGTAACTAATTATTACTATTTCTACTTAGTTAATTAGTTAGGTATTTTATTATATATATAGTTAAGTTTAATTAGTTAGGTATTTGTAGTTGGTTAATTAATTAGTTAGGTATTTTAGTATATATAGTTAATTAGTTTGGTATTTTGTTTTAGAATTGAATTTTTTTATATGATTTAGTTAATTAGTTTATGTTTTTGTTTAGTAATTATGTTTTTGTTAATTTAGTTAATTCAGTTTCGTAACTTTCGTAATTAGTTTGGTATTTCGGAGTGACATTCAAAAATCAGTGCGGAGTTGTGGTTAGAGATCGTATCCCGATCACTGTCAAAGAATGGAACAAGACCAAGAATGTGACCGAAAATCAGGTTGCCGATAGGTACAAAGACACACTTTTCAGCGACCTCATGGCACATTTCACTTTGCCGGATTTGGGATCGGAGTCCGAGAATGCTAAGCAGCGGGCGCTAGTGAAGAAATGGGCTCTTAAGAAGATGGGGGAACTTTTCCGGGCGTATAAGAACCGGTTATGGAAAAATTATAAGAAAGACAAGAAGCCTCCATTATTCGAGAACTACCTAGCGAAGCAGGAGCATAATCGGGAAGAATTTGTGAGGTACAAAGAATCGGAGGAGGCTGTGAACTCTGTCAACGAAAAACAAGAAGAATGCAAGCGAAAAGAAATATCACCATCATACGGGGCGAGGGGGCTACGGAGTAGCCATGCCTAAGTGGGATGCACAAGAGGCTAAGATGGAGCTGAACGGGATCACTCCAGAACCCACGCGAGAAGGATGGGACACTAGGGCTCGAAATTGGTTCCTCGCGCATGGCTGTGAGTATGACATGAAGACGAGGGAACATTGTTGAAAGTGACACCAGGGTTAGGGTACCCAGGCAAAAATGGATTGAAGTGACGGCAGATATAAAGGCGGGAAAACTAAAGTTTGCTCCCGATAGAGAGAAAGACTTGTCGACGCTTGTCCTCGGTAATCCTGAGAAGGGAGGACGAACAAGAGGCTTCGGCCCTAGTGTTCCATGGTCGCTTGGGTTTCCGGCCGACGCGGAGACTTATAGAAGCCGGGCGAGAGCTAAACAACGCCAGTCGGAGGTGCGGAATGACCGGATGGCCGAGTTCCAATGCCGACTTGACCAGCAGCAGCGGGAGCTTCAGCGAGCGACGGCGGGAGATAAATGAACTAAAAGGACAGCGCCCGCCATATAATACCGCTGACATATCTCAGCGACGAGACAGCAGCGTGGCCGACTTGGAGGCCCCTTCTACACGGATGATGATAGATGCCGGTCCTGGCGACCCCTTGGATGGAATCAAGGAGCAAACACCTTGTGATCTCCATGAGGTGTTCAGGAAGGTTTACGTTAAGGTGGCGGTCGGCTATGTCTTACCGGCATTTGGACCCGAAGGTGAGCCGGCAACATGGCATGGCAATCCGATTCCAGCTGGCTATGCTCGTGTCGGGGTGGATTCGGTTGTCCCGTCGTGGGGGACATTGGATCTCGATATCCCCGGAGGTGATGGGGGGCTTACACTCGGAGAGGTGCTTGGGAGAAATCATTCTCTCGGGAAAAGAAGAACATCAAGCTGCCGAGCTGGGTAGCCCCTAGTACCAGTCGTCCGAGCAGGTCACCATCACCTCCTCCAGATGATCGCAGGCCACCATCACCTCCTCCTACTGATCACATGTCGCCACCATCACCCCATGGGTACGACGTCGACCACGACATCGGTAGTCCATCTCCATCTCCAGCGCCGCCGCCTCCGCCCAAAAAGACTCGGAATGCACCCTGCCGGAAGCGTTTCAAGAGTCCTGTCCGCAAGAGGTCGCCCCTCCCAAAAGTACCAAAGGTTCCTCCCCCCCGTCCTTGGGATCTTACTGTCGAGGAAAATGCGACCGCTGTTGCGAAACACAACTATGATCATTTCCATAAGCCAAAACCTCCAGCGCGAGCCATACACCGAGAAGCAAATAGCATATGCTACTAGTTTTCCGAACACACCATCGCAAGTATGACTTACACGAGAAGAAGGATGACTATACACGCGCTCTTGCGAAGGTAATTGACCAAAAGAAGGCTGAAAAGGCTAAGGAGAAGGACATTGCCGGCACGAGCAAATCATCGGCTAGAAGTGCGGTCGAGAATAAGTCAACCGCAACAAGTGCACCCCTCAAGGCCAAGCCAACGACAAAAGGCAAAAGAGAAAGGAAGTTCCCCTCCTCGGTGCTCAGCCCAAACAATCGATCCCAGCACTCAAAGTGTTTAATGTTCCCAAGCTGTACCGGGAACGGGGTGGTTTCGATATGGAAGAAGTCTGCAAAGCTAGCGGCTGCACTGTGACGTTACCGTGGAGGAATTGCTGTCTGCGGCGAGATGCTTGCACTACCCACTCGCTGATATAGCTCCTAAATTTGTCTACGGGGCCGACTTGGTCAGCACAGAGCAGCTGCATAAACTGCCAACACATATGCGGAATTTGCATCAGTGGTACCTTGATGCATGCAAGGAGAACATAAGGTTCATCGTGGCGACTATACCATTTGAATATTACTACCGAAAGGAGGAGATCCATATTGAGATGAATGAACTCTGGCAGTTATTCAATTTAGAAGCCCTCGACAAATCTCTCATGAGTTGCTATTGCTTGTAAGTTGTTAACTACATATAAGTTCATTTTCATTCAGTTCATGTTCGTTTTTCATTGCATATACTCATTATATCTTATGTGTTCTCTATTATGCAGACTGAAGATCAGTGAATGCAAAAGTAATAATATTATCAATATTGGGTTTGTTGACCCAGATAAAGTACATGTTCAAACGGTAAAGTATAATGCCGAAGACACGGGGGAAACCTACTAAGGTTTTTGGGGGAGCAATATTTCGTGATTCAATATTGTTTCCTTACAACTACGAGTGAGAGTCTTAATGATCTTTTATGCACATTCAATTTTTCTTACTCGATGTTAAGTGTAATTCCTGACGTATATACATAACATGTGCAGCTTCCATCGGATTCTACTAGACATTCAACCTAATAAGGGAATAGTTGAAGTAAGAGACCCACCGAGTAGAGGCGTGGACGGGTTCCACGACTTGCGAAGTTGCTCCAAGTGTAATTTTCTTCATCGCCGCGCTATATCTTTCGTGAGATATCAATTAATTATCCACTCATTCAATCATTCTTTTGCCCGGCAGGGCTTGGACCGCTTTCAAGAGACATCGTAAGGATGGTACACAGGCGAGAGAAGTTAACATTTACTCCTGTACCGTGCCCTCGGCAGCCACAAGGGACGAATCTATGTGGATACTACGTTTGCGAGTCCATTCGCATGTTAACCACTGAGACGCAGAACAGAAATAAATTCAACGTAAGCAATAACACTCACAAACTTTATTTATTATCGTCAATATTTCGTTATCAAGATTGATATAGTCATACTCATCTCATTTTCGTATATAGGTCGACTACATGCGGGACAGACTCCAACCAAAGGAACACCTACTAGGAATTGCGGAGGAACCGGCGGGACTTTTGGTTAAAGAAGTACTAAACAACAAAGGCTTGTTTAGTCCAAATAGATGCTCTACCTCCAAATAGACGGTCGTTAGTACCGCTTGTCGATCGTGAGCTAAATGTATATATATATATGTAAGGGGAATCTACATGTAAGGGAAATCGACTTTTGCTTCCAACATTTGTTTGATCGATCTATATATATATTGAATGAACGTGTACAACTTCTAGTAGCGTACAAATATATGCAACTTTTATTTTCGAACGAAAAAAATGAAATAACAGGCGGTCGGTGGCGGGGGGGGGAGGGGTGCTGCACCCCTCAAACCCTAAAGCAGCAGCGTGCGCACGCCACATATAGGGCCTTTTGTCGCGGGTGGTAACACCGCCCGCGACAAAAGAGCCTGTGCCGTGCGCGCCCCGCAGCTGCCACGTGGTGGACCTTATGTCGCGGGTCGTAAGCGACCCGCGACAAAAGGTGGACCCTTTTATCGCGCCTCCGTTGTCGCGGCAGGCCGCCCGCGACAAAAGGCCCTTACCACCCGGAACAAAAGGCCTGTTATCTACTAGTGGTCCCACTAGCTAATTATTTTAGGTCTCCCTCGGGGTCATCGTTTAGGCGAGGCGACACAATTTTGGTTTTATTTGGCTTCAACCCCATCTCGGTGACATTCCTTAGGCGTCAATCCAACAATTAAAGGCTATGCATGATTTACAGCACGAGCTGCTCCAGTAATCTTGTTCAATAACAACCCCAGGGTTTTTTTTCACTGGATCACTGGTATTGATCATTAGAGTTGGAAACAATAATTTTGTAACTTTACAAGTACCTTTTCGTAGTTTGTTGAGTTGAAATTCATCAAATTGCCATTTTCGTCATAAGCAATATCGTGATCATTGCCACCACCAAAATCCCATGTTTCACAATCAGGTTGCATGTTGTCACCATTCTCGATGTTATTACCATCAACTATCTGATCTTCCATCACTAGCATTCGCTAGTAGTTTGCTGAGCTGAAACTGAGTTAGAGTGTCATTCGCTCATTTTTCTATCAAAGAGTAGCAACTTAGTGAAACACATTGGAAGCAAGACGTAAATATCATCAGAGTAGAGCAACCGAATATTACCTTTTGGAAATGAAAGATCAATCGCCCCAGCCTTCTCTTGGATATTAGGTAAGATACATTTGTCTGGGGCTTCAAACGAATCAAAAAGCACACAACAACTACCATACACTCCAAGATTGTACAATATGAGCGCTCCACCTTCATCAAACTGAGCTGTGGTCTGCACAGAAAAAAACATGGTAATTGGTAAGCAGAATACTCCCCAAATACTTTACAAGCAAATAAGTGAAGTAAAATAAAGTCAATAATCAGCTCGATCGAAGATAATGTACCCTCTTGTCCGCATCTTTTCCTACTCCCAGCAAGACAACATTGCAGGTGGGGTTCTCATTTAATCAAATTATATCCAAATATCAGCAGAAACTAAAACACTTTGCATGGGAAACCAACATTGAGGTTCAAACTAGCTTAGTTTATGTACCATTATCGGTATGGCACACTATCACACACCATACAGAAAAATAAATGGCATTGCGCTCAGTGATGAGCTTCCTTTTGTCTTTTGGTTCAGATGCACTAGATTGACATATGAGGAAAAGAAATAGATGTATAGCTGTCCATTTTTTTAGAAGAAAAAGTTGTATACGTGTTGGTTCAGACTAGGAAGCGTAGGCGCGGCGGCACGCCGCGCCCGTGGTGTTGTTCTGTTAGCATATATGGCTAGGGTTATCTATTTTTCATCTATTTTTTTAAAATGCCAATGTGAGTTCTTTTTCCATAATAAAGAATGACGGTGTAGTTGGTCACATTTAGATAATTGTATGAGCTGTTGAGAAACAAAATGTCTCACTTTTTCAAGGATGTGTAATCTGATTGTTGTGATCAAAATATTGTATGTAAGTTAGTATTGGCATGCATTTTGTCTTTTTCATGTTGCTTTCGCTTTAGTTTTCACAAAGTTAGTGTTGGCTAAGTAGACAACATGGGAGGCAATGCAAAAATGAGCTAGAAAATGGAGCGAATCTACAGTTAGCAGGTAGTATGGGAGTCACGCGTTGCTGCAAAAAAAAATGTAAAGAGAGGGAATCTAGAGGCAGCACCGCAGTAGGTAGCACTGCGTGCCATCCCCTTCCTATCCCGAGGTGTGAGTAGTCTGAGGACAGTGTGCTCCATCCCAAAATCGGACAGCACGCCCTCTCATCCGCACACCGGCGCCGCCCCACCTTCTTCACTCCCTTCCATCTCCCCTGGTAGCGACTCGTCGGTCAGCAGGAATGCATGTGTGTCCTTCTTCTCCTCACCTGCCGCCCGGCAAAGCTCCACGCGCGTCAGTGCACGCCCGTCCACCAGTTTTGGAAGCACCATCGGCTTGGGCCTGCTGTCCCCTGCGCCATGATCACTCGGTGGATTCCCTGGTCGGCGAGCAGCAGCTCCATGTCCGTGTCGAGGACCAGCCGCGTGCTCCGCCGCAGCATCACCACCGAGGATCCTCGTGTTCCCGTTCCCCTTCTTCTGTCCCGTCGCGGTGCCATGTCCGTGTCGAGGAGTTAGGCCGGAGAGAAGAAGGGGAGAATGTCGAGACGGTGTTACCGTCAGCCGTGACTTGAAGCCAAGCTGCAGATTAGAAGAGAAGAAGCTCTGTTCCATCGGCATGCACGACAATGGAACCTTGCTGCTGATTGGGATTCAGTGCTTCGGCGTCACGGATCTTGTCAATAAGGCCCTGGACGAAGAGGAGGTAATAACGGCAGTCAGTCGTACTGGACAGGAGGTGGCGGAAGGAATCAACTCAACTGAATCCGAGCTGACCTCAAATCGGTATGTTCCGCTTTCCTGAGTTGGCAAAAGAGAATTTACTTACGCTTATAAAGAAAGTAACCGACATGTTTCCAGTTTTCTCTTCCATGTACTTAGTATACTAAGTTTTACTCTTTGTGTTCATACTAATAAGCTAGAACTGAAAATGTAAAGTAAAACTAAATATACAAAACCATGTGAGATTACTAAGCAAGCTGGCTACAATCATCAGGAGTAATAGCAAGACGGATGAAACAAAAAAGTTAGTCTTCACTATGTTGAATACAGTCGTCATACAGGAAAGTCCAACAGTATTATGCAACAGAAAATTTCTAGTTGCTACATTAATACACTAACCGCAGCAGTAGTAGTTCGCTGTGTATAGTAACATTAGTAAGCAAAATAGAAGATATGGGACTGTATAAGTGCTTAGTATTATAGCATGCTGAAAATACATTGCAGCAGTAGATTTTTAACAGATAGAGTAGAACAATCATCTAGTTTAAATAAAGAGGACAAATTCTAGTACAGAGAGTAGGACAACTGCTCAGCTTCAACAGTCAGAGTTCCACACAAGCAGAACATTACAACTAAGATAATTGCATATAGCTATTTAGTAGGAATTCATTTTAGAAAATAGCGAAACTACTTGATTTTGGAGGTCGCATGTAGACTGTATTATATACATGTAATTCTCTTACAAAGATACAAACTACAGTCTGCATTCAACTCTCCACTTGGTCATCTATCTCCGTCTTTTCGTCGCTCTTTAGTTCAGTTATTGCCGTGACCACACCAGCACTTCTGGTCTTATATATGCAGCAAAACTGCATACACATTCTCTGAAAAGTTCAGAAACTCAATAGCTTCTCTGAAAACTCACATGTTACACAAAAGCAAAAACAGGATATGTAATTTGCAAAACAAATCTCCAATTCAATAAGATTTCTCTTCTAATAATTATCTTTTTTCTACTGTAAAACGACCAGACTACCAATCCAATTTCTATTATTCATGATCAAAGCTGTGCCATGCCATATGTACACCGATTCTACCTATGAGCAAGCTACATGATGGCCTCACTTGTGAGAAAAGGTTGATTTATTTTTGGTCTGAAAATCTGAGATGCAAATGATGCATGAAACCTAATAGCTTGAAGTGAAGTTCTCTGTTTGCAGCATCACTAACACTCTAGTGGTATCTTCCCAACCAATATATTTTGATTAAAATATATATTGCCAAACAAAATAGAAATCAAACTCGGTAGTTGTCTTCTAACTTATTTAGTCCACTTTATAATGCATATTTGAATAAGCATGTCTGTTAAGGATCTGTCTGACACAGTCTGCATCATCTTCTATATTCTCCAAACTGCATTTTTTTCAGAAAGTTAGATGAACTATTGCATTGTCAATGTTCATGTAAAAAAAGTCTACCAAAAAATATAGCATATCATAGTACGACTGAGCTGTCGGTGTTCATGGCAGCTAATCCGAAACCGAAGGGCTGACTACTAAGTAAGGACGGGGGTGAATAAGCATGGGCATGATAACAAAAATGAGCATATAACATCATTAAGACATGCTGCGAAGAAAAATATACACATATGCTACTTTTGGTGTTCTTTGAAAATATATCTTCAGTGATAAATAGCAATAATTGATATCCTCGAACATATTATTCTAAACTCGCAAGAGATATCTGGCCAATGTATTAAATCTTCCAAACCCAATTTGTATAAGACCTTGCTTGCAAGCACAAAAAAGATAATACACATCCATGCAAAAGCTGAAAAAAATTCAAATTGAGTAGATGCACTTATACTCGTCAATGTAATTAACTAATTAATTGGGGGAGAACAGTATAGTATACGTAGATAGGATTTTGGACTTTTGGTGACTCAAAATTGGAGTACTATTTCTAGGACCAGGAGCCTACCTAGGATGCACCCCATGGATGGCGAATCGCTTAATTTCTGGCCTTAAGCGCAGCTGAGATGAACCTTGGCATTGGCCACTTGGCTCCTCCTGATCACCTGCAATGGGCGCCATCAGGGGCAACTCCATGACTGTGAGATCGCCCGACCGAGACCGAGGCAAAACGAAACGAAACTACTGTGCCGATAGCTTCCAGAAACGAAACAGTGAAGTATACCAGGTGATTTTTCCCCAATCCGAGGACCCCGTGGGATCGAACAGCTCGAACATTTTTGGGAGCCCTTCCGCGCGACCGCCATCCACTAGCAGGCAGCAGCTGTACCGCCTGCAAGCACAGGCTCGACTCGGACACACACGGGCACCGCCATCCTGCAGCACCGCCGCCTGGAGGTGCCAGAGCAGGCGCCGGCACCACGCCCTAGATCGGCGACTGTGGGGACCCAACGCCTGCAGGCCAGAATGTTCACGGACATACGCGGTGTCGCGGTCCGCCAACTCCAACACCACCGGCAGCCTCCGGCGGTGGGAATACGCGCGACTTAGAGCCTTGCAGGACATGGACATAACTCGCCCGTATGCATTAACCGGTGAGGATGCCACGACGCCTCCTTCACTCCATATGACAACGGCGTCGTCGAGCTGCAGTGGGTGCCGCCGCGAAGACTCGATGCGTGAATACCATGGAGAGAGCGGGGCGCCGTCCAGGAGAGGAGCGCAAGAGGGTGCGACCTCCACCACGGACCATCCGAAGGAGATGTGACGGAGGCCCCCGCGTCAGGGCCTCACCATCAGGATCCTCCGTGCCAAGAGCCGTTGCCATGGGACGGGATGCCGGGGAAGCGAAGGATCTCACCGCGTTGTTGATGAGCGGCGGCGATGGAGCCCGGACCGGCGGCCGCAGGACGTGGAGCAGCGGCGATGGAGCCCGGACCGGCGGCCGGAGGACATGGAGCCGGCGAGAAGTGGGAACCCGGCCCATGGCTGCTCCATCGGCCCCTGCCTGGTCCGGCCCGACGTGGTTGCCGCCAGCCGCTCCGCCGCAATGTCGCCTCCAACGCCCCAAGGGCGCCGTCCTCGCCGAGGGCACCGTCCCCGGCTGCCGCTGCAAGCTGCACCCTAGATTCGCCAGGGACATGGTTTTCCTTGCCTCACACCACCGCTGTGCCGCAACACCATTTTTGCGAGGGAGAAGGATGGGAGACGGCAGTCAGCGATGGAGAGGAAGAAAAGAGACGTGGTCCGTTTGGGTTGCCTATTTCTCGGGTTTGCAACGAAAGATTTTATCATGCCAAACCAAGCGGTGGAGGTGGGGCCAGTAGCACCGCTTTGACTAAGACGGGAACCTGAATCATCGGTTTGCAATCACACCAATATCTGCAGCAAAAAAAGGAGAGGAACCGGTAACCGGTTGCCTACCATGCCAAAAAAAAGGAAACACCAAATATCTGTGCGGTGGAGCAGGTAAGAAAGAGAAGAGGAAGCCGTACGTGTCTATAGCCAATTGGAGATAAATAGCTTGTGAACAGTAGCCAAGGTAAAGAGAACGCTCTAAATCAGATAACCTTTATATAGGTTATAATGTACTAGCTAGATTGACATATGAGCAAATTGCAGTTACTCATATGGGAGTACTGTAGCTAGCTATTGATTTACTCCACTGAACAAAAAGCACAAGGACAGCAAGCTTAAAAAGGGGTACAAGTCTCGTTGATCTCCTTGCTGATCCTCCTTGCATAGTTGGTAATAAATGGGACCTCGCCTCGCCAGGAAGAAGAAGTGGGCACGCTGACAGACGGACGCAACTAGTCCAACTATCACAACAGTCCGAAGCACTGTGGAGTGGAGTGTGGCACTGTGAGAGTGAGACTGGGCTCACCCCTCGCACTAGCAGCCCCGGCCGCCTCCGGCCATCTCCCAACCTCTCTACCACTCTCCCGTCCAATTCCATGGCCATGGCCATGGCCGTCGACAGCGGCACCGGCACCGGCACCGTGGCGCCACGCGGGGAGGACGAGTGGCTGCGCGTGCACGGCCGGGTCGTGGCGATGCTGCCGCAGGTGGAGGCGCTCGCCGCCGCCCGCGCGCGGCTGGAGGCCGTCAACGCGCTCCAGCACGAGTTCTGGGAGGCCCGCGACGCACTCCTCCAGCATCGCCTCCTCCAGGTAAGGACCCGTCCGCGCGCTCGCCTCCCCTTTTGTCTCCTAGGGTTTCGCTCTCTCTGGGTGGGTTCCTCATGTATGCTGGTTAACGGCAACGGCAGGCGGAGGAGAGCGTTAGGCGTTGGGAGGCGGCCTACATCGACCTGCAGCCCTCCGGGGATGATCAGAGGTTCGCCGGTAAGATAACCAATTTCCGCAGCTAGCTGCTACTCTGCTACACGCTGTCAGCCTGTTACACTTCTTGTATTTCGATTTTGGATTCATGCTAGATAGCATCTGGGATAGTCAATTACTCCGCATTAGTCAGCCGATTGACATTCCTAAACAATGTTGGGATTCATCCATCAGATAAACTTATGTTGGGACATAAGTTTCATCTTTCTGTGTGGAGCTCAGTGCTTGGTGTCATATATCTGCACATTTAGAAACCAATAAATCTTTTTTTTATCACCGAATTTGATGGGAGGGGATTTGGGACACAAGCTACTATGTAGGAAATGTTTGGAGGTTTATGTCCTTGTATGGCAGTTTTGGTTGATTAAAGACTTAAACTATTGGGTTGTGCTGCATGCAACTTTACACTCTGTTCCACTCTAGTTTTTTAAATGATCCTTTGGTAATTGTATGATCTTAGTTATTCAGTGGCAGCAACAAGCTTGTGTGGATATTCCGTGGCGTAGGCAGCCAAATGGAACTTGTAACTATCAAGTAACAACTAGTTATATTACTTCTTCACTGAAAATAACAACTAGTTATATTGCTGACTAGATTCCCCTATTTATTTTGTGAAACCTTATGACTAATTAACCAAGAAATCACTAGTTATATGACTGAGTAGATTTCCCTTATTTTTTTTATGAAATGTAGATAGTTTTTTTTTTGAAAAGATCATCAAGTCTTCTGAATTTATGTTGCTACTGATAACGTTTGTTTGCTCCATCCATTGTAGAACTCCAACGGAGTGACTTGGAGGACTTAGCAACTTTTGTAGATGTTTTCGCTGCAGAAAACGCAGAATTTCAGGTGCGTACTGAAACATTAGTTGCAGCTCAGCTTGTTCATCTCGCTAGTTTCATTATTCATGGTTTTGTGGCCTTCCTTGCTCCTTGTAATGATAGATAAAAGTGAAGGAAGTTGACGCTGGTGCAGATCATAGTCAAGATCCTGCAGACCACGAGCGCATAACAGAAGATTTAAAAGCAGAGCTACAAAAATTGAAGCAAGCTTATGAAGCCCTTTGCTCAGAGAAGGATAAGAAAGTTTCTGAAATAACTGCAGAAAAGGATTTTGTCCGGGACCAGTTTAAGACACTGGAGCGGGACTATGCTGATTTCCGTAGCTACATGAACAATAAGTCTACACAAGCTAGTGAGGCAGCGTTAGAGCTTCAGAAGAATGTAGAACAGCTGCAAGTTGCGTCCCAAAAGAAGGATGAGGAGATTCGCAAATTGCGAGCACGAGTAAAAGCTGCCGAGGCCAAAAGGAAATCGGTACCTGAAAGTAAGCTACAAAAAATGGACTCTATGCCCAAGAAGATAGACGAAGAAATTGAGAAATGCAAGGATCGGCAACCTGAGGCAAGTCAAAGGCACAAGAAAGATACGAGTGGAACACCCAAAAAAGGCTGTTCTGAAGGTCCTGCTTTAGTGACGGAAACAAGAAATTATTCTTCTAATCAAATGCTAGCAGAAGACGGGCGACCTGAGGCTAGCCAGAAGCGCAAGTGTGCCACTTTCTTATCTAATGTAAGTATTTCATTTCCGAATTCCAAGTTTTTGAATGGCTCATACCAGACCTTGTTATAATAGAGCCATGCCTTGCCATAAGTCAAAATGATTTGCTTATCCAAAGTCACTGCCTGCAAGTTAGTTGCTCGCCACGGATCAGGGTTTTCTGATTACAACTCCATTTTCTGCTCGAGATGTACAACAAT
The DNA here is from genome assembly GCF_022539505.1 of Lolium rigidum. Taxonomy (NCBI): domain Eukaryota; kingdom Viridiplantae; phylum Streptophyta; class Magnoliopsida; order Poales; family Poaceae; genus Lolium; species Lolium rigidum. Next base: position 321,462,213 of record NC_061514.1, read on the forward strand.
CCAAATCTATGATAGGCTACATGCATGAGATGTCTTTCTGGAAACACGGACTTATAATAAATTAAGGAATTGAATTTTTTTATGATATTTGATATCTAAATTGACTAGGGTGTGTTGGTTCTAAACCACTATATGGCTGTGGCTAGATGATACACACGCACTACAAAGAGGACTGAACTCTTCACTTGTGACACAAGGAGCTGAGCAATTTTCTCTTCTCATATTTCTTGCTGCTACTTGGTGCTCTGATAGGAGATACAAGAGTGGTTTTGCTCCGGGGATTGCTGCTCCAGTGAGCAACCGAGATCCGTACCAGCCACTTGCCGGCTTGCTCGCTCCGCCCTGCTGATTTAATTAACCCCCACGTCTCTGGTAGTTCGGTTAGGTCATTCTCCCTCTCCGTCGATCTGGGAGCGCAGGCGTGGTGCGGGCGGGGCTTAGATTTTGAAAATTCAGGGGGTTCTCACACCATCGCCGCCGCCCACCCGCCGTCGCCGCCGAGCTCGCACACCGCGCTCCCACCGGCGCCGCAGCACTCCCCGTCCCCCTCCTTACTCCCTTTTCCCCTACTTCCTCCATGTTCCCGTCCTCCCTCCCTGTCCCCTCCTCACTCGAAGTAGTATGATTGTCTACTTCTTTATCTGGCCTCATTTCAGGGCCCATATGGTGTAGCTCTAGTGTTATCGCATAAATTCTTTAGGTTGCTATATCTCATAGTAATTGTGTATATATAGTTAATTTGTTGATGAGCAATCATTACTTATCTGCAATTAGATTGTCCACATTCACATTATGAAGCACTCAGTTGGCTAGTGATGTATGCCTGATATGGTAGTCGCATAATGGTAATGCAATCATTTTTTTATGAAGAAACTCAAGCTGTTCTTAGCATTGGCATCCTTCAGGTTCTATCTCTGCATACAAATATAAAATAATTCATTTCGTGCCTTTCGGAACCTTGAACTGATGCTACATAATTAGCATATTTGACTCTTTTTTAAACTGTTATCACATCTGACTCAACTGAATACACACACCTTGCATACTGAATCACGTTATTTGGTTCACAACAAATTGTACAGAGCCATATAAGTTCTTTATCACAAAAGTTAACTCGTTGAGTATTGTCAATTTTCGTCAGTAATAAACTGCAAGAGGTACTGCAGTCGATGTGAGTGGTTTGTTCAATTGATTAACCACCGAATGCTTCTGTAAAAAGTGGCCAACACTTCTGAAAGATAAGATTATAGAGTAGTAACATTTTGTGATAAAACTAAGACAAGAAAGTACACTATGCAAGAGATATACACTATGCAAGAGATATATGCACAAGTTCCTGAATTCTTACAGAGCCAACTTCTTTGTTTGTTTGTTCTATTTGTTGTGGTAAAATTTCACTTTCTCGTGGTATGATTGTCCAATATTTCAGTTGTTTGTTCACTTTGTACACTTAACTAGTATGTTCAAGATGATGTGGTAAATTTTGTTGTGCTTGTTCACTTGGTTGCTTCTTCAAAATTACGTGTATGAAATATGGTGCTGAAATATAATCAAATTTGTCCTGTTCTTGCGTTAGTATTACTGATATAGGGTTCTGATATTGTCCAATAGTATTACTGATATATGGTGCTGAAATTGCTGTAGCATTACTGATATATGGCGCTGCAGGTCTCGTCCGAGGAGAGCAAGGCACGGTCATCTGTTGCTGTCCAAGGAAAGCTGGAAGGTACGCATTTCCCTCGTTCCTTGTGTACTGTGCATCTGGCTGTGCTTTGGATTTTGCTATGAACACTTCATTATATGTTTAAATATCTGACGCTCCGTTAGTCGTTCAGATCTAGTTTATATTGTCTCTATGAAGCACTCAGTTGGCTAGTGATGTATGCCAGGCATTATAATGTGTATACTTATCTGCAATCTAAATGTTAAGGTCGTCAAGTTCATGGTCCTAGCTAGTGTATTCAGATTAGGAGTCATGGTCATATTCTGTGGTCATATTCAGATGCTTCTGCACCAGCGTAACTGATAGTATTGTACTTGAGGGGGGCCTTAGGACCTTGGGGCAGCATCAAGAGATCATGGATTTGTTCTAATTAAAATTCTATCTCTGATTAGGAGTCATGGTCTATCCTAATTTCTATCTCTGAATATGGATTTGTTCTAATTTGTATCTTGTTTTTTATCTTGTTCTATCTATAGTTAGGTTGTTTCTTTTTTGAAGTGTGTACTAGTGAACATTTAAAAATTAATTGGCTGCTGGTTTCAGCATATTCTACTGATGATAGTTGACTTGCAAGTTGACACAACTTATCGTTTTCTCTATTGTAGGACAGCAGGTTCATTGCACACTTCCTAATATTCAAAAGATGTCTTCTACTTCTCGTATTGAATCATGTGGTGAGGTAAGACTCGTGCTCATTAAACGACACATCTTTAAAAATGTTAATTAGACATGAACTAAAAATGATGAAAATTTGAAAGCAAATTGTTACCTCCTAATATTTGCATTTGTACAAACTAAAATTCTTCTCCTGGCTCATGATTATGCATTTAACTGTCCTCCCCAGATGAATATTGACTTTGGCTTTAAGGCCCAAGAGGTTATGCAAGCAGCGGCGATTCTTGATGAAGCAGACCGACTTAAAGTTGTGGAACTTGGGTACTCAACTTTCCTAAACCTAAAGTTGGGACCAATCAGCCAGCGCAAGGAAACCTATCAGTGTATGAAGCTAGTTGATCTGGAAGAGGATAGGATCAAGGTGCAGCTACAAAATGATGTAATTGTATACATCAGACCAGATGAGATCCATGATCTCTTGATGCTGCCCCAAGGTCCTAAGGCCCCCCTCAAGTACAATATGCAACAACATCCTGACTTTAAGCAATTGCGAAGTGAATTGGGTGAAACTGGAAGGTTGGATACTGTGAAAATATTGGAGTTGATGGAAAAAGAGGAGAACAAACAATTGAGGCTCAAATGTTTTTTCCTCATTCTCTTTTCAAGATTTCTAATGCCTACCACTTCACAAACTATTAACGTAAATGCAGTGATGTACACAAGGCATTTGGCAAGCCTCAAGGAATTTGACATGTGTACAATAGTATATCTGCATCTCAGGGAGTCTATCAAACTTTGGAAGAAGCAGAGTCAGGATGCAAAACCCACATCACTTACTATGTATGGTTGCCCAATCATAATTCTGGTAAGCATCTCATCAATTACTAGCTGTATATTCGGATTTGGATTTTTTTTTACCTGCCCAGCTAGCTGTCATCTTTGGAATTTTTTTATCGTGCTTGAGTTGCCGTTGTGTAGTACCGTGACTATAAGAACTGCTTGATAGTGCCATCATAACAAACTGATGAGTCTCATCCTGCGCGTGTACTCTTTAAGATCATAGCAAGTACTCCATATTTAGTTAGTTGGCCAGACGGTCCGGACATAGTGTTGGATGTGGTGAAAATGTGTCTGACTTTCTGCATCTGTGCTTTATCTCACGATTTGGACATCATGTTGGATGCTTTAACTCTACTGTTCTCTGGACATGATGGTTTGTTTCTCACCTCTGGTGTTAGTGTACATTATCTATAAAAAATGATTGTGAGCTGATTAGGTAGTTCTTGTTTGAACATTATTATTAGTCATGTGTATCTGCTGCAGTGTTCGGAGTTTGAACAAAATATTTCTGATTTACCTTTATTGTCTTTTCCCTGTTATTTCTGATCTGTGCAAAAAAATGTCTTGATGGATTCCATGTCTTATTGCAAGAAGCAGTAATTAATTATATGTCCCAGTAATTAATTATATGTCCTGTAATATCCAAATGTACTAGTGTGGTGCCAAACATGTGGTAGATGATTGGAATTTGACATGTCATGTGCCTCTGTCCTATATTGCTTGCACTTGCTTCATATGGATTTGATGTGCCTGCTTCACAGTTAACTTGTTTAACTGTATATTCGGTTGTCAGGTATTTATTGTAGATAATTTGAAACTGACGGATAGCGTAAACAAGAATCGTCCTCGGATCAATGAGTACAATATGGCGACTTTGATGGAAACTATTTGTAAGGCTAAGGACAATGGCAAGATCTCCTTCGAGAACTGGAAGGTATTGATCATCTCTTTATCTTGAAAGCATACTATGCCGTACTTGGCTTCAAATCTTACATCTTCTCTTCAATTTCCCATTTCAGTTGAAATCTCTAGAGGAGATCTGCTATGCGCAATCATCAAGATTTTGCATCCTGTCCGCAGTTGACTCCCAAGATGTAAGATCTGCTATGGCGATTTCTGCAGTGCCTGAGTCTCAAGCTATCCAGTCCATGAGTTCAGATCCTCTCTTCAGTGCATAATCCTGAATCTTTTGGATTTCACCAAGCACAAGTTGATGCATGCATAGCTGGATTATCTGCATTGCAGCCAGTTGGCATTGCTTCCTGCAGCAATGCTGGTGCCTCCTGCAGCATTTCTGAAGCTGCTGCCAGCACAAAGAAGGCTGATGAAGGAGCTGCTGAAGATACCAGCAATGCTGCTGCAGCAATGTTGATGCCTACTGAAGCTGCTGCTGCTGCGGTGCCTGAAGCTGCCAACACAGCGGTGCCTGAAGCTGCCAACACAGCTGTGCAAGAAGTTGCCAAGTCAAGCTGTGCTGCCAAGAATGCTGCCAAGAAGCCTGGTGCTCCCAAGAAGCCTTCCAATAAGCCTGCTGCTGCTGCTACGATGTGCAGCGCGAGGCTTAATGCTGCTGCTGCTGCTGCTGAGGGCGTAACTTCACCAATTAGGAAGCAGAAGCGCAAAAGACAGTAGATGTGTCCCTAAGAAGAAGGTTGATGTGTCCCTAAGCTCCCCCAGTTGTGTTAAAACTTTGTTAGTTCTGAACGTGTATGCTGTAAAACTTGTTAGTTCTGAACGTGTGAAACTTCTGCTGTTCTGCAAGGTGTTTGCTTGCTCTGTATATTACAAGGTGCTTGCAGCTTTGCTTGATATGTAATTAAACTTGCTCTGTAGGTAGTTCTTGTTTGAACATTATTATTAGTCATGTGTATCTGCTGCAGTGTTCGGAGTTTGAACAAAATATTATTAGTCATGTGTATCTGATGCAGTGTTTGGACATCATCTTGTCTTTTCCCTGTTATTTCTGATCTGTGCAAAAAAATGTCTTGATGGATTCCATGTCTTATTGCAAGAAGCAGTATACTTGCTTGCTTGTTACTTGCATTTGAAATGAATCACATCCTGTTGTAGAAATACTATTGAAACTGAACCTTACTAATTCTAAAGATGAGCATCTGATATAAACATGATTAGAAATTGTTGTTCTGTAGAGATGCAGGTGTGCCCAAATTGTTGAATTCACTTCAGCATCACCAGCAGCATGTACAAAACAAAACCATCTTGGATATTCTTTAGGTTTACAAAACAAAACCAGCAGCATGTACAAAACATAACCTGTATTACAAGCAGTACAGACAAAAGGAGTACTCAGAAAAGTAACACAATCAAAAGCAGCACAGACAGCGTAAGGTCTAGCAATTCATATAATATATTTACAAGAGAGCGGCTGATGTTGGACTTGATCTTGAAATATTTCAGATGGCCAAGATCAGCTTTGTCAAGAATTTGGAGGTGGCGATCCTTCAATAAAGCGTGTTGAAGCGTGGTTTAGGCTCGGGTTTACCATCGCCGCTGGAAGACGCTGCCTGACCTCTCTTCCTCTTCCCCTTTGGAGCAGGCTTCGGAGAAGACTTCGGAGCGGGCCTCTTGATAAGCTCATACTAATAAAATTTATAAAACCAAGATAAGAAATTAGATATGAAAATAGAAAAGTGAAATTATACTTAAAAGAGGAAAGGTCAGATAAATGAACGCATGAAGTACAATTACAAACATCCAATTTTTTTCTAAATTTTGGAATGTAAAATAAAAATAATATAATGCTTGATTGATTGAACTTGATTGAAAATTCACAAAGATTTAAAACTTTTTGAAGTTAACAATTTAAACCCTAAAAGGGCACAAGCCTGTTCGACCCCCATATGCTAGCCAAAATTGCCAAGCATCATCTAGATTTTTGAATTTCAAACCAGCTCTAGATACCCACTTCTCTATTCCTGCCGCTGTGTGTGTACGGAACAGGGCATTGCCCCTTGCTGTAGAAGAATCCAATTTAAAAACAACTGAGCTAACTGACCAGGGCGGGCCAGAACTTAAAAAGGCGAAAAAGATGGGTCGACCACCAAAAGTCTGTTCTGATTCGTACCCGCACAGATGCAGACCCCCTCTCATTACTCGTGCTGTGAAACTCATGAATCCTAAGCAACTTTTTGCAGAGGAGCTTATTGGTTCTATGTTTCTGATAAGGACACTGATGTGTCTAAGGTGATTTTCTTTTAATGCTTTTGGAGGTAGGGTAAAGAGGGAGCCTGCTAAGGCTAAGAAGCCTGATGCTGCTGAAAAGGATGATGACTATGTTTCTGATGAGGACACTGATGTGTCTAAGGTGATTTTCTTTTAATGCACTCTTTGTAATTTGTACTTCGCACTCATACTGAATTAGAACTGCTTTATTAGTATGTTACGTACTGCTTCTAAATGTTTGCTCTGTACTTCACCTAATGAATATATGTAAGAGTATATCTGAGTTCTTTTTTATTTATAATCAGTGCAAGCATCTTCACCTAATGAATATATGTAAGAGTATATCTGAGTTATTTTTATTTATAATCCTTTGCTTTACTTCCTTTTTTATCGGCACCATATAGTCAGCAATCCCTTCATTTCCACCACCATAGATGACAAGACCTTACGCTTCAGTTAGTTCGGTGTAACACTGTCAGACAGCACAAACTCCCCAAATATAGGATACCAAGACTGCTTGAATAACAAATAATTACTCAATTCAATTGTACCAGATTTTGGCTGAAGGAGTCCAAAATTACATTTCAATAACATTTCAGCTGCTCTTGGACAAGGTAAATGCGCAATTCATCTGATTGTTCTTGTTTGGTCTTTTACCTTATGATCTGATTATTCTTGTTTGGTCTTTTATCAGCGGACTAGATCTGCAGCTCCACCCTCTTGTTCTTCTAGTGGGGGAAGTGCACATCCTACATAAGAACCGTTGTCTCTGCAGTACTTCAGGAGCTTATCCCAGTGCGTATCCTGCAGTAACACTTATTAGTTTCACTAGAAGCATGACATGTGCATGTGGGAGAGGATGATAAGCAACCTTAGTCATAATGTGAGGGTTTCCAACGATAATGAGCAATGATCTGGCACGCGTCATCGCAAAATGGGACCGTCTAGGGTTGTTCAGGAATCCCAGGTTGAAGATTTTGTCAAACTCTTCATGCTTTAAGGTGGCATGCTTTAAGGTGGACCTGACAGTTGAGATGATTATTATTTCCCTTTCTTGAGCCAGGAATTGTTCGGCAGTTCCAACTAACACCTGCGGCATTTTCAGAGCCTTATTTATCTTGCAAACCTGTCCACGATATGGAGTAATGACCCCGATATCAGCTTCACTTACGCCGGCACCTCTCAGAGTTGTAATTAAATATACTACTCTAGTAACTTCGATTCTGTTGAACCAGGATGGACTGGTGCGTTCCCTGTCATCACATCCCTGAATTCCAAAAAAAAGAACAGGGAACTTCTTGTTAGGAAGCCCAATACAATCATAAATAGATGCCACTTCATCACCCTTACTGGGACTGGCGATTGATTGACCCCCGTAGTAAAGCTGTGATGTTAGCTCCAGGATAGCTGGATGGCACCTATAGTTTTTCACTAGCATCTTAACATAATTAGGATTGCATGAATGGTACACCTCAATGTCACAGAGCAACCTTTGCAAATAGGATTTCCCCAAACCATCCTTCTCTGCTTGTTCACAAAAAACTACAGGCCCTAATTGCATGGGATCTCCTGCTACTACAACCACTGTGTCTCGTCCGCACAAATGCGACAAAGGAACCATTGTCTCTGGTTCAGAACATTGTCCAGCATCATCCAAGAAAATATGTGTGAAATGGTCTTCAGGAAGACCCCACAGGTTTGATGAACTCATGTTGGTTGAAATAACTATGTTGTATCTCTTTAACGCTTTCACCGGAGGACACCTGAACTCCTTATTTTCATAGAAGCAAAACTCCAAAAGAGAAGGTTTCATTTTGTTGAACTTTCGCTTAGGAGAATTCAGCCTAAAGATATGTTCTTTCAAGAACAGACAGGAAGTAGAAACCAGTTTTTCCAATATATGGTCTGCGGCAGCATTGGAAGGAGCACATACGAGAATCTTTCCCCTGGCAGATTTATAAAGCTGCCAAATGGCCTCAATAAGGGTACAGGTCTTGCCAGTTCCTGGAGGTCCATAAATCACATATGGTGCACCCCCTTGTAGGCCAATTATCCTATTAATTGCATCAGCTTGTTCAGGGTCTATGGACCGATTCAGATAATCATATCCCTTTTTCTTCACCTCTCTACAAGATGCTTGGCCGGGAAACATAATTCTGTCGCAAATATGTTTTCTCTTGCAGATTCTCTTGCAGACAGACAAGGAGAGCCTTCTCATGTTTGTATCACTGTATGAGAAGAAAACATCATACTTATTCTTGGGTTGGTAATCATAATCAAACCAATCATAATCAAACCAATCTAATGTAAACAATATCTTGTCAACTTCAACCGAGTGAATGTAGCCCTGAAAAGAATACCAAAAGTTAATAACATTTGAAACAAAATAATTTATCAGAATGACTTCTCAATAGATATTTGAATGTCCTGGAAAAGGCAATTACTTTGTATGGCTGAGCATCATTCTGAAAATGGTTGGAAACAGCTATATAGTCTCCAGGGACAAGTGAGGGCCTCTGTTCTGCTAAACCTGGGACCTCAAGAGACAAATAAGAACCCGTCCTTCTTATCGAGACACCCTCCATGCCATATGAACTCATGTACTCCTGCCAGTGGGCCACCCAAGTTAGGAATTAAGGAAAAAAGCTCAGCACTTCAGAATATTACAGGGGTTAAATACCTTTAAATGAAGTTTTTCAATTTCCAAAAGAGATGTAAAGAATTCTGAATAGTTTTTCATGCTCAGCTCTTCAGACAAGTCATAAGGTTTGTGTTTGCATGCATATTGAAAGTTGAATTCCCTAAGGCAAGGTTCCTTAGAAAATAATTTCACTGAAACATTATCATCCGCCAACAGAAAAGCAATACGCTGAACAATATCCTCCTCATCAGTCTTAACGTCCACGGTTGCTGAATGTAAACCAATATCCTTTGGCATACAAGACAACCAAATTTTTAGAGTTTGTTGAGGCTGAACTGTCAGATCTTCCACAGAATCCAAAGCAACAAAATGCTTATTTGCCTCCTCACCAGCATTCTTCGATGGTGGTTTCATCATTGACAACACAAAACTACCTGCTGGGTCTGAAGTGTGAATGCTCACCGCGCACAAACGTACAGGTTCAGAAGATTCATTAACTATGCAAATGGTGTCAACAGATGTTTCTCCAACAAGGACAGATTTAGGCTTGCCGTTTGTAAGATGGAAAGGATAGTTAACAACCAAAGGACATTCTTCAGATTGAACATGAGCCACTGAGAAGCCATCATCCCTGTGATTGTGGCCATATGCATTGCTTTGATGTAGAGACCAGGGCTGCCCCATTTCGAGAAAATAAGCATCCATGTGATTCCTAAAGGAAAGCGCCATCTTTGAATCCTGTAAGATCTTTCAACCGTTGAGATATTGATTTTCATATGAAAATGTACCAGATAATGTGCATTACTGAGACAGGAAAAATCACCACATCCCTAACCTACAATATTCTACCCACATCCCTAACCTGCAATATTCTACAGGCAATTCATATGCCTCAACTTTCAGACAACACAACACATATCAGGCTCTGATTTCAGGATAGGCTAAGCAACTTACTAACCTATGGATATTAAATTAAAGTAAGAAAAAAAAAGGTAATGCGCGTATGAAAACGAGCAACCTAATCTAGAATATTTGACATATGCACAGTACCTCAAATGGAAAAAAGAACTGGTAACACGACTTGGCAACAGTAATGCAGATGGAAATAGTAATGCGGCGGAAAACGTGAATTTTCGGGAAATCAAGGCTAGAAAAGAGAGCTAACGGTGAGGAGATCTCGCTAAGCAACTGGAACAGGAGACACTACCTGCATCCACTGGCAGAGCGGCAGCAGCAGCAGCAGTTCATGTTCCGTAGGACTAATCCAAAACAAATAAATGTGCAAGTAGTACATACCTCCTTCTGCATGTCTGGCTTCGCCAGCGAGACCTCGCCGGACGCTTGGCCCACCGTCTCGATAACGGCTGCGCCAGCAGCGACGCCGGCGAGGGTGGATGCTCCAGCATCGCCATCGACTTCTACTGTAGCCGAGTCAATCGCCGCCGGTTCCTCCACAACCGGACCGATGCCGCTCGGCACGATGGTGGTCGCACCGACACCAAGGGCATCCACGACGGTGGCCCTCGAAGCACCTGCGCTCATGGTGGCCTCTGCAACACCACCTTCGCCTCCAACAACCTGATCGGGTTTTGGGAGTAGTGGGCGGGGAACGGAGTGCGGGGGAATGCATGCGGCCGTGGGAGACGACGGTTTTGTATGCGCAATTTTAAAAACGTCTGCCTAAATCATTGCGTGTTGGCCATGCGGCCGTGGGTTGACAAGACCTTGCGGTCCTCCCTTCGGTGACCAAAAAGTCCAAAGCTAGTCGATCTAGCTCCTACTCCATGCATTGCATTAAACGATCTAGCGCCTTCCCGAGGGACTAGGGGCATCTCTAGCGGCGCGACGCAAACGAACGCTGAACGACCGTTTGTGTCCGCCGTGACCGGAAATGCGTCTGCGGAACAAGCGGACCAACGAATCGTTTTCACTTGGCGGTGGCACATTCAGTAATTATTTCCTAACCAAGTCTAGCGACCAGCGGTAAATTCAGAACAAAAAATATCGGACCAAGGAAACAATCCTCCCTTTATTATTAGGTATAGATTTCCTGGACATGGAGCTTCTTGATCCGTGGTAGCAGTAGTTGGTGATAATTCCATGTTCTTCTTATTAAGTTTGTGTGCCTGTACTGCACCTTGCAGGGATGAGAAGTTGCGGGCGCATATCACAGCCTCCTATTTTACAAGACTGCAGTCTTACCTGCGCTGAGTGCGCATGATGCTCTGGACAGGTTAGTGCTGCTGCATTCAACACTCACACAGCATGTTCCTTTTGCTCACAGGCTTTAGGGTTTATAACTTTATATCTAATAGTCGTGCTGTTTTTGTGTGCAGCAAGACTCCAAGCATGCCCATGGCCAGGCAGTACAACAAGGCTGTTGCCAGTCTTTCTATTAGTGATTGAGTGCAGCGGGCCAGGATTTGACCCGACTGCATTTCTCATGCAGGGCTGCCCATGCTTTCAAGCCAAAGGACTTCACTCCAAGAACATACTCTGCAGTGAGCAGCAAAAACTCAGAGAGCCCTGAGGAGATCAAGGCGAAAATCAACCGACTGTCGCAGCTGCCTGATCGCGGGGAGGGAGCTGGGATCCTGGCGAGCAAGTGCGTGAAAGGAGGGGTCGAGGGAGAGTGTGAGGCGACGGGGCGAGCAGAGGTTCTGGCGCGTCCGTGACCGTGCTCGTGCACACGCTGGCGCGTCTGGACGCGGTGACCACGTCGGAGACTGACCTGTGTGGTCCTCTCCTGGGCCAGGGCTTGCGCCAGCAGATGCAGGGTGAGGTGAGAGTTCTCCAGGGCATGGTTGGGCAGGGCTTAGGTGAAGGGAGAGAGGGGTGACAAGAGAGGTGAGGTTTAGGGTTTAGTGGGGTGTAGCTATGGTTCACCATCGTGGTGGCGGAGATGACCCGGCCCTCGGGGTCCTTCCAGGACGCCTTGCGGCGGGAACCTTCGTGCTTGATCAGGATGTGCGACGCCCGCACCGTGTCCTCCCCCGCTGCCGACGCCATCGCTTCCGCCGCTCGCCGCTCCGGTCGGTTGAATAGGAAAGAAAGATGAGATCTTTTTTCGAATTGCTGATTTCTGTTCTGTGGGCGGATGCGCTTGTATGGTGAAAGCAAAGCACAAGGCGTATCCCAACACTACGCTTTACAAGGGTGTAACCAGCTTTAGTGGCGTAGAGTCACCGAGCGACTTTATATCAACCATCCAAGTTAGATCCGACGTACCGGACTCACCTACATATCAAAGTACAAAACTTACAAACTGTTTGGAAAAAATGGAAGTAGTAAATATTAAATGTTTTTATATTTAATTTCAATCCATTTCAAGGAAGGTTTGTGATTAAATTGTTTAATCCGAAACTGTTCATCCAAATGGATTGAAACTTTCTCCGAATATAAAAGAGAAATGTTTACTATTTACTAAAGTTTTTTTAAAATCTGAACAATTTGAATATTTTAGTTTGAGGTCAAGGTCAATTCGATACTTTCGGTCTAAATTGAATGGCTAATAACGGGGCAAGTCACTCGGTGACTTATGTTCTCTATGTCGATGAGTCCTGACTCGAGTGGGTTGTGCCCAAAAATGTCGAGTAGACTCAAAATGTCGGAAATCAGCACACAACTTGGATTGAAGAATCGTTACTCCTTTCGATCCATAGTAGGTGTTGATTTTGTACTAAATCAATGACAAATATTATGGATTAGAGGGAGCATGTGGTTTGTTGTATCGATCATGAATGTTCATATCTTTTTGCAAAAAAAATGTACCAACGAATATTGTATTGTACATCAAAGGATCTGTAGCTTCATTTACTCCCAAAGAACTAACCACTAATCAAACAGATGCATCGATTCTACCTCAAGAAGAACAAAAAACCGACTGGAATCACGGTTGAAATAAATCTTCCATTGGAAGTTTCTTACTACTAGCCAAACTGAGACGCCGCAATGCAAGTGAGGCTATTGATTTGGCATTCTAGCAACTGAATTGTGACTCTGGGATATTTAATCCAGGTACAAAGCATCTAGTCGATTAATGTAGGAATAAGAGAACATCAACATATGTACTGAACAAATAAAATAAATTGACCGAAAAGCTCAGACACATATCCAGGTGGAGGAAAAGCTCACCCACAAAACACATCCCCACCATGACATATAATTGTATCAGGGTGTAGACTCATGTCTCTTTTATTCAAAAGGGAAGTAATTAACATAGTTCAAAAAATAGCAATATGCATTATCCAAATCTTTATGAAACTCTCGGAGCAGAGTCTATCCGAGGAGCGGAAACAATAAGGGTTCATCAAACCCCATGCTGTGACAAAGGACATTGTTACAACTTACACCGGCGGGATCTCATACCCAAGTCGTGAATATTGCAGGGTTGCACAAAATGTAGTTGTTCAGTGTTGCAAGGTTTGGTTCCTGTGGGAACCCCACATCATGTTGGTCAACTGCTGAGTGTGAATGTACTTGAGCCTCACGATCCAAATAGTATATCTGGCTACCCCTTAATCCCATCCTATCCGGATTCATGTTATACCGTGGTTGGCCAGGGCCTCCCCTGTTGAAGAAGAATGCCCGCTTCTCCAAGCATTCATCTTCGGCTTTCAGATATTTTATAGGTTCAGCAGACAAGTCGAGGAAGAAGGCTTCCCGGTCATCAAGCATGAGAATCATGTCTTCACACACCACCAACTTCCCACGAAGCTTGGATAGGCCCCTATTCTCACCACAAACAACTTTAAGTGCCTCGATGCAGAGTTCAGGTGCCAAGTGCACGACGTATAAATTATGGCGTGTCCTAGCAAAGACTCGACCTCTGAAGGTCACAATCTGTTGAAACACATGCGCATTTATATAATCGCAGTGCAACCAAGATGGGCTCCCGACTCGCCAAGCAAATAGGCAATGTGGGCCTGTGACAAAGAGATATGAATCTTGTGATGCGTGTGGAGTTATGAAGGCTCTATAGAATAGTTGAGTCAGTGGGCAAGTTGGAGCTGAAATTGTAGTGCCAGTTAACATGTCCATAATGACATGGGATCTGCCAAAGAAGAAAATGATATGACCATTAGAGCATTCTACAGGTGTCATTGTGTCCAATATACATGGGGGACTCAAGCTACGCAAAGGATTACTTGGATACGAGATATCAATGAGCTCCCATGTGTGTCGAATGGTGGAGTCATCCGTGCTTGTTTGGTTGGCACAAATCCTAAAAATAAGAGGTGGGAAGAGTGCACCTAAGGTAGATCTGATAGACATGAATGCAGAATGCCAACTAGGACATGTGGATGTGAATGCAAGAAGATCGCGGGTTGAACCCAACTTGATAATGATGGAGTGCAATAGCTCAACTGGTAGGTCTGCCCAGCCTTGAAGTCCAAACATGACACATATCATGGAGATGGGGGTGTTGGAAATTCGGCTAATGCTTTGCATGGTGTCGAATTCTGCATAAGGGAACATATGGAATTTAGGGAGAGCAATTAAAACAATGTCTTGAGTAAAATAAAATATTAAATGTGATAACTATTTTAACCTGATACTAATGAGGAAATTGATACTACCAGCGTTAATAACACCTAAAAGATAATACATAAGAGAGTAAAGAATAAAGTTTGCCACCAAACTTTTCGTTCTTTTTAAACAAAATCGTGAAAGATTTAATCGTTTGTTAGGACTAAGGAAAATAATATTGAAATTTCAAGGTTGTTTTACAATGGTAGCAAAGATCCTTTAATAGTTTCATATTCTTCTATGTAGCAAGCACAACCACTATTGGACACCATATACACACATGGGTAGCAATTTTCCAAAGTAATTTTTTCTCTAATTATTACACTAATCTCCCTCAACATTAATTAAACCCAAGCTATCAAACCTCACTACTATGGTTGTCCAAACAATATACGTCACACATGATTTTTCTTTTAAGTCAGTTTTTATATTGCCTCAAATTTATCTATTATACATTTGGGTCAATTATATTCTGACATCCTTCTAACATGTCGTGTATGCCAATTCGAGATTCATCCACATTATTTCGATAGACAGTTTGCCAATAATGTTGAGTAAAGAATGTTAAGACTAAAAGTACTAGATTTAAAACCTTTGTGCAAAATATATGGAAACAAAGTTATATTAGTTTGCTTCATGCAAATCATTCCGTATAGTACATATAAATACACACTATTTAGATATTCTAAAGCAATTAAAGGAGGATTATCGTGAAACATGTAATTGATGTGATAGGCAGCCATATTGTCAATTATGTTGAAATCTTTGAGTATGCTTTTTGTAAAATAAAAAGGCACCATCTCAATTTTTAAGAAATTAATTACATAGTATAATGGTAATCAAGAGAAAACCAACCTAATCACTTTATTGTAAGTTTCAAGGATAAATTTCACACATATGTCGAACTTTAGTCTAAGAGAGTACACACATAATTATTTGTGTTCAGTAGTTTATTGTTACACTTATGATTCCTCAATCGTACAATGAAAAGTCACCACTGCAAATGAACAACATTCTTCTCAGTCTACAGCCACCGCAAGCTTGACTATGGAATGGAGGCACATATAACGTAAGGAAGATGCACCGAGTGGGCCCCTCTGATTTTAAGTATAGTCTATGGACGATAATGGAAGGTTTAGCACTACTATAAATCATATTGTGACATTAGTGTCGTATGTTTCCTCCTCCCTTTACATTTCCTAATAAATCAAAGGTTTCAACTCAAGAGTGGGAATATTTTAATTATCACTGCAAGATTTGAAGGTTCTGACCCATAAAAGGCAAGGTTTCTACCCAGAAATCATCACTACCCAACTAAAAGTAGACATACTTCAACAAAAGACGCATCCAATTCTTACACAAACTCATAGCAACATTCAACTCTAAGATAAACTTTATTTATGGCGTCTCTTCTCGGGTTTACCTAGAAATAACAAATGAAAATAGGCATGTGGATAATAGTTTCTATAGTGTTGGCTACACGGGAGGGCATGGTGGTGGAGGGTAGAATTAACTTTTCGGGCGCTATCTAATCTCTCTAGGATATTTTCGTTGGGAAAACTAGAAGCTCCAGTTACGCACTATGTTGGATCTAGATCCAGACGAAACAAAGTTTCCTACTCCATGTGGTTGGGTGGATCTGGTTTGGAGTAAGATGGGAGGGAAATCATGTCCAACCCGGTCACCTAGACGCATCGTAAAAAAACTCATAATCAATCTCTTATCTAAATTGTCCTCCGGATGTCACTCAACTCACAATAAACTCATGGCACCTTTGAACTCAACGAAAAACTAATTTATATCCGATAATATCTAGAAAGTAAATAAGATGGAAAAATATAGTTGTGCTTCATCCTACCTTGTTGGATGCCAATAACACGGAAGTACGCAATGGCGACGGCTTGAACTACCTTCCACACCGATGGTCGATGTAAGAAGTTGTTGTTAGGTATTAGCTAGTGGCTCCGCTCCCTCATTTTGTTGGATCTAGATCTGGTATGAACTGGATGTCCTAACCCACGAGGTTGTGTAGATCTAGATATGGACGGAAACTGGCACCCCTGGCGCTCACGGTTGGCAGCATCTTCCACCAGCAAGCTGTGAGAGAGAGAGAGAGAGCGGCATGCATTTTGTCTCTTGTGGACAATGAGTCCAAAAACATTAAGACATGGTTTTGTGGTCCAGCTGAAAATAAATATCACGTGGAGTGTGCGGTCATAAATTGCCCACTTATAACATAGTGGTCCCGCAGACAATTTTTTGTGGGTTATATTCAATGTTTTAAATAGCTGGCTACAGGCTATAGCCGCGGCCTCTCAAAACAGCTATAGTCTGGCTATAGCCGGCTATTTAAGGACTTTAACACCTTTTAGCGGGCTAATGCAGTTAGCCGCACCATGCGGAAAAGGCTATAGCGGGCTATAGCCCGGCTATAGCCGGCTATTTTAAACTATGGTTATATTTTTATCCTACCACGCTAATTAATTTTACGGAAATATGCATGATCATTATCCAAGAAGTTGATTATGCACGCATCCATCCTTTGGATTTAACATTTTGCATGTGTTTCCCTATGTGCATACTTGATGCTTCCCAACAAATGTCATGGAAATTTTCAGCCCATGTGGCCATGTGAACAAAAATATAGCAAAAAAGGTATGCTTTCGTACCTTGTACATGGCACCATCATCAGGAGCACTATGATGTAGCACCTAGGCGTAGGTGTACCTGATATTGAAAAACTCGAATAACTCTACTTAAATGTTTTAGAAAAAGTTGAAATGATTCACATACATACAAATCACCTTGATACTTGTACAAAATTTCCAGAAAAAATATGACCGTATGTAACCTACATCAAAAAGAGAGAAACTAAACTTTGTTATACTATGTATAGTATACGTTCACTCCTTATATTCACTACCGGAAAATATTTCTTTCCTGAGTTTTTTGTCTATGCCGAATGCTAAATTTCTTGGTACTCGGTAAAGATCGGTTTTGCCGAGTGTTTTTGAAAAATACACTCGGCAAAGCGGTAACGAGATCAAATCTCGTGGATGATGTAGTCGTACTCTTGCCAAACTCAAGTTCAAGATGAAGTCCGTCCAGTGCTGTAAGCGGGCAGCACCTCCATACTCGGTCACACTACGGTGTCGATCAACACGTCCTCTCCCTGTTCCAGTGGACATCGGATACAGTAGATCGTCCTCGGAATCCCAGCAGCACGATGGCGTGGTGGTGGTGGAGGCGAATTCCTGCAGGGTTTCGCCAAGCCTACGCAGGAAAAGGAGGGAGGGAGGGTGGCGGCTAGGGTTGGGGAAAGGGTGTGGTGGCTGGCCAGCCCCTCACCTCTATTTATAGAGGGAGGGTGTGGCAAGGGCTGTCACCCTTGGGCCACCCCTCTCTAAGGCAGGCGCATTGGGGGGAGGGGGATTGACTTCCAAGACTCCCCTACAATCAAGGGCTTATCCCCCCCCCCCCACAAATGGAGGGATTTGATCTTAGCTCCATGGGGTGGCCGCCTAGGCCTTGAAGCTAGGATACACCCCCTCAGCCCATGTGGACCCTCCCAGGGTGGTGGGTCCACTGGTGGCCCTCTAGAACCTTCTCGAAACTCCGGTTAAAACACCAAAAAAAATTTGAACCCAGGAAAGTAACTTCCCTTATATGAATCTTATTCTCCAGACTATTATGAACCTCCTCGTGATGTCTTGGATCCAATCCGAGACCCCGACAACATTCGGTCTCCATCTCATATTCCATATCTACTTAAACAACATCGAACCTTAAGTGTGTAACCCTACGGTTCGCGAACGATGTAGACATGATCGAGACACCTCTTCGATCTATAACTAACGGCGGGACTTGGATATCCGTAATGCCTTCCATACATTCAACGATGATCTCATGATCGAAAGAACCATAATAATTCGTTACCAATTCTCTTTGTCGCGTGATACTTTACTTATCCAAGATTCGGTCATCGGTATCTCTATACCTAGTTCAGTCTCATAACTGATAAGTACTCTTTACTCGTTCCGTGATATGACATTCCTTGTGATTTAGTCACATGCTTGCAAGCTAATTGGATGCCATCTCACCGAGAGGTCCTGGATTATATCTCTCTGTCACTTGGATGGACAAATCTCACTCTTGATCCATGAGCTTCAACTATCACTTTCATAGTACCCAATGCTACCTTTATAACCACCCAGTTATGAAGTGGTGTTTGATGTCATCAATGTATCCTCTGGTCTTAGTGATTAACATGATCTCATGGTCGAAGGATTAGGTTAATATGATCTACAAGAGATCATAATCATAGCCTATGCCAAGTACTAACACGGATGCACACACTGTCACCATTACACCGTGCAGGAGGAATAAAACTACTTTAATAACATCACTAGAGTAGCACATAGATAAATTGTGATACAAAACACATTGCAATCATAAAGAGATATGAATAAGCACTTCACTACGCAATTCATAACAGTGAATAAGTATTCTGTGAAATATAGCCTAAGAGACCCACACGGTGCACACACTGTCACCTTTACACACGTGGGACAAGGAGTCTCCGGAGATCACATAAGTAAAACCCACTTGACTAGCATAATGACATCTAGATTACAAGCATCATCATATGAATCTCAATCATGTAAGGCAGCTCATGAGATTATTGTATTGAAGTACATAGGAGAGAGATGAACCACATAGCTACCGGTACAGCCCCGAGCCTCGATGGAGAACTACTCCCTCCTCATGGGAGACAGCAGCGGTGATGAATATGGCGGTGGTGTTGATGGAGGAGCCTTCCGGGGGCACTTCCCCGTCCCGGCGGCGTGCCGGAACAGAGACTCCCTGTCCCCCGGATCTTGGCTTCGCGATGGCGGCGGCTCCGGAAGGTTTCGCGTACCGTGGCTTATTCCTCTCGGGTTTTTAGGTCGGGACCTTTAAATAGGCGAAAGGGGAGCCTCGGAGGGGGTCCGGGGCCACCGGACACTAGGGCGGCGCGGCCGGGGCTCGGGCCGCGCCGCCACCATGTGTGGGCCCCACGTGGCCCTCCTCCGGCGACTCTCGGGTGTTCTGGATGCTTCCGGGCAAAATAGGAACTCGGGCGTTGATTTCGTCCAATTCCGAGAATATTTCGTTACTAGGATTTCGAAACCAAAAACAGCAGTAAAACGAGAACCGGCACTTCGGCATCTTGTTAATAGGTTAGTTCCGTAAAATGCACGAATATGACATAAAGTGTGCATAAAACATGTAGATATCATCAATAATGTGGCATGGAACATAAGAAATTATCGATACGTCGGAGACGTATCAGCATCCCCAAGCTTAGTTCCGCTCGTCCCGAGCAGTAAAACGATAACAAAGATAATTTCTGAAGTGACATGCCGTCATAAACTTGATCATATTGTAAACATATGTAATGAATGCAGCGATCAAAACAATGGTAATGACATGAGTAAACAACTGAATCATAAAGCAATGACTTTCATGAATAGCACTTTCAAGACAGACATCAATAAGTCTTGCATAAGAGTTAACTCATAAAGCAATAATTCAAAGTAGAGGTATTGAAACAACACAAAGGAAGATTAAGTTTCAGCGGTTGCTTTCAACTTATAACATGTATATCTCATGGATATTGTCAATGTAAAGTAATATAATAAGTGCAATATGCAAGTATGTAAGAATCAATGCACAATTCACACAAGTGTTTGCTTCTTGAGATGGAGAGAAATAGGTGAACTGACTCAACAATAAAAGTAAAAGAATGGCCTTTCGCAGAGGGAAGCATTGATTGCTATATTTGTGCTAGAGCTTTTATTTTCAAAACATATAGAGAGCATAAAAAGTAAAATTTTGAGAGGTGTTTGTTGTTGTCAACGAATGGTAGTGGGCACTCTAACTACCTCATCAACCAGACTTTCAAGAGCGGCTCCCATGAAGGACGTTATCTCTACCAGCAAGGTAGATCATCCCTCTTCTCTTTTGTTTACACATGTACTTTAGTTTAGTTTTTCTTTATTTATGGATGACACTCCTCCCAACCTTTTGCTTACACAAGCCATGGCTAACCGAATCCTCGGGTGCCTTCCAACATTCACATACCATGGAGGAGTGTCTATTTGCAAAATTAAGTTGCTTACCGATGAATCAGAGCAAAACATGTGAAGAGAATTATTAATGAAAGTTAATTAATTGGGGCTGGGAACCCCATTGCCAGCTCTTTTTGCAAAATTATTGGATAAGCGGATGTGCCACTAGTCCATTGTGAAAGTCTGTCAAAAGTAAATGACAAGATCGAAAGAAAAAACACCACATACTTCCTCATGAGCTATAAAACATTGACACAAATAAGAGGTGATAAATTTTGAATTATTTAAAGGTAGCACTCAAGCAATTTACTTTGGAATGGCGGAGAAATACCATGTAGTAGGTAGGTATGGTGGACACAAATGGCATAGTGGTTGGCTCAAGGATTTGGATGCATGAGAAGTATTCCCTCTCGATACAAGGTTTAGGCTAGCAAGGTTATTTGAAACAAACACAAGGATGAACTGGTGCAGCAAAACTCACGTAAAAGACATATTGTAAACATTATAAGACTCTACACCGTCTTCCTTGTTGTTCAAAACTCAATACTAGACATTATCTAGACTCTAGAGAAACCAAATATGCAAACCAAATTAGCAAGCTCTATGTATTTCTTCATTAATGGGTGCAAAGTATATGATGCAAGAGCTTAAACATGAGCACAACAATTGCCAAGTATCACATTATCCAAGACCTTTTACCAATTACTACATGTAGCATTTTCTGTTTCCAACCATATAACAATTAACGAAGCAGTTTCAACCTTCGCCATGAACATTAAAAGCATAAACGAAGAACACTAGTGTTCATATGAAAAAGCGGAGCGTGTCTCTCTCCCACACAAGGATGAACTTATTCAGAGAACTAAGATGACAAAACAAAAACAAAAATAAAAGCACACAGACGCTCCAAGTAAAATACATAAGATGTGACTGAATAAAAATATAGTTTCACTAGAAGAAACCTGATAAGTTGTCGATGAAGAAGGGGATGCCTTGGGCATCCCCAAGCTTAGATGCTTGAGTCTTCTTAAAATATGCAGGGATGAACCACAGGGGCATCCCCAAGCTTAGACCTTTCACTCTTCTCGATCACATTATATCACCCTCTTCTATCGACCCTTGAAAACTTCGCCACACCAAACTTCAAGCAAACTCATTAGAGGGTTAGTGCATAATCAAAATTCACATGTTCAGAGGTGACACAATCATTCTTAACACTTCTGGACATTGCACAAAACTTCTGAAAGTTAATGGAACAAAGAAACCCATTCAACATAGCAAAAGCGGCAATGCGAAATAAAAGGCAGAATCTGTCAAAAACAGAACAGTCCGTAAAGACGAACCTGAAAGAGGCACTTAACTTGCTCAAACGGAAAAACTCAAAACTAATGAAAGTTGCGTACATATCTGAGGATCACACACGTAAATTTGCAGATTTTTTTGATTTTTTTACAGAGACTTCTGCTCAAATTCGTGACAGACAGCAATGCTGTTTCTGCGCAGCAATCCAAATCTAGCATCAACTTTACCATAGAAATTTTACTTGGCACAAAAACATGATAAGGAGAGGTTTCTAAAGTAGTAAACAACTTCCAAGACTCAACAAAACAAAAAACGCTGTAGTAAAATAAACACATGGGTTATCTCCCAAGAAGTTCTTTCTTTATAGCCATTAAGATGGGCTCAATAATTTTAATGATGCACTCGCAAGAAATAGTATTTGAAGCAAAAGAGAGCAGCAAGAGGCAAATTCAAAACACATTTAAGTCTAACATGCTTCCTATGAAAAGGAATCTTGTAAATAAACAAGTTCAAGAAGCATAATGCAACAAGCATAGAAAGATAAAACAAGTGTAGCTTAAAAAATTTCAGCACATAGAGAGGCATGTTAGTAACATGAAAATTTCTATAACCATATTTTCCTCTCTCATAATAACTTTCAGTAGCATCATGAGCAAACTCAACAATTTAACTATCACTTAAAGCATTCTTATCATGAGTCTCATGCATAAAATAATTACTACTCCCAACATAAGCATAGTCATTCTTATTAATTGTAGTGGGAGCAAATTCAACAAAGTAGCTATCAAATATAGGAGGTATATTGTAATCATAATCAAATTTATCCTCCATAACAGGTGGTAACAAAAGACTACTATCATTATAATCATCATAAATGGGAGGCAAAGTATCATCAAAGTAAATTTTCTCCTCAATGCTTGGGGGACTAAAAATATCATGCTCATCAAAACCAGCTTCCCCAAGCTTAGAATTTTCCATAGCATTAGCAACAATGGTGTTCAAAGCATTCATAGTAATAACATTCCCATTAGCATGCATATAAAGTTCCATGGGTTTCTTAATTCTTTCTTCAAACACATCATGTCCTAATTCAAGATAAAGTTCATAAAGATCTCTCATATTTTTGTTGTTTTCCATTATGCCTAACTAGTGTAAACAAGAAACCAAAAGATGCAATTGCAGGATCTAAAGGAAATAGCTTCGAGTACTTACAACGGCGCCGGAAAATAGCTTAGTAGCCGAGATCCGGAGTGTGAGTACCTTTTACCTTTCCTCCCCGGCAACAGCGCCAGAAAATAGCTTGATGTCTACTTACGCTTCTTTTCCTGTAGACAGTGTTGGACCTCCAAGAGCAGAGGTTTGTAGAACAGCAGCAAGTTTTCCCTTAAGTGGATCACCCAAGGTTTATCGAACTCAGGGAGGAAGAGGTCAAAGATATCCCTCTCATGCAACCCTGCAACCACAAAGCAAGAAGTCTCTTGTGTCCCCAACACACCTAATAGGTGCACTAGTTCGGCGAAGAGATAGTGAAATACAAGTGGTATGAATGAATATGAGCAAGTAGTACGGCGCCGTAAAATAGCTTATCGGCGTGCGGTTGATGGTAGTAATATTGTAGGAAGTAAACAAGCGGTAGTAACGCAGCAGTAGTAACGCAAGAAAACAAGTAAACAAGCAGCGATAGCGATATTTAGGAACAAGGCCTAGGGATTAGACTTTCACTAGTGGACACTCTCAACTTTGATCACATAACAGAATAGATAAATGCATACTCTACACTCTCTTGTTGGATGATGAACACATTGCGTAGGATTACACGAACCCTCAATGCCGGAGTTAACAAGCTCCACAATTCAATGTTCATATTTAAATAACCTTAGAGTGCATGAAAGATCGACACGACTAAACCAAGTACTAACATAGCATGCACACTCGTCACCTTCACACCATGTAGGAGGAATAGATCACATCAATACCATCATAGCAATAGTTAACTTCATAATCTACAAGAGATCATAATCATAGCCTATGCCAAGTACTAACACGGATGCACACACTCGTCACCATTACACCGTGCAGGAGGAATAAAACTACTTTAATAACATCAATAGAGTAGCACATAGATAAATTGTGATACAAAACACATTGCAATCATAAAGAGATATGAATAAGCACTTCACTACGCAATTCATAACAGTGAATAAGTATTCTATGAAATATAGCCTAAGAGACCCACACGGTGCACACACTGTCACCTTTACACACGTGGGACAAGGAGTCTCCGGAGATCACATAAGTAAAACCCACTTGACTAGCATAATGACATCTAGATTACAAGCATCATCATATGAATCTCAATCATGTAAGGCAGCTCATGAGATTATTGTATTGAAGTACATAGGAGAGAGATGAACCACATAGCTACCGGTACAGCCCCGAGCCTCGATGGAGAACTACTCCCTCCTCATGGGAGACAAGCAGCGGTGATGAATATGGCGGTGGTGTTGATGGAGGAGCCTTCCGGGGGCACTTCCCCGTCCCGGCGGCGTGCCGGAACAGAGACTCCTGTCCCCCAGATCTTGGCTTCGCGATGGCGGCGGCTCTGGAAGGTTTCGCGTACCGTGGCTTATTCCTCTCGGGTTTTTAGGTCAGGACCTTTAAATAGGCGAAAGGGGAGCCTCGGAGGGGGTCTGGGGCCACCAGACACTAGGGCGGCGCGGCCAGGGCCTGGGCCGCGCCGCCACCATGTGTGGGCCCCACGTGGCCCTCCTCTGGCGACTCTCGGGTGTTCTGGATGCTTCCGGGCAAAATAGGAACCTGGGCGTTGATTTCGTCCAATTCCGAGAATATTTCGTTACTAGGATTTCTGAAACCAAAAACAGCAGAAAACGAGAACCGGCACTTCAGCATCTTGTTAATAGGTTAGTTCCAGAAAATGCACGAATATGACATAAAGTGTGCATAAAACATGTAGATATCATCAATAATGTGGCATGGAACATAAGAAATTATCGATACGTCGGAGACGTATCAATACCAACTATGATCTACTCATCTATAGCTTTAAGGACTTAATGATGTGATACATACTTGGAATTAGCTAACTAATTTGACTTAGGAAATATAGGTAAGAAAGGTTGACTCAAGTGTGTCAGGATTATTCTCAAGTGAATATCCATCTCAAGTCATAAGAAGATTTGGTTTAACTAAGACAACTTCCTATAGACACTACCAAACCTATAGGTCTCCTCTAAAGGGTTTTAATCCTAAGGTCAAAGCATTTGCTCTGATACCAACTGTGGTGACCCGGCATACCACTGCATGGTGTAGTATGCAAGTCTGACATAACACCAATGAAACACCGTTCCACTAGTATTACATCGCTCAGAGTGGTACAAC
The DNA here is from genome assembly GCF_022539505.1 of Lolium rigidum. Taxonomy (NCBI): domain Eukaryota; kingdom Viridiplantae; phylum Streptophyta; class Magnoliopsida; order Poales; family Poaceae; genus Lolium; species Lolium rigidum. The sequence goes on from NC_061514.1 coordinate 321,487,555, forward strand.
AGAAACATATGCGGGTCCAAGGCATGTCTATAGAATTACATACAGACTTTGTTACAGAAGATCAGCACAGCCTCCTACTTTACAATGATGTAAATCTGCAAATAAACTCCATAAGAACGACTCGTAGTCTAAGCCTACCACGAACTCTATTTGTAGAGTATTTAACTAGCTATAGAGGCTAAGAATAGATTCTAGCTAAATAGGAGCTAGGTTTAGGAAGCTAGTTCCTTTCTATTGCTAATCTAGGTTTTCTCCTTGTTGAATGTGGTATCTGACGCTCCTGACATGGTCCTGTCCCTTGAAGTAGTTGTTGACTCCTCGGTCTCCGAGTTGCACTGTAGATCCTCCTTCGATGCCTCCATATCTAAGCAGGGGATTTAAGAGTGGGATGAGTACTAGCGTACTCAACAAGTTCATTATAGGAAAGAGGTGTTTAATGCACTAGCTACAGTATTAGACCAGAAAGTCTAATACTAATGCAGGTTTTCATAACCATTTCTTCAAAAGGTTGCTTTTATTCAGAAGAACTATGTCCGTCAGCCTTCACCGGTTGACTAGAACTTCATGGAGTTCCTTTCCGGCAGCGTTCGCAGTTCCATATCCCGGAACGAGGAGTGACCGGTCACAGCTCATTACACTCGCAGAGGTGTGTTGCTTTACCCATAAGAGATCTTAACCTTGGTGCCAACCGGGCTCGAGTTTCCCGTCCACACTTCCTTTGGTGTGAGGCCCGGTATAAGGTCCTAGCCGCTCATATTCCTCCGCTACCTCGCACACCCAACCTTTGTTGCATCCCCGACCCTGGGTCCTCGCCGGTCCCATTATTCCCACTTAGGGGTGGACCCCGACCACGACGACAGTTTGGGATCGAACCAAAATCCTTCGCCGGTAGATGCAACCCCTCATAGACCGCAATACCGTGGGGACTTGAGGCTTCCCCAGCCACCAAATGATCTTCGGGCTACAAGTGTTCTACGGACAATGCCGTGGGGACTTGAGGCTTCCCCAGCCACCAAATGCACCCTAGGAATCAAGTGTTCTCCGGTAAAGCGCGTCCGTTGATGTACGAGAGGTGGAAATACAATTGGCTACTCCGTCCCACTCCAGATCTTATGGTGAACACGGTTTATACGGCACAAGAATCACTGGACGACATTTGTTGTTTAATCCTAGATGGATAAAAACCCTTGCAATGGAACCTCCACCATAACAACACAATCCATGGTTCCATTGCCCACCACATAGTCATATTCATAGTTATGAAAATAGTGGTTTTGCTTTTTATGCAATAGTGATAAACATAGTACTTTGCAAGTAATTTGGTAAAAATACTCAAATGACATGAGCAAGCGATGAACTTGCCTTTCTTGACTGCAAGATTATGCAGGCAAGGTCTTCGGTGCGTAATAACTCCAAATTCTGAAATAGCATCATCGTACGGTAAGGACAATGTTTAAAAGATTGGCAAGGATGCAATAATGCATAAGTATGAGATGCAATCGCTCTAATCATGACCTAACCCCGATGATTTAGGATTAGTGAGTTGTAGTGATTTGTTTAGGGTGTGTTGCACTTTTAGAGTGATCCACAAACAAGGTTCTTATTCAGGTTTGTGTTGGTTTAGAATCATAAGCAAGTGGTAAACTGCATAGTAATAATCTTACACATCAAGAAAAAGTGGTTGTCTAATAAGTAAAGAGCAGTTGTCAATTTTGAGTCTTATAGTGCATGGTTGATGATTATTTATTATATAATTCAAAAGAATAACTTTTGAAGAACATGTTCTTTAATAAAGAAGAAGTATGATAATTAGGTTTGTGGGGTTCTATGGTGTACTATGGTTTCAATTAGTTTCTGGAGTAAGTATTAGATGGATCACAACAGTGTTGGATTCATTGACATCTAGGGTTTGTAAGGTTGGGTTAAGCCTAGGCTGCCTAAGCAATTATTTATTCAGGGTTGCTATCAAGGTTGGTTCATCTTGCTGGTGATAGCTAGCTAGGGTTTATAGGTCCTATAAGGCAGGGTTGATGATGATTCTTTATTTACTTCAAAAGAATAACTTTTGAAGAACATACTTCTTAAATAATAAGAAGTATATCAATTAGGGTTGAGGTGGTCTAGATTTTATTGTTGGTTCTATTAAGTAAGGAATAATTTGGCTCCTAAATAGGATGGTTGATAAGTATCCATCACTAGTAGGGTTTAGTGGAATATGGTTATGTAATGTTAAATATTGGACATAGATGCTATTGGAGTTCATCACAATGGTGTGATGCTAAATAGGAATGAATAGGAATGATGGTTTTGGGTAATAGGATCTAGGGTTTACACTTGGTTGACCCTACATGATTATTTATGTCTGATGAAGATGAACACATGGGATACCCATATATTAGTGATAGGTCTCCTACATTTTATGTGGCCAAGACAAGTATTTAGTTGCTACTATGGTTCCATGCTTTCAAAGAAGGTACCATGATCACATGCTCTAACCTAGGGTTTAGGTTTAGAGGCAATTTAGGGTTCACATGTACTAATGGAACTAGGTTCTAAATGGCCTTAGGGTTTTAGGATTACACATGAAATGATGAGTTCCTAGTTTTCTATCATATGGAACTAGGGTTGCATAATTACTATTTAATTCACAAGTTAATAACTTCATTAATAAAGTTGAAGTTATTAATAACTTCAAAATAAAATAATATTAAATTTGCCTTTTTTATTATTTTTAAATAATTTACTAATTAGGGTAATTATTAATTAGGGTTTAAATTTCTCTAATAAAGATTTAACAAAATAACAAATAAAGAAAATTAGTTTTAATGTTTTCTTTATTTATTTACTGGTTTTTTTATTTAATTTTGGAATTATTTATTAATTGTTAAATTTTAATTCAATTTAGAATAAAATTAAAGGCTTAAATAACAAGTAATAAATAATTGAATTTTTATTAAAAATAAAATTTTCATTTTATATTTTTATTGGATAGATTATCTTTATAAGAATTTTAATACCTTATATTTATTTTTCTGACTTAAATTGAATTTTCTACCTTTATTTAAAGTTGCAGTAATTAAATAGGATTTGAATTAAAACGAAATTTACTAACTACACCCGTGCCTGTGCTACTCACAGACACAGACGGGTGGGCCAGAGCCACGCTGGCTGCCACAGTGGCGGTGATGTGGCCATCTTGTGTGTCACCGGCGGCCAGTGACGGCGATCGCCGGCGTTCCCATGGTCCCGCGAGGGCGTGCTTGTGCTTGTTGGAAAGAGGACGCCGAGGCGAGCCTCATAGTGGTGGCGCCGCTCCGGTATGGTCGCCGGAGCGTGCCCGGCGGCGAGGTACCGTGGCGGTGAACACGGTCACCAGGTGCGGCAATGCTACGCGGTGTAATCGTGCATGGCGAGCTTGCCATGAGGTAGAGTGGCTCACCGCGAGTACGACGCGCGTGACGGTGTGGTCGATTGAGGGCTAGTTCGCCGGATTTCATGGCGCCGGCCGCCGGAGAGCTGAGCTTGGTGACGGCGCTACGGGCTGCTCCGGCTCGATTCCTTTTGCAGGAGGAGCAAGTCGATCCTGGTGGTGACGATGGTGTCCACGGCGAGGCTCGGGGTTGCCCCATTCCTCGGCGATTGATGGTGTCCGAGTAGCTAGGGTTTCGGAGGTTGGGGAAAATTGGAGAGGAGGAAGAAATCCCGAGCTGTTGTGCTTCGCTGGGCTTTTATACGGCGGCAGAATTCGCCTCGTCACGCTGCCGATGAAGGAGATGCCGCCAGCATCGCAACGAAACCTAGCACGGCTTCGCCGTGTCGACCATGCGGAAGAAGGGGATGAGGACGAGCTCGTCCCCGTGATATTTTGGCTGAAGGGGTACACGGGCCAGTGTTGGGCTGCGTTGATGGGCTGATGCTGGGCTGCTAGGCAGGCTGCTGCTGGACTTCTGCGGCCTGTTCAGGTAATCACCTCTCTTCTCTCTTTTTCTTTTCTCTTATTTTATTTTCTAGTTTCTATTTTATTGTTTGAATTCAAATTTGAATTCAGGTTAATACTTGCAGGTTCTAAAGTATTTGAACCTCCATAAGATTTGATAACAATGTGTATTTCATAATTGTTTTGCTCAACAGTATCTATCATTTAATTAAATTGGGATTGTTGTGAGAATTATGCCAAATTTAGAATCACATGAGTTGGGTAATTACTCCCTCCGTTCCTTTCTGTAATGCCTATTGTTTTTTCGCAATTGTTTCAGAATATAAGAGGAAAGCTGTGTTTTTTTGCAAATAACCCCTTCCACCGATTTGTTTCCATCCAGAAAATCTGGAAAAAATCTGTTCACGTTGACAAAATCTGGTATGCAATCACGTAGAGAAAATCTGGACGTGAGATTAGGAAGGAGTAGATCACCCACGCGTCTGTTAAGGAAATAACAAATACAGATCAGGTGAGATTAGGAAGGATTAGGCCGCGCGTAGGGAGCAGATCACGTCTCCGATCTGTTTCCAGTTTCCTTTTTTTCTCTCAAATAGCGCTGGGGGTTTTGTGTCAATAAATTTGCTTGCGCTAATTTCCGTGCCAAAAAAACAATAGGCACTATAGAAAGGAACGGAGGGAGTATTTCAATTGCCCTTTTTAATTTGGGAACCAAATCTATGTAGATGATTTGTAATTACCAACATGTGCATGGTGAACACATTATTAGGGTTTGCTAGTACTTAGCAATACTGATGGTTCACCAATATTTTGATTAAGGCTAGGTTTTAAGATGAATGGTAATGAGGATGAATTGGACCATGATTTTATGTGAAGAATTATTTCTTAGATATTGTAAGGGTTATCCTATTTCAAGGTTGGCACTATTATCATATTTTAATAGCACCATGAATTACTTAGAGTAAATATTACTCTCATCATGGTTTGGTCTTGGTTATAATAATAAGTGGTTGATAATCACACTGAAGGTTTTAATTATAAAAATGTATCACAAGGTTTTCCTCAGGTTTAATAAATGAAGTTTAAGATTTTATTACTATGCCACACTAGGTTTCTAATTATATTCACCTAATGAAAATTGGCTTAAGTTTCAATTATGGCCTAGTTTCATATTATGATCACCATAGTGATACAAAAACTAAGGTTGAGATTTAATTCTAGGTTGTAGAGATGAGGTGACATCATATTGCCTTTGCTAGGGTTTAATCTCCCCTAACCATGGTAATATGGTTACTTGCTTCATATCTTAGGTGCTTCTCTAATTACTAGGGATTTAAGAATTGGTTTTATGTTTTACCAATTAACTTCTATTACTAACCTCTCAATTTATCATTAAAGTAACTACATTGGTTATAGTTCTTTTTATAGTTAACTTTGGTCCTATGAATATATGGTTTCTCACCATATAAAGTATAGGGTTTGACTCTAAGGTTTTCTTATGTCTTTTGAGGAATAAATGAAATATGGATGTGGTAGGATTCTACTTATGATCCCAAGTGAATCACAAGTTAAGGTTAGGGTATAAGCCTATGGTTACTTACTAGATACATCCCTATGATTTCATGTGGTGAATGATATCTACTTGTCCTATTAGGGTTTAACTTATCCTCACATACCTCCAGAGCATGATCATGGATTAGGCATGATCAACTTGTTCTTAATCTCTCTACCTCAAGTTCTTAGGGTTTATGATCATCACTCAATTTATAATGATCAAGGTTTGGCTTCCTAAGTTATCTCTCAAGAATTAGGTTTCTCACTCCCAAGATTAAATATTGTCTTGATCAGCTAAGTATAGCACTTCTAATTTATCTTCTTGAATGGGACTACTATGGTTGCCTCTTAAGTTTATATCCCAGGAGAATGCCTGAGATATTATGTTAGGGTTCTACTTAACCAATGATGATATAATCATCTGTTATATAGATAGTTCTCTCCCTCACATTCTAGTGTGGCCTCAACTACTTGAATGTAACACCATAGCTTGGGCTCTCTTTTAAAGGAATGGTTATTCTAAGGTTTATGGTGTACTTACAATCTCTCAATAGGTATTAAGTCTAAAACTCCACTTGGCTATCTTGGTTGAATTAATCTCATCCTTTCCTTATCAATCCATGGATATAATCTTATTCCATGAGATATTAGGTTGTCTCACCACTCCAAGATGAAATGGTTAATCTCCTAATACTTTAGTTCAATGGTTGTCACTTATGCTTAAATAGGTAAAACTATGATTTGTATGATTGGTCTCTCTCATTTGGAAAGGTCTTTAATACTAACCTATGGTTAGGCTCCATAGAGAATGATGTGATCATCAATGTCTATGTTTAATATAATTGGGTTCTCTCTCTAGGGATGGTCTGCAATAATATCTTAGGGTTTCTCTTCAAGGTGATGGTTGGAATACATGGATGTATATCCAAGGTTTTAGCTGAAGGTTTTCCATTGCTTCTCTAATAAATACTATAGAACTCTCACCTCTCTAGGTTTGATGTGTAATAACTTGGAATGGAGAAGAATATCTATTTCTGGAGTGGATCTCCCTGTCTTGTTTCCAAGATTAAAGTAGAATGGATATCATAGGGTTTATGATAAGAGCATGGATTAGTTTAAGACATGGAGAAGATAAGTCAGGAATGGTTTCTCCATTTTATTGTTACTTGTTTTGTAATTGAACAGATGTTCTTGTGTTATGGCAAGGAATATCATGTTGTGATCTTTAATAAGATCAATCAATTGATCATTGAGTAAAGTGTTGTTGTGTTGATTATTAATTCCATTTGATTTAACCCCTTAGATCAAATCATCTCTACCCAAAACAAGATTTTAACAAAGTCACATTAAGGTTTATAGCGCTTGACTTGATGAGCTACTTCAATTCCACCAAGGTCAAGTGAAACTTTAGTTACTGTGACTGTTTTACTTTAAAGCGCAAAAATTCCCCAGATTTTCTATGCATGAATGCAATGCACACATCTGTTTCCTCTATTTTTGTAACCCCATTACCTGGGATATTACACTGTGGCCGCGAGAATCACCTCTATTGTCGCCTTGTTGCTCATTACTCCTTTGATAATCGTCTCGACTATTCCCTCCAGGATTTCCCCAGAAACCAGCCGATATATGGCCAGGAGCGTCGTTGTTGTAAAACTGGCGAGAAAATCGCCTTCTATTTTGAAAATTTCGACCGCGATCCTCTTCTGGCGACCTGTGTCGCTTGTTATATATTGCGTCTTCTCCATCTGCCCATTTGTTGGCTATCTCCATTAGTGCTGATATTGTCTTAGGGTTAGTTCTCCCTAAGTCCTCGACGAAATCTCCCCGCCGAATTCCTGCTACGAACGCGTCTATTGCTCTCTCGTCAGATATATCCTCTGCCGAGTTTTTAATGATATTCCACCTCTGTATATATTTCCTCATCGACTCGTCGTGTTTCTGTCGACACGCCCTCAACTCTTCCAATGATGCAGGTTTCTTTCAGGTGGATCGGAAATTTCTCACGAAGATATCCTCAAAATTATCCCAGCTGTCGATGGAGCCTGGGGGAAGTTTCTTTATCCAAGATCTCGCGGCACCACTCAAGTGAACTTGGATACTTTGCATGGCTGTTGCTCTGGTTCCTCCTACTAGCTTCACCATCTCGAGGTAATCAACGAGCCAATCTTCTGGATCTTGTAGGCCGTCGAATTTTTTGAAATTCTCGGGTAACTTAAACCCTTTTGGGACTCGAGTCTTTCGAACTCTTCTCGTAAAGCACGGGAGTCCACACATATCTTCGTCGGCAACTTCTGGTGAATGCTGACGTTCTCTTCTTTCTTGTCGCGCTCTATCCACCCTAACTTGAACTGCTGTGTCTCTTGTTCCACTTGTTCTTGGTGGATCTTGAACTGCTACAGTTGGTCGTGGACTATTTTGCCTAGGATTTCCTTCGGGAGGCGTGGCTGCGAACGCTGTTCCCATAACTCCTACTCCAGCCATTGCCATATTGAACAATGGTTCTCTCGGATCCCCAGGAGGTGGCCTAGACGCGAGGATGTAAGTTTGCGTTGCCATGTATCCTGCTTCTGGCGTTTTCGGGATGATATTTCCCCTTGTATCAATCGTCATGAAGGACATGTCGAGATTTTGAATTATGTTTCCTCTCTCTTCTTCGGGTATATTTTGCAGCCGAGATCTCGCTCTCCTTCGAGCCTCTCTATGGCTATCTGCCGAAGTTTCTGATTGTCGACTGAGCTCTGCTCTACGCCTGCTAGACGCGGAGGCTGCCTCTCTTCTTCTATTCAAGGATGCTGTCTGTTTTTCCAGCTCTCTACTCACCCGAGCAAGTCTATATTGATATGCTTGGAGTTCTTGTACGATAGCAGTGGTGGTCATTGGTTCTGAACCATCCATGGCTTTTGCGGCCCTGTCCCATGCTTCCTGCGGGAGTTGAACTCTCACGCGAGATGAAGACCCAGCATATTTAGTGCCTAAGCCTCTTCTAAGATCAGCGGGATCGACGTATGGATTTCCCAAATCGTCGAAAGCCTCTGATGTCTCTGGTTCTGTTCGGCCTGCCTCTTCAATTGCACAGATTTGATGGTATTTTGCGTATTGATTTTTGTCAGGATTGGTGACACCATCATATAGATTGGTGAAGACCTTTCCGATGGCAGCAGATTTGTCGATGAAGTTGAAGCTGTCGACGCTGTCGAAATCGCTGCTTATATAGGAGTCCGCAGACGACTCGAAAGATGTGTTGCTGAAGATCTTGGCGAGCTTTCCGCTTGCTTTGGTGTCGACGAAGCGTGGCGACGAAAACTCCTCGTCACTTGACGAAAAGTTAGAATCGACCGCTGAAAATTCCGACGAGATCGGAACTTTGAGATGGTAGGATCCTTCCTTGTTGACGCCAAATCGGAATTCTCCGAACGTCATGACGATGGGCTCCTCCAGATAGGAACATGCATCCATACGGGAGGGCGGGTGAGGAATAAAATCGACTAGATCAGTTTTTTCCCGTTTACCTCGATCCATCGCATTGCTGGCCACCGACGAAGTCGACGATTCTGGACGTGCCATCGAGATCAGCTCCTTGCAACCTCTAGTCCCCACAGACGGCACCAATTGACAAAGGATTAATTTGTCAATGCCTACAGATTGTAGACTAGGGTTTTGCTAGAAATAGAGGGCAAGTATATCTCGAAGGTTTCAGCCAAAAAGTACTCGCCGATTATGAAAACTAGGGTTCTATTGACAGTAGATTCGATCCTCTCTTCGTCCCTCGACTCCCCCTTATATAGAGGGTGGAGCCGAGGGTTTCGTAATACACAAGTTACATAGTTCGGGAGGGTTTCGTACTCAACCCGTAAGATTACAAATCTCTATCTTTCCTAATACAATCTATTTTTCCTTAATCACTAAATGGGCTTCCAAGTCTTCTTATTCTTCGAGTTCCGGGCCTTCAATAAACCCCGGGTACTATCTTCGGCAGGCCCATTGGGGCTGCCTATGTCAACAGGGACGGATGAACTGGCGTTGCATGGATGAGAGAATTCATATAACAATCATGGTAGGACATTTGCAGGTAATAATAAAGCGGTATCCAAGTACTAATCAATCAATAGGCATGTGTTCCATATATAGTCGTACGTGCTCGCAATGAGAAACTTGCACGACATCTTTTGTCCTACCAGCCGGTGGCAGCCGGGCCTCTAGGGAAACTACTCGGAAATTAAGGTACTCCTTTTAATAGAGTACCGGAGCAAAGCATTAACACTCCGTGAACACATGTGATCCTCACATCACTACCATCCCCTCCGGTTGTCCCGATTTCTGTCACTTCGGGGCCATTGGTTCCGGACAGCGACATGTGTATACAACTTGCAGGTAAGATCATAAAACAATGCATATCATGATGAAATAATAACATGTTCAGATCTGAGATCATGGCACTCGGGCCCTAGTGACAAGCATTAAGCATAACAAGTTGCAACAATATCATAAAAGTAACATCTACGGATACTAGGCACCATGCCCTAACAATCTTGTGACTATTACATGATCAATCTCATCCAATCCCTACCATCCCCTTCAGCCTACAGCGGGGGAATTACTCACACATGGATGGGAGAAACATTGCTGGTCGAGGGAGAGACGTCGGTGGTGATGGCGGTGAAGATCCCCTCCAATTCCCCGTCCCGGCGGAGTGCCAGAACGGAGTTTCTGGTCCCGAGGCGGAGTTTCGCGATGGCGGCGGCGTACTGGATGGTCTCTGGAAATATCGACGTACCCCCCGGTGTTTTTAGGTCGAAAGACGTATATAGTCCGAAGGAGAGCGTCGGGGGGCCGCCGAGGCGCCCACACAACAAGGCGGCGCGCCCCCCTCCTGGGCCGCGCCGGCCTAGTGTCTGGGGGCCTCGGGCCCCCACCTGGCTTGCCCTTCTGGCTCCGTCAGTATTCTGGGAAAATAGGGCCTTTCGCATAAATTCCGAGGATTTTCCTGAAAGTTGGATTTCTGCACAAAATACACAAATTAGAGGCAAAACAATAGCAAAAGTGTTCGGGAAAGTAGATACGTTTTGGACGTATCAACTCCCCCCAAGCTTAGCTTATTGCTTGTCCCCAAGCAATTCAGTTAACAACTGAGTGCGATAAAAGAACTTTCACGAACACATTTGTTCATATGATGTAAATATTCTCATGATATGGCAAGTGCTTAAGCAATTCATAATAAGGTACATGCAAATAAGATCATCTAATAATTGTGTCAATCATAAAAGAGATACCAACAAACTAATAACAAGCATCATGAAGCACTTCAATAAGCAGGATTGCAATGTTCATAGAAGGATATGATAAAGTGGTATCTCGCTTGCCTGTATTTGTAGCAAAACATAAATGCCCAGGCGCCTCTGAAGTTCATAGAAATACTAGAAGTAAATTTGTCAAAGATAAAAGCATCAAAGTTATACCACAGCTGATCATATTTTGGGACAAGCATGTTATACTAAGAATGACAGTCATGCTCTCAAGAAGGTGCTCAAAGAAAGGATGGTGACTCAACATAAAAGTAAAAGATTGACCCTTTGCAGAGGGAAGCAGGGATTAACATGTGCTAGAGCTTTTCATTTTTCAAAAACAGAAATAAAATTATTTTGAGAGGTGTTTGTTGTTGTCAACGAATGATAGTGGGTACTCTAACCACCTCGCCAACCAGACTCTCAAGAGCGGCTCCCATGAAGGACGTTATCTCTACCAGCAAGGTAGATCATCCCTCTTCTCTTTTGTTTACACATGTATTTTAGTTTCATTATGATGACACTCCCCCCAACCTTTGCTTACACAAGCCATGGCTAACCGAATCCTCGGGTGCCTTCCAACATTCACATACCATGGGGAAGTGTCTATTTGCAGGTTAAGTTGCTTACTGATGAATCAGAGCAAAACACGTGAAGAGAATTATTAATGAAGGTTGATTAATTGGGGCTGGGAACCCCGTTGCCAGCTCTTTTTGCAAAATTATTGGATAAGCGGATGTGCCACTAGTCCATTGGTGAAAGTCTGTCCGGAGTAAATGACAAGGTTGAAAGATAAAACACCACATATTTCCTCATGAGCTATAAAACATTAACACAAATTGAGAAGTAGTTTGAAGGTTTAAAGGTAGCACATGAGAATTTACTTGGAATGGTTTGAAATGCCATGCATAGGTATTTATGGTGGACACTTTGGAATAACTTGGTTTTCAGGTATTTGGAAGCACGAGCAGCGTTCCCGCCCAGTACAAGTGGAGGCTAGCAATAGACTAGGAAGCGACAATCAAGAGAACAATAACTGTCATAATCATGCTTGCGACAAAATAAAATTAACGGAAGCATAAAAGTGATACAAGAACTCTGAAACAAAGTAGATCAGCGAGGCTTAATTGACTTTTGTTTAGTCATATGCATGCGTGAGCATGTGCCAAGTCGATTCAAGTGAGTTATTCAGAGGAGGATACCACAATGTCATACCGATCTATGAATAAAACAATGCAAGCAAATATCCATGACATGCTACTCATTATTAATAAATTGGAACTAATTATGAGAGATCATAAACTACTAGACTTTCATTAAATGACATATACCTCATATGAACCAACTAAGCATGCTCACATGGATGAGTATATGTACAAAAATGAAAACAAATAGAGTTCATACCAGCCTCTCACCACAGTCAAATTGCCGTAGATCGTCATTATTGCCTTTCACTTGTGCAGCTTGAATAATAATATGAAATGAAACCAAGCTCCAACCACCGGAGACCTGTGAACTCCCTAATGAACTTTACAAAACCAAAGAAGAGCAACAAATATTTTTGGTGTTTTCGGGTTAGAAACAAGAACAAAAGGAAACAAGAAAACAAAGCAAAATCTTTTTGGGTTTTCTCATAGCAAACTAACGATAGCGAATAAAGTAAAATAAGAGCAAAGAACCAAATAAACAAATGGTGAAGAGAAACAACAGAAATATTTTTGGTCTTTTTGTGTTTTAGGAAAGAAACAAAGAAAAACAAGAGAATGCAAACTAAAAGAAACACAGAAAAGCAGGATGGCAGAAATCTGCCAAAACCCGACAGCATAGATGTAAATCGAAATTAACAAAAATCTTCCATTGCTCAGCTCAAAAAGTGTTCAACTAATGAAAGTTAGATAACAACCTGGGCCACATTCTCAAAAATTTGCAACTCAAAATAACGTTCTGGCTGTGCGTACAATTTTTTTTGGTAACAACACAGAATCTGTTTTTGGACAGCACTTCCCCAAATATCATCTCCCTCTCATTAGAAAACCACTCTAAGAACTAAACAAGTATGTACAAGTATCCAGCAACCATAATATGCAAAGAATGAGTGATGCCGGTATACCTCCCCCCAAGCTTAGGCTTTTGGCCTAAGTGGAGTTCATTCCCACGGTCCCCATGAAGTGGTGTCTCCGTAGTATGACGAAGAACGACCCGGTTCTAGGTATGTGCTGGAAGAAGCAACAGGGTACGTGACGGTGTAGTCGTAGGAGGGCTCGGCGTCCTCGGAGTCATGTTGCTGGTGGAAGCCTTGTATCTTCAGTTGCTCATCCACCTCCTCCTTAGAGCGCGACCATAGTTTCCTGCCAATACTGAACAAATCTGTTTGGGGCAAGAGGACTTCCCTCTCATCACCGTCAGCAAATAACATTCTATAAACAATATTATCCATACTAGAGTCAATCGTAACAAATTGGTGACTCTTCATAGCAGCAATATCTAACTTAACAGGTGGTATTTCTACATCAGTGGGGTCAAGAGGGAGATCTAGACGTGCCAAAATACGCGATGCAATTATTCCCCCATAAATAGGCCCCTTGTTAGACAAGCGGCGAGCAATCACAGAACCAAGATGATAAGGTGTCTCCCTAGTGAGTGCAGCAATTAAGAAAGCAAGATGATAACTAGAAATATTACTAGTGTTCTCCCTACCAAGAATGCTAGTAGCAAGGTAATAAGCAAAATACTTAATGGCGGGGAGTTGAATGTTTCTTATCTTGCCACGTTGAATGGTGCGGCAATCATCATTTGTAATTTCTCGATAGAGCTCCAGCAAAACCCTGGGGTTGTCCTCAATCTTCCTCGCTGTACCTGCAGGTGCAATACCCAATGCGACACAAAAATCCTTCAACTTCATAGTAACAGGATTACCATAAATCTTGAATGCAACCGTCGGGTTGAAGTGCTTGTTGTTGAACTTGAAGCTCTCCACAAAGATTTTAGTGAGCATGTAATATTGCTTCCTCTCATCCTCCATATAGGTGGTTAAACCCGCCTTTCCGACGAGAGTCAAGAAATCATCCAATAACCCTGCATTGCTCAAAAATTCATAGCATGGAAAAGATGAAGCATTAGGGTCTCCATTGCCCTCATCGAAGCTTGGTGCAATCACGTCCTCATTATAGGATCGTCTAATCCGAGTGGATGCCCTCGAGGGCCTCCCCGTGCTCGTCGTCTCTCCTTCGAACACCTCTCCAAAGTTGTAGTTGTTCATTTTCCTTCTCTGAAATTTTTTCAACAATCATTATAAAATTTTATTTCAAGGTATATAATTGAGGGGAACTACTATAGGAACTTGCTAGAGTACTAAACATGCATCAAAACTAGTTTCTATCACTTAGAACAAGCATGCAAGCTCACTAAACATGTTACCTACAGCAGCAAAATATTCAAGATATACTCAACCAAACAAAATTCTAATTGGATAATCAAAGGAGTCACATACCGGAGAGCAAATGTGCCAAATTTCAGACAGAAATCTGGGCTGAGCAAAGAGATCGAGAAATCGCGAGTTCTTGAGCAGAAACGCGAGTGAGAGAAAGTGAGTACGAGTTTTTTCGGGAGAGAGAGTGCAATGAGTGAAAGAGATGATGGAGTGGGGCAAGGAGGGGCCCACACACCAGGGTGGCGTGCCCCCCTTGCTGGCCGCGCCGGCCTGTGGGGTGCCACCCTGGGGTGCCCCACTGGTCAGCCCCAGGTGCTCCCAGGTGCCTCTTCGAAAAATAAGAATACCAGTATAATTTTTGTAAATTTTTGAGAACTTCGAAAAATGCACATTTCTGGGTGTTAAAGTAATTATTACTGCGCAGGAAAATGATTTCCAAAATCTTAAACAACTAAAGCATATTGCAAAACAAAAAGATGCTACAGCAAGTAAAACAAATGGAGGGAGAAAGAAAGAAAGAAATGTTGTTTAGCTCTCTTATGCATTAAAATATACTTGTTAACAAGGTTGATCAAGTCTTGCTACCAAATAAATTTTATATGACATAAGAAGAAATAAACCTCAAATCAATCATGTTACCTTATATTGAATTGATACAGATCCAATCACAAGAGTTTGATATTCTTCTTTAGGCTCATATATAGGACAATCAATGGATCCCACTGATAACCCACAAGTATAGGGGATCGCAACAGTCTTCGAGGGAAGTATTACCCAATTTATTGATTCGACACAAGGGGAGGTAAAGAATACTTATAAGCCTTAACAACTGAGTTGTCAATTCAGCTGCACTCGGAAAAGCACTAGTAACGGGGGTGATGTGAAAGCAACGAGTAATATGAGAGCAGTAGTAACAGTAACACGAGCGGCAATAGCGAGTAATATGAGAGCAATGGCACCAGAAAATAGTTGATACTACTTCCAATGACATGTAGAACGAGTATATGATGATGCGAGATGGACCGGGGTTCCCAGCTATCTACACTAGTGGTAACTCTCCAATAACAAGTGTTGGGTGAACAAATTACAGTTGGGCAATTAATAGGATTGAAATAGCATTAAGACAGAATATCAAGTCTATTAATCATGTAGGCATGTTTCCCATATATAGTCATACGTGCTCGCAATGAGAAACTTGTACAACATCTTTTGTCCTACCAGACTCGGTGGCAGCCGGGCCTCTAGGGAATCTACTGGAAATTAAGGTACTCCTTTTAATAGAGCACCGGAGCAAAGCATTAACACTCGGTGAAAACATGTGATCCTCATATCTAAGCCTTTCCCTCCAGTTGTCCCAATTTCTATCACTTTGGGGCCTTTGGTTCCGGACATAGACATGTGCATACAACTTGTAGATACAATCTAAGCAATAAATATAGAGCTTAAATCTAAGATCATGCCACTCGGGCCCTAGTGACAAGCATTAAACACAACAAGATTGCAGCAACAATAACTTCACAAACTTATATAGATAGACAATCATAACGTAACAATCCATCGGATCCCAACAAACACAACACCGATTACATCAGATGAATCTCAATCATGTAAGGCAGCTCATGAGATCATTGTATTGAAGTACATGGGAGAGATGATACCAACTAGCTACAGCTAGAACCCGTAGTCCATGGGGGAACTACTCACGGAGCATGATGGAGGCAGTGGCGTTGATGGAGATGGCTTCCGGGGGCACTTCCCCGTCCCGGCAGGGTGCCGTAACAGATCCCCCGAATTGGAGTTTCGCGATGGCGGCGGCGTCCCTGGAGTCTTTCTGGAGTTTCGTCAATTGGTACTGCGTTTTTAGGTTGAAAGGGCTTAAATAGGCGAAGAGGCGGCGCAGGAGGGCTGACAGGGTGGCCCCACACTAGGCCGGCGCGGCCAGGGTGTGGCCCGCGCGGCCCACATGTGTGGTGGCCCCCTGGCTCTCCTCCGACTCCCCTTCGGTGTTCTGGAGCCTCCCGGGAAAAATAAGATCTTTGGCGTTGATTTCGTCCAATTCCGAGAATATTGCCCGAACAACCTTTCTGGAACCAAAAAACAGCAGAAAACAGGAACTGGCACTGTGTCATCTTGTTAATAGGTTAGTTCCGGAAAACGCATAAAAACATTATAAAGTGTGAGCAAAACATGTAGGTATTGTCATAAAACAAGCATGGAACATCAGAAATTATAGGTACGTTGGAGACGT
Source organism: Lolium rigidum (assembly GCF_022539505.1). NCBI lineage: Eukaryota > Viridiplantae > Streptophyta > Magnoliopsida > Poales > Poaceae > Lolium > Lolium rigidum. Next base: position 321,504,009 of record NC_061514.1, read on the forward strand.
ATCACCCACTTTGATAGTTTTCACATTAAAAATTCTATTAACTCCATATACTTTATCAATCCTCTTGGGAAAATAGACAGTATGTTCCTTGTCATCAACATTGAAAGTAACCTTGCCTTTATTGCAATCAATAACAGCCCTACCAGTATTAAGAAAGGGTCTTCCAAGAATAATGGACATATTATCATCTTCGGGCATTTCCAACACAACAAAATCAGTTAATATCAAGCAATGTTGAGTAACTTGAACAGGAACATTTTCACATACACCAACATGAATAGCAGTAGATTTATCAGCCATTTGCAAAGATATATCGAGTTGGTATCAACTTATCTAAATCAAGTCTCTTATAAAGAGAAAAGGCATTACACTAACACCTGCTCCCAAATCACATAGAGCAGTTCTAACATAATTATTCTTGATGGAACAAGGAATAGTCGGTATACCTGGGTCTCCCAGCTTCTTTGGAACCTTACCATTGAAGGAGTAATTAGCGAGCATAGTGGAAATCTCCTCATTGGGAATTTTCCTTTTGTTAGAGACAATATCTTTCATATACTTTGAATAAGGAGGCAATTTAATAGCATCAGTCAAAGGGATTTGCAAAAATAAAGGTTTCATCCAATCACAAAATTTATTATAATGTTCCTCTTCCTTTGATTTTAGTTTCTTAGCAGGAAAAGGCATTGGCTTTTGAACCCAAGGTTCTCTTTCATTACCATGTTTCTTTGTAATAAAATCTTCTTTAGTGTACTTCTTATTTTTATCATGCTTTTCAGGTTCTTTTTCAATTTCTTCTTTATCAGGAGCATCATTCTTATCATTATCTTCATCATGTTCATTACCACTTTCAGTTTCAGCATCAGAAATAGAAATACTATTAGGATCATTAACGAGTTCGGAGGATTCTACAACAGTTTTATGTTTCTTCTTCTTTTTCTTAGAAGGACTACTAATTTCTTTAGTTCGTTGAGAATCTTGTTCAATTCTTTTGGGGTGCCCTTCGGGATATAGAGGATCCTGGGTAGAAACACCGCCTCTAGTTGTTACTTCATAAACATGTTTCTCTTCATGATTATTTTTTAACAAGTCATTTTGCACTTTAGTAAGTTGATCAATTTGAGTTTGAATCATATTAAAATGTTTAACAAGCATCTTAACATCATTGGAGGTTCTCTCCACAATATCATGCAATTTACTAATAGCTTGAGAATTTTCCATTAGATGATTCTCTACTCTCATATTAAAATTACTTTGCTTAACAATATAATTATCAAATTCATCTAAACATTGATCCGGAGGTTTTGAATATGGAATATCTCCTCTATCAAAGCGTTGAAGAGAATGTACCTCGATTGTGGATGAAGGGGGAATTATCTTACATAGGTCTTCTATAGGAGGTAAATTCTTCACATCTTCAGATTTAATACCCTTCTCCATAAGAGATTTCTTGGCTTCCCTCATATCTTCATCATTTAATTCAAGCATACCCCTCTTCTTCAGTATTGGTGTCGGAGTTGGTTCAGGTGTAGACCAATCATCATGATTTTTGCTTATCTTTTCCAATAATTCTTCAGCTTCGTCCGGAGTTCTCTTCCTGAAAACACAATCAGCACAACTATCCAGGTATGCCCTAGACTCAATGGTTAGTCCACTATAAAATATATCAAGTAAATCATGCTTTTCCAAATCATGTCCAGGCCGAGCTCTAATGAGAGAGCAAAATCTTGCCCAAGCCTCAGGCAATTTCTCTCCATCTTCTTGATCAAAGCTATAAATTCTCTGCAGAGCCATATGTTGAGCACTAGCGGGAAAGTATTTTCGAAAGAAAACATCAAGCAAACAACTTGGACTATTAATAGAATCAGGAGGCAAATTATTATACCAAATCTTAGCATCATCCCTTAATGAGAAAGGGAAAATCTTAGCAACAAAATAAGTACGCATCTTAACATCATCAGAAAACAAGCTACTTAAAGTAGAAAGCTCATTCATATGTTCTACAGCACTCTCTTTTTTAGTACCACAAAAAGGTGTTTTCTCAACAATAGATATATGAGATAAATCAAGAGAAAAGTCATAATCTTTATCCTTAATGTTTATAGGAGATGTGGCAAATTTAGGATCAGGAGACGGTTTATATCTAACAGCATGTTGTGCAATAAGCTTTTTTAAGGTTACTTGTACTAGTAGTAGCATTGCATTTATCAATAAAATCATCATCAAGTTCCACATAATCTTCATCAAGATCATCAATCTCAGGTGAATTAACAGGTGTAACAATATTTTCATTAGGAGTTTCAAGTAATTTCAATTTGTCTAGACCTAGCAATTGTAGCATCTAGAAAAGGACCTAATGAACCAGTATTATCAAGCACGAGTAGAAGCATCATCAAAATTATCGGAGGAATTTTCAGATTCAGCAGAAATACCAACACGTGAAGTTTGTGGTGGTGAAACAAGTTGACTTATCACGGATGGTGAATCAAGAGCAGCGGAGGTACTCGAGTTGTACCTTTTCTTGTAGTGGATGGTAATATGGCGACTTTAGTATCGCGAGGTTTACCCATGATGGAGAATTTGCAGCGAACAATATCAATCCAAGTGAACTTTCAAATAAAGCTATGCTCCCCGGCAACGACGCCAGAAAATAGTCTTGATGACCCACAAGTATAGGGGATCGCAACAGTCTTCGAGGGAAGTATTACCCAATTTATTGATTCGACACAAGGGGATACAAAGAATACTTGTAAGCCTTAACAGCGGAGTTGTCAATTCAGCTGCACCGAAACAGACTTGCTCGCAAGAGTTTATCAGTAGCAACAGTTTTATAGCAGTAGGAATAGTGAAATAACAGCAGCAGTGAAATAAAGACAGCAGTAGTGATTATAGTAAATAGCAGGATTAAAATACTGTAGGCACATGGACGGATGAACGGGCGTTGCATGGATGAGAGAATTCATATAACAATCATGGTAGGACAAGCGGTATCCAAGTACTAATCAATCAATAGCCATGTGTTCCATATATAGTCGTACGTGCTCGCAATGAGAAACTTGCACAACATCTTTTGTCCTACCAGCCGGTGGCAGCCGGGCCTCTAGGGAAACTACTGGAAATTAAGGTACTCCTTTTAATAGAGTACCGGAGTAAAGCATTAACACTCCGTGAACACATGTGATCCTCACATCACTACCATCCCCTCCGGTTGTCCCGATTTCTGTCACTTCGGGGCCATTGGTTCCGGACAGCGACATGTGTATACAACTTGCAGGTAAGATCATAAAACAATGCATATCATGATGAAATAATAACATGTTCAGATCTGAGATCATGGCACTCGGGCCCTAGTGACAAGCATTAAGCATAACAAGTTGCAACAATATCATAAAAGTAACATCTACGGATACTAGGCACCATGCCCTAACAATCTTGTGACTATTACATGATCAATCTCATCCAATCCCTACCATCCCCTTCAGCCTACAGCGGGGGAATTACTCACACATGGATGGGGGAAACATGGCTGGTCGAGGGAGAGACGTCGGTGGTGATGGCGGTGAAGATCCCCTCCAATTCCCCGTCCCGGCGGAGTGCCAGAACGGAGTTTCTGGTCCCGAGGCGGAGTTTCGTGATGGCGGCGGCGTATTGGATGGTCTCTGGAAATATCGACGTACCCCCCGGTGTTTTTAGGTCGAAAGACGTATATAGTCCGAAGGAGAGCGTCGGGGGGCCGCCGAGGCGCCCACACAACAAGGCGGCGCGCCCCCTCTCGGGCCGCGCCGGCCTAGTGTCTGGGGGCCTCGGGCCCCCACCGGCTTGCCCTTCCGGCTCCGTCGGTATTCTGGGAAAATAGGGCCTTTCGCATAAATTCCGAGGATTTTCCCGAAAGTTGGATTTACGCACAAAAACGAGACACCAGAGCAATTCTACTGAAAACAGCGTTAGTCCGTGTTAGTTGTATCCAAAATACACAAATTAGAGGCAAAACAATAGCAAAAGTGTTCGGGAAAGTAGATACGTTTTGGACGTATCAAGCCCCCACTCTCCTTCGTCTCCCTTCGCAGTGAACGACCCCTGTTCTGAGCTTCTTGGCAGCGGCGTTCCGAGGTCTTGGTCCAAGCTGGTGTCGTCTCCCTTTGCTGCTGGCCGCGAGTTGGCTCGTCCCCTTGCTGGCCCGAGCTGGAAGGCGGCGGCACGCCGTGAGATCTGACCATGGGTCGATCTGCGGCCAGATCGGACCAGGGGGTCGATCTGTAGCCATGGCAGGCCTTTGTGCTGCTCGTGGGCGTAGACCTCTCTGGTCTTCGCGGATCTGTGCGGGGCCAGCTTCCCTACGGTGGGTAGGGCTGGTGACGGTGGCTGTGGGTGCTGGTGGTGCGTGCGTGCGGCAGTGGGGTGGGCCTGCTGCGTGCGTGCGGCTCGTGCTCCGGAGGGAGGCGGGTTTGGTTGGCTCCTTGGCTTCCAGAGCGGCGGCTCTGGGCGGTGGTCGCGGCGGCGCCTGGCGGCGGGTGCCATCGTGCGGTGCTGGTAGGTTGTCTCGGCTGTGCGGGCATCGGGATAGCCTCGTGGGAGGCATTCGTGGTGCTGGAGTCCTCGGGCTCCTTCCCGGATCTTGGCATAGTCCCTTAGACGGTGGTGGCTATTCGGGCATAAGCTCTGCCCGACGGTGTCGGTGCCAGTGACGTCGACGCTCTCGAGCGCCGATTCCCTCCTTGGAGGCGTCATTTAGGATGGTGCTCCTCCACCATTGGCTCCGGGTGAAAATCTTTGTTCTGGTTAGCCAGACGGGGCAGCGACGACGCCTTGGCGCCGTTTCCTTCTTGAAGGCGCTGCCTTTGGAGCCTTTGGTCCATGTCAACTGGTGGTTGCGATGTGGTTCATGGGATGCGACTGAGTGGCTTTTGGATCGGTGGTGTCCCCATGGGGGTGTGCTCATAATCTCCTCTTCTTCGGTTGTCCAGCTAGCGGCTGCAACTCGAGCTCTAGGGTGAGCGTTCCATTGTGTGACGGTACGGCGCCCTCGAACCTGGGCGAGAGGGCAGGGGACCTCTTCGACGATGGACGGGTTGTATCGTGATGTCGTTCGTCTGTGTTTGTAGCAGATGAAGGCACTCTCTTTCATTGGTGTGGCGTCCTCCTCCGCTCGCTATCTCTACCTTGATCAGCGGATGTTTCGGCTTCTGAAGACCTAGGCGTTTGCAGGCTGCATTTCTTGTTAGATCTTGCTAGCCCTGTGATTTTTCTGGTTTTTGTTGCTGTTCTCCTCAGCACCTTGTAACTCTGGCCGTTCGTGGCTTTATTAATTTAAAGCTAGGCGTAATGCCTTATGTTTGAAAAATAAAAAAGAACACACCAACTATCATACACTCCAAGATTGAACAATATGAGCGCTGCACCTTCATCAAACTGAGCTGTGGTCTGCACAGACAGAACATGGTAACTGGTAAGCAAAATACTCCCCAAATACTTTACAAGCAAATAAGTGAAGTAAAATAAAGTCAATAATCAGCTCGAAGATAATGTACCCTCTTGTCCGCATCTTTTCTTACTCCCAACAAGACAACATTGCAGGTGGGGTTCTCATTTCATCAAATTATATCCAAATATCAGCAGAAACTAAAACACTTTTCATGGGAAACGAACATTGAGGTTCAGACTAGCTTAGTTTATGTACCATTATCGGTATGGCACACTATCACACACCATATAGAAAAATAAATGACATTGCACTGAGTAATGAGCTTCTTTTTTGGCTTTTGGTTCACATGCACTAGATTGACATATGAATAAAAGAAACAGCTGTTCAAAAATGAGGAAAAGAAATAGATGTATACCTGTCCATTTTTTAGAAGAAAAAGTTGTATACGTGTTGGTTCAGATGCACTAGATTGACATATGAGCAAATTGCAGTAACTCATATGGGAGTACTGTAGCTAGCTATTGATCCACTGAACAAAAAGCACAAGCACATCGAGCTTAAAAAGGGGTACAAGTCTGGTTGATCTCCTTGCTGATCCTCCTTGCCTAGTTGATCTCTTCGCTGCATGGTGGACACATCACACACAAGTTAATCATCTCAAATTTATAACAGAGGTGATTCAGAAACGGAAATTTCGTTCGGTTGACGTTCAAGTTTCATTAAGTTTTATGTAAATTTAAATAAAATTTTGTCGGTTGCTTGTTTAAAGTTATTTTGGAGGATCCTTTGGTGTTGCTGGTGTGTGCAACCGCTTCTCAAATTGGGAAACAGGTGTCGATGATCCCCATAGCGCGGTACCGACGCACCCGCCGCGCTTATTTGGGGGCCGCCGGTGGAGATGGTACATTGTATTTGTGGCTCACTGACAGACGGGCAAATTTATTTGGGGGCCAGCTTTTACGCAAATTTATCTGATGCAGTTAATCGGAAGAAACAAGAAGTACCTGGTAATAAATGAGACCTCGCCAAGAAGAAGTGGGCACGGTGAGGGCATGTACAATGGGATGATGTTAGCCTTCCCTTACACTTGCAACATCAGATTTTTGTTTAGTTGGCGGAGAGAATGAAAGAAGAGAAGGTTGTTTTTCCCTTAGCTAAGTGATGATCTCTTATAAAATAAGAGAAACTATTTTCTTATTTTTCTTATTGTACGACTTATTTTTCCTTAGTTACATAATTATTTTATAGTATACTAAAATAATTGATTACACCTCTGTCTAGGTGGAAAAAACTAGACGTATCCCTGTGACCTGGTGCAAGGCAAGAGAGAAACTCAACGAGTCGAGCGTCCACATGCCGCCCTGACACACGGACGACACTAGTCCAACTCAACTCCAACCGTCCGAAGCACTCTGGAGTGTGGAGTGGAGTGTGGCACTGTGGACTGGCCTTGACCGCTCGGCCGCCTCGCACTCGCAGCCCCTGCTCCGGCTCCGGCTCCGGCTCCGGCTCCGGCCGACCAATGCCATCTCCCAACCTCTCTACCACTCTCCCGTCCAATTCCATGGCCGTCGTCGGCGGCGGCGGCACCGGGGCGGCACGCGGGGAGGACGAGTGGCTGCGCGTGTACGGCCGTGTCGTGGCGATGCTGCCGCAGGTGGAGGCGCTCGCCGCCGCCCGCGCGCGGCTGGAGGCCGTCAACGAGCTCCAGCACGAGTTCTGGGAAGCCCGCGACGCACTCCTCCAGCATCGCCTCCTCCAGGTGAGTACCCGTCCGCTCACCTCCCCTTTCTCTCCTAGGGTTTCGCTCGCTCTCTCTGGGTGGGTTCCTCATGGATGCTGGTTAACGGCAACGGCAGTCGGAGGAGAGCGTTAGGAGTTGGGAGGCGGCCTACATCGACCTGCAGCCCTCCGGGGATGATCAGAGGTTCGCCGGTAAGATAACCAATTTCCGCAGCTAGCTGCTACTCTGCTACACGCTGTCAGCCTGTTACACTTCTTGTATTTCGGTTTTAGATTCCTGCTACATAGCATCTGGGATACTTTGGAATGCAGGATCGTACCAATTACTCCGCATTAGTCAGCCGATTGACATTCCTAAACAATGTTGGTGGGATTCATCTTTCTGTACGGAGCTCAATTCTTGGTGTCATATATCTGCAGATTTAGGAACCACTAAATCTTTTTTTATCACCGAAGTTGATGGGAGGGGATTTAAAGCTGCTATGTAGGAAATGTTTGGATGTTTATGCCCTTGTTTGACAGTTTTGGTTGATTAAAGACTTAAACTATTGTGGGGTTGTGCTGCATGTTATTTTCAACTCTGTTCAACTCTAGTTTTTTAAATGATCCTTTGGTAATTGTATGATCTTAGTTATTCAGTGGAAGCTACAAGCTTCTGTGGATATTCCGTGGCGTAGGCATCCAAATGGAAATTGTAACTATCAAGTAACCCAGTTATATTCCGTGGCGTAGGCATCCAAACTAGTTATATTACTTCTTCGCTGAAAAGAACAGCTAGTTATATTACTCACTAGATTCCCCTATTTAATTTTGTGGAATGTAGATGATTTTCCAAACAGATCACGCAGTCTAAATGATTTTTTGTTGCTACCGTGGATACCTAGGCATAGTACAGACATTCAAATGAAACCTTATAACTAATTAACCAAGAAATAACTAGTTATATGACTGATTAGGTTCCCCTTTTTTATTTTTTCTGAAATCTAGACAGTTTTTTTTTTGAAAAGATCATCAAGTCTTTTGAATTTATGTTGCTACTGATAGCGTTTGTTTGCTCCATCCATTGTAGAACTCCAACAGAGTGATTTGGAAGACTTAGCAACTTTTGTAGATGTTTTCGCTGCAGAAAACACAGAATTTCAGGTGCATACAGAAACATAAGTTGCAGCTCAGCTTGTGCATCTCGTTAGTTTCTTTATTCATGATTGTGTGGCCTTCCTTGCTTCTTGTAATGATAGATAAAAGTGAAGGAAGTTGACGCTGGTGCAGATCATAGTCAAAATCCTGCACACCATGAACGCATAACAGAAGATTTAAAAGCAGAGCTACGAAAATTGAAGCAAGCTTATGAAGCCCTTTGCTCAGAGAAGGATAAGAAAGTTTCTGAAATCACTGCAGAAAAGGATTTTGTCCGGGACCAGTGTAAGACACTGGAGCGGGACTATGCTGATTTACGTAGCTACATCAACAATAAGTCTACACGAGATAGTGAGGCAGCGCTAGAGCTTCAGAAGAATGTAAAACAGCTGCAAGTGGCATCCCAAAAGAAGGATGAGGAGATTCGCAAATTGCGAGCACGAGTAAAAGCAGCCGAGGCCAAAAGGAAATTGGTACCTGAAAGTAAGCTACAAAAAGTGGACTCTACGCCCAAGAAGATAGACAAAGAAATTGAGAAATGCAAGGATCGGCAACCTGAGGCAAATCAAAAGCACAAGAAAGATACGAGTGGAACACCCAAAAAGGGCTGTTCTGAAAGTCCTGCTTTAGTGATGGAAACTAGAAATTATTCTTCTAATCAAATGCTAGCAGAAGATGGGCGACCTGAGGCTAGCCAGAAGCGCAAGTGTGCCACTTTCTTATCTAATGTAAGTATTTCATTTCCAAATTCCAAGTATTTGAATGGCTCGTACGAAACCTTGTTATAATTGTGTGAGCCATGTGTTGTCATAAGTGAAAATGTTTTGTTTATCCAAAGTCACTGCGTGCAAGTTAGTTGCTTGCCACGGATCAGGGTTTTCCTGAGTACAACTCTTTTCTGCTCGAGATGTACAACGGTCCAAAACTATGATAGACTGCATCCATGCGATGTCTTGCTGGAAACTCAGACTTGTAATAAATGAAGGAATTGGAGTTTTTATGATATTTGATATCTATAGGGCCATTATGAATGCACTTGTGGAGCAAGTGCTAAATTAACTAGGGTGTAGGGTATCTTTTTTTAAACCAGAGATTGGTCAAGAACTCAAGATTGATTGAATGATATCAATGAGAGGCATTAAAAAAACTATATTGAAGGTTTTTCTAGATATATCAAGGATTTTCTCTCTGAAACTTGTGCTCATCATGAACTTTCCATTTGTCTATATTTCTGTCTGAAAAGCTTCCTTTTGGGTTGCTATTTTATTGGTCTAGCATTGGTTTTGATTTCACTGGCCGTGTAAATTTACTAATTGCTATTTTGCTAATAGAATGATGGCCAGAATGGAAATGATGAGGAAACATGTAGGCAAGTTTTAGAGCCTCTTAAGAAGAAGATGGTATCAGGAAAAAAGGGGTTGGAGCAAGAGGACAATAAGGCCAAAGCCGACGGAAAGAGGCACACTGAAAGCAATCGGTAAATACACTCATGAGTTAGATGAGTATATTTTGGAATGGTTTGTAGACTTAGTCGTTCTTTATATCCTTGCAGCTTTTTTTAATGTCTTAACACCACATCAAAGTTGACATCGAATACATCAGCACTACCTGCCATCTAAGCATACATGCCCTTAATTACTTGCTGCACAAAACAACTTAAGCTCTTGGAAACACTTTAGCCTTTAAGATATGCGTTAGACCCTTGTAGTCATGTTCATTCGCGTAGGTTGTGAGTATGGGAAGTTGCAAAAGCAGGTGTTACTCTGCCAGCCATTCTTCCTTCATAACTGACCTAAACATGAGATGTATGAAAAGTATGCAAAAATTAGTCCAGTTTGGTGTGAATGAGCAAATTTTATTATGAAAATAATCAGTATACAAATGTTTATGACAGTTAGTTTGCAAATTAAAATTCATGAAAACTTGAGTACTACTGAGAAAATAGCACTACCTAAGGGATGCACTTGATTGCTGCCATCCCAACCTAGTAACCTACTGAAATGGAACTCACAAAGACAGAGGAGAATCAGACCCACTTGTACCATGAGCAGGAATATATGCCAATCAGTAAACATTAGCAAATCCAAGTGACAGGTCACAGAAAAGAAGCAAACTACCGTTGTTTTTGGAGGTATGGGAGGGCGGAGACCGATCGAGAGAAGCACACAAAAAGGAAAGCACTATCATTTCATTATAGTAGCACGGGCTATCACCGTAGACTTATATCTTTTTCCGCTGCATAGCCCGAACAACACCAATATCGGGACACCCATTATAAGAAATCGGCAACTCGAATAATCGTACCAAACGGGATGTCATTCACTAGATCGAGCAATAGTAACAAAGCGAGTAAGAGGTTTTTTCCTAACAATGCGTGGGGGTATTTACTTCTCCATGCGTCATGAAAATGGGATAAAGAATCCAATTGGAATCATGTGATAAACATATATTCTGATCTTTTTGCAGAAAGTAATGCATAAATGTTTCCCAGAGGATCATATCAATACTTTGATAGAGATGAGAATCTCTTAAGTTGTAGCAGAAATTAAGCAAGCTGATACAGTAAAGTGATTGAATGTTATGAATACAAGAAAGCACTTAAAGAAAATTTATTATAATCATAGTTGTTCTTTCTGCAATTTTGTTGTTCTGGTTTTATGGAAACGCCATGTACTTTCTGAAGCAGCATCACTAGTTTGATCTAATGCCCTGACAAGCAAACTAATACATCTTGGCTGCGATTCTTGGTTTTTGCTCTATGCTGTATTCTGATGGTGTTCCGTTTGATCATGTTGCCCTGAAGGTCTCCGCACAAGCTGGCAATCTACAATGCACTCCTGTACCTCCGCAGCGTGAAGGATAGTTTCACGGACAAACCCGAGAAGCACAAGGAGTTCCTGGCGATCCAGAGCGAACTCGTTAGCAGGAAGTCCGTTATGCATGAGAACCTGCATCTACAAATTCTTTCTATCTTCGGATTTTAACACCGTGAAAACTTGAGTTGGATCCTCTTGTTTTCTTTTGCAGGATTGATGTCAACGGCTTTATCAGCGCCGTGACGGTCCTGCTCGACGGGCGCCCCGAACTCATCCGTGGGTTCAAGAGTTGTTTTACTTGTTCTCCAACACAAGTATTAGGGAGTACCAACACTAAGTGTTAGGGAGTACATTGACTTTTTTTTTGCGGGGTCTTCAAGGTAAAACCGTAACAGAGGACAATTAACTGTTGCTTGTTTCAGTACACCACTCAAACTTTGGTTACCACCTTTTTGTCTTTTGTTCTGTCAGTCTTGTCGTGTGAATTTGTTTCTACAAGCCAGAAGAATTAGCATATATAATATCTATTGAGACTGCATCAACAGAACTTCAGGCTGCTTTTGAAGTGTTGGTGGCTGGGCACTGCTGCAGAACGACCCCAAGATGAGGATGACATGAAGTAAGTAAGAGAGAAGTTTATCGGGGCAAATGATTTGTCTGAGGCTCCAGTTTATTTGTAGTTGTTTAGGCACTGCACATAGTATGTGGTTCCATTTTGTCAGTGAACTGAAGTTCACACGCTCCTGCCAAACTGCTGTTCCACGATCAGTGGTAAAATGGACTTAAGTTTGACCATGTATGTAAGAACCTTGAAGAACTGATGCATTGTTTTTTATAATTTAGATTCTTCGTCATGATTCAGCAACATATATGAAAGCTTTGATATTCAGCTGAACTCTCGTTGGGTACAGCTTATATAGAGAAGCACACGAAGATTAAAGATAGAGGTTACATTGAGCGCTAGGCTTCACAGAATTCAGTTTGGATCGTGCTAAACAGGAGGCATGCACAACTAATATGCGCTAGGCTAGGCAACACTGAATGACGTAGAAGTGGTTGTTAGAGACTTGTTCAGCCGCAGAAGCGGTCTTCAGATAATGCTGTCGAACGATATACTACCTCCCTTTCGATGGAGTATATAGTTGCTCAGTTGGTCGATGCAGATTCCAGCCCGAGTTTTCTTGATGCGAAATTTTCTTCTACTACTACCAAAAAGCATCATGCGGAAGTCTTCTTCTACAAAAAAAAAAAAGCATCATGGGAAGTTTTCTTCTAGAAAAAGCATCAAGCTCATGAAATTGGATTACATAGAGAATCGCAGAACATGAGCAAGTCGAAATGACAGGCTAACTAGCTGCTGATCTGATATATGATCACGATTACAGCCAAATTAATAATACATGTAGACATGATTTAGCCATATATATGTAGCTATAGATTGGTGCCAGTACTCTTCTCATTTTGTAGCAAGCCTACGGAAGGCCATGGCCGCGCCGTCCACTGGCTTTGGGTGCGGAAGGTAATTAATCTCAGCGTTAGGATTCAGCAACTTCCATCTGGAATTCATAACGAATGAAAACCACATTAATTCCAAAGAAACAATACAGTTGGGCAAAAAAAAATCTACTCCCTCTAGACTAAATTAATTGACGCAGCCATATAGTACTATGTTCATTACAAGTGCACTGTGCGTTTGGGCAAGAGGGATCACTACTTATATAGTAAAATCATATTGACGATTAGACAAACTCTTATAACTAGGTATCTGAATTAGTATTATATCTATCTAGTACTCACTCGTAGCCGATGGAGAGGTGATGGAGCATGATGGTGAGCTGCAGCTTGGCGAGCATATTGCCGGGGCAGATCCTGTACCCGCCTCCAAACACCTGATACGTTCCTGGCTTGGCTGGTTCCTGCATTATTCATTACTAATTCTTCGTCAATCCTCATTAACTAATTCATGTTAAACTTCAACAATTGGATAGAAAAGTGTATTAAGAAACTATATTTATTCTACTTACGCTCCATCTATCGGGGTTGAAGGTAAGTGGATCTGGGTAGTAGTTCGGGTCGGTGTGGAGCGACCTCACCATCACCATCACCTGCCACCCCTCGGGTATGGTGTACCCGCCGTATTCCACGTCTCTCTTCGCCACGCGGGGCATCATCGATGCGATATTGGCCATGCGAATCGTCTCCTCCACTACCTTCGTCGTGTACTTCATCTTCGGGATGTCGTCGTGTGTAATAAAATATGAGCTACCTTTAGTTTTGCTCATTGCCACATTCTCCTCCTACCAACATGAAATTTTCCTTAGTTTGGGATATCCCCTTTGTGCTACAATATCTTAAAAACATCTATGGTTGGAAAGGTATAGGAAATGTAGTGTAGAAGACGTTTGGTACCTTTTCGGGTCATTAATATTAAGGTTTTAAGCTAATCTTGGTTAGAAAATGCCTTACTAATTATGTATGATAATGTCTATGAGGTGTTAACAGGCTAGCTTTATTTGGAGAAAAAGTTTTGGCAGGAGGAACAAGTGGGTTTTTTCATAGGGGGTAGTAAGAAACATATTATGTGGGCTGCCACCGCCATCCCGCTGGATGTGCCACTATTGTGGGTTCGAGACAAGGACACTAATTCCTCTCTACACTAGTATCCCGCTGGATGTGCCACTATTGTGGGTTCGAGACAAGGACACTAATGCGTCTCTACACTATAGTTTAGGAGATAAATGTCCGAGAAAGGTGGAGGATGTATCTATGTGGTAGCAGAAAGTTATTGGGAGAAAAGCGAGGAGAAGAGGAAGGGACGGCACGGGGCAGGAGAGTGCAAGAGGCACAATTAGAAGGGAGTGGACCTATAGAAAGTGTCCGACTAGAGGAAGATTATGGGCAAATCTTCTCAAATATCAGAACCACTATATATGAATTGGCTAAAGAGGTCAACTCCGATTTATTTTCTTTGTCATGTTACTATATTGATAACCTATGACAAGAAAACCATCGACCATTTACCATTGGTTGGATGGCTAGAGGACTGGTTGTATCTACATTTTCAATAGATCAAACTCCAAATTTAATGTATGATGCCTCATTAAAGATGAATACTATTGTTTTAGTATGAAAATACATCACTATCAACTTCAACATATATGTAGTGACTCTGACCACATTAAAACTCCGTGAAACTATTCTTTAGCAGTCGATGTATGTGTGTGGGGTGTTGTGCGTGTGCCATGTGGACATTTATGTTGTGCGCATTGTTTCTAGAAAGAAGCTGTGTGAACGTTATTAGTTGATGTGTACGAGTTTGCATGGCCTACATTATTTGGACCACTATATGGGATAGTCAAGATATGGATGTGGCTTACTCGGAGCTTGGCAAGAGCAACAGGGGATTTGGCAAGGTGGTACATGGCCCACATGATTGCGGTGGCAGTGGACTCGTAGCCAGCAGCAATGGCAGACAAGATGTTGTCCACGACCTCATCATCACTCAACTTCATCCCTTGCTCGTCCTCTGTTTCCATAAACCCGCTCATCACATCGTCATGCTTTTTGCTCATACATTTTCTCGCCTCTATCTCCTCCCGAAACACGGTATTCAGCTTCCGGCGGCACTTGAGAGCCTCGTGGACCACCGTCCCTGGAAAATCCAGCGGCAATGCCCTCAGGCCCGCGAGCAAGCCGGTGAACCACTGGTTGATCTTAACTGTTAGAGGCGAAGGCTCCATGCTTACAAACATCTTGCAAATGCTCGTGAACACCACCTGAATAATGTACCTTCATTAATTTAATTGACCGAGAAAACTATTTCTAGGAAAACATATTATTACGGTAGTGCCATACTGCCATATACTGTATTAATTTAATTGAATAATGTAATGTACATAGTAGTACTTCATTAATTCACTTACTTTTTTGGCCTCGTCGGAGGCGACGATAGTGCCCATGCCGGCCCAAGAGTTGAACGCCGCCACGATACTCGGCTGCACTACGGTGGCGATGGTCCGGAGCGAGCTAGGCCGGTTGATGGCGCCGACGATGACTCCTCTCAGCCTGGTGTGGTGGCCGCCCTCGACGATCCCGATGGCCTTAAGCCCCACTAGCTCCGGCACAGGCCACCGGACGCCGAAGGTGTCTCCCCCGGCCTGAAACACGAATTTGTTGGCCGCCGGTGCGCAGACGACCACGGTGGGGGACCCGAACAGGTGCGTCCGGTACATTCCTACCTCCTCGCCGCCGTACGCGCGCCTCTTGGCGCGGATGAACTCGTCGGGGCGGCGCAGGCGCTTGAAGTACCAGAGCAGGGAGATCGTCTCGCCGAGGAAGGGCAGGCCCATGTGGCCCGGCGGGAGGCGGCGGCGGACACCATTGCTGTCCTTCTTGCTGCCGTGCTTGAGGAAGAAGATGGCACGGTACCACGCGTCCGCGGCGTGCCAGAAGGCCAGGCAGAGCAGCGGGACGGCCCCCAGCAGATATGCCCACGAGACTACCATTGCCACCATCGATAGAATAGATGATCTTGAATGATTCTGAGTGTGCGCAGGATTCTGTATATATAAACGATTGTGGATTCCGAGTGGCCGATCCGCTGGTGTCTGCAGCCATATGGGAACAAATATATAGCTGGAACACATGTATAGCTGGTGGCTAGAGAAATTAGCTATAGCCCACGGAACCACATGTGTCACATACATGAGCAACCAAAAGGAAAAAAACTATAGCCCGCGAGACGACGCTATATTCCCGTCAAAACCAATGTGATGATGTTAACTGTAATTATATGGTGTGTAACTGTGGACACGTCACTCTAGTTTGTACTCCATATACTAACACTTATCTGGTGTAGTGTTTGGACTTTGGCAACACTGCCTAGATAGTTTACTTCGC
Organism: Lolium rigidum; assembly: GCF_022539505.1. Taxonomy (NCBI): domain Eukaryota; kingdom Viridiplantae; phylum Streptophyta; class Magnoliopsida; order Poales; family Poaceae; genus Lolium; species Lolium rigidum. Next base: position 321,520,026 of record NC_061514.1, read on the forward strand.
TTCATTTTTCCAGCTGCCGGATACCATATATATAATTGGGGGGAGACTTCTATAGTATCTCTTCATTAGGTGAGATCATTAGATCAGCTCATAAAAATAATATTTATAAAATGCGAAACAATAGGAAAAAATTCGACGACATACCAATAGGCTGTATCTACACTACAAAAAAATCATCTCAAAACTCAATCTACATTTAGAGAAAAAAAAAGATAAATTCTACTATGCGATTAGTATTTCACACTACACTCCCAAATTTATCCTCTTTAGCTCTATATAAAGGCAGGCACACTATTCACTCTCAAATTTATCTTTTTTAAGCTCTCTAAATGAAGGCTGAATTTGAAGCAGAAATTTTTCGGTGTTGCATATATAATACAGATTTTTGTTGTCATTTTTTAAGAAACATATTCATTTTCAAAAGAATAGATTCTATAGATCCTTTCTAAAACCAGATCCTATGCAAGTTGTGCCGTATAAATCTTATATATTGCCAGGAAAAAACGGAGAATTGATGTTACATGGTGCATGTCCCGCGAATAAAAAAAATTGTATAGAACTAATGTGCTGCAACTGCAATACCGTTCACAACTTTTTTCCTTTGTTGGTGTTTCATCGTTGTTGTTTGCGGCTACAAATTTAAATAACCTGCCAGAAAGTGGGCAAAAAAGAATCTAAGACATGAAAATGCAACTGCACTTACTGGTTGAGTTGACAAACCCCTCAGGGTGTCATAGGATACAGACACCGATCGGAGATTAGCACTCCAAGTGGCCCAACCCCCAAGGTACCTAGTTAGGACAAGGGTGAGGCATACCGACTCGAGGAAGGCGTCGAGCGGCTCGGTCTCCATCGCTAGCAGCGGTACAGTCTTCAACTTGGAAGCAACTTCGCTGCTAACCCTTCACAGCCGGCACCCCCTCCGTCCATCTTGACGGGCTAGCCGAGCTCTGCACGTCGGTGATCTCCTTCTTCACTTTTTGTCTTCCTTTGTCATGATGCCGACTTTTTTGACGCATCCCACTCGTCTTTCGACGCTGACCTGGCCTCGCCGGAGAGGCTCCTCTCCCGCAGGGGCGGGCTCACTTCAATTCAAGGGTATTCAAATGCATACCCAATTTTTTGACAAAAAATTACATATATATAGTGCATAGGGGGTATATGTATGAAAAAAGAAAAGAATAAACGACATACAGAGTATACTCGTTCTAAACCAGAAGTAATCCAAACTTCTCTATCGTGGGATTCGTGACCCAACTAAGTTTGGCCCATGCGGCCACGCCCATAGGCACGCGTAGCGCCAGACTTTGAGAACTAAATCGTCTGGTCGTTCGCGTAAGTTCCACTTTCCAAATTCCAATCGCCCTAATTCCCCAACGAGCTCTCGGTTGATTGAATTGAACCCTAGACGGTGGCGACCGGGCGACGAAGGAATCACCACCACGATGCGGTCGTACCTCCGACCTCCACCGCTCCTCATTTCCACGACTCCACACGCTGCTGCTGTCTGCTCGACCCACAAGGTGATCCATTGAACTTGTTGTTGTACTTGCGCCTGGCGCTGCGTTTGCTCCGCTAAATCACTCATAGATTGAACCCTACAACTTTTTGTCGCCTGGATAATCAGCAGATCGACCAGAACGATAGAACTTGGTTCTCTGTTTGGACCGCGCAGCTGCAGATACCTTGAATTGTCTGAATCTCTTAACCATTTGTTGAGGTACAGTAAAAATTTAGGCCACCTTTTGTTCAGTTCTGATTGAATTAGCTCGAAATTCAGTACAATATTTTACTGTTATAGAACTATATGATGCAAAAAACTTAGCTTTGGAGGCTCAAATTGTTTCATAGTATGCATGCCAAAAATTGGCTTTGGAGAGCAAAAATATTTTTTCGACCCTTTCATAATTTGAATACACACTCACAAAATCCTGGGCCCGCCGCTGCTCTCCCGCGCCCCCCTCCAGCACCCGTGCCTGCCATCTGTCTCCTCTGTAAGTTTTCTATGAAGCAGCCGCCTTTGTCTTGCGCTTCTTGCGGACACGGTGCTTTTGCTCATGGGTGTATATGCTCCCTTTATTTAAAATACACTTTAAACATATTAAAAAATATTTTAAAAATTCAAAATAAAATAATACGCGTACATCTCAACATCATACGTGTTCATGAAGTTGTTACAGGGAAAAGTGAGTTGTTATGTGGCTTGTGCAAAAAAGATAAAAGTCAATGCTAAAATAAGGTTTTTTACTAAGCATTTGTTTGTCTTTTTTTGCATAGGCCACAAAAATTATCATTTTACTATGAAACTATAAATGATGAAATAGAATGTGGAGATATACAAGCTAAATTTTTGCTCCGAATTTTTTAATATTTTAAAATTCATTTTTAGGTAAAGGGAGCATATGCACCTGGGATCAAAAGTGTATTTCCGGCGTCTTGCGTGATAAATAGATAGCCAATGACTTGAGTACAAGGTTTGTTACCTCACTTGAGGAGACCTAGAAGTCAACGTTGATATGGGTGATCACGGTATAACACCGGAAGCAGCTGAGTTGAATATGGTGATGGCATGGCAAGCCAAAGAGGGTTCTAGCACCGGTGATGCTACCCCCCACGCGAGTTTGGGTTATGGGTGTGGGATACACACTCAAGAGCGGCATCTGCTTGACCATCGAGTTTAGACTTTAGAGGGATGCTTGGAGCGGCATAGGACTGTGCATATTAGGGCAAGACATGTCATTGGAGGAGAGACATCGATGAAAGATCACGATTAGACCAATGCTGGACAGCGATTAAAATATCGATGGAGAAAGACCCGCAAAAATAATACTCGGCAAAGTAAATGTCGGAGAAGAAGGCATTGGACTTGACCGTTTTAAGGTATTGCAGAGTATCCTGCCGAATCATGAATTCATTTTGCCGCACACCGCCGAGATCGAAATACCCAAACGGTCATCTCCCTCCCACTCCCTCACCCCATGTCCGCCGCCACCGCCGCCTCGCCGGCGTCGGAGGGCAGCGGCCGAGCCGAGTGGCTGCGCGTCTACGACCGGATGGTGGCCATCCTCCGCAAGAACCACCGGCACGTTGAGGCGCTGCTCGCCGACCGGTCCCGCCTCGAGGCGCTCCTCAGGGTCCAGCACGACTTCTGGGTCGCCCGCCACGGCCTCCTCCGGGGCCGCATCAACGAGGTACTGTCCTGGCTAAGGGATCTCCCCCCTTCCTTCAGAACCTCTTCTTTCGCTCCCCGCTCCCCGCTCGGCCGGCAGCTGACGCTGTCTAGGGTTTCGCTACAGACGCGGAGGGCGGAGGCGTGCCTGCGGAGGTGCGACGCGGCGAAGCTGGAGCTGCTCCTCGGGGTCAAGTTCCGGAAGCTGCGGCGCTACCAGATCCACGCCGGTAAGAAGAGACCCTCCCCACCCTCGCCTGTTCTTGTGGGTATCTTTCGTCGATTTGCTGAAAGAATTCGGCAGCTGAGGGTTCGTTTAAGGGATTTAGGTGACCCGAGATGTAAAAGTTTGCATCTTTTTTCCGGAATGGCGATAATATTATGTTGCTAAGAATTTATGTTGCTACTGTACACTGATATCATCGCCTTTTGTTCTCAATGTAGAACACCAAGATGAGGACTTGGAAGATTTTAAAACGTGTGCAGTTGCTTTGGCTGAAGAAAACGCTAAACTGAAGGTACTTACCGATTTGTGTCACTTAGTCCTCACAAGCATGGAGTACAACTTGTCCATCTCATTAGCTATCTTTCTGTGTCTGCTCTTTTTTCTTCTTAATTTTAGTTAAAACTGAAGGAAGTTGAAAGTTCTCCTGAGCTTAGTGAGAACACTGGAGAACATGAGCACAGTGGACGAGATTGGAGAGCTGAGATAAGGGAGTTAAAAATAGCATACAAGAACCTGAGCTCAGAGAAGGATAAGGAAGTTTCTGCATTGGCTGCTCAAAAGGATTTTGTATGGCACCAGTACAAGACGATGGAGAAGGAGTACGGCTCGCTCCTTAAGAAGAAGACAACAGAGGCAGCACAGGCTACTGAAGCAGCACAAAGGCTTCAGCAGAAGGTGGAAGAGCTGCAAGCGGCTGCCCAAAAGAAGGATGATGATATTGGTAGATTACAAGCAGAAGCTAATGGTGCTAAAACGGTGATACTGGTTCTGGAGGATAAGCTACAAAAACTGCACTCCTTGGCCAGTGAGAAAGATGGCGAAATCCAGAAGGCCAAGGGTGGGCACCTAATGGCCAGTCAAAAGCGAAAGCAGGATATCAGTGGGACGCATAGAAAATCTAGGTCCGAAGGTCATTCTCAACGTGGCAAATCCAAAAATAATGCTCGGAGGAAAATGGTAGAAGAAGATCAACCTGAGACCAGTCAGAAGCGTCAGTGTGCGTCTTCCTTATCAAATGTAAGTAGTCCATGCCCAAGTATATCATTCATGTAGTAACATGCTCCAGTGATAACCTAGACTGCAAGCTTCTATTATAGAAGTAGTAACGTTTACTTTTCCTATGACTATAACAGCATGTGATTGTAATGTCTTGTTAGCAAGCTGCATAAGTTGTATTTTGCTGTAAATTTGGACAAAGAGTAATGCTGATGTAAGTTAGGCGAGTATTGTTTGAGTCCTAGGGGCTCATAAAGGACCATTGCATATATATACACTGACATGACAAAACTGGAGAAAACATGCTTCTGACCTACCAGGTTATCACTTTCGATCTGATGGGGTAACCTTATAGCGCCTAGTTTGTTCATCTATATGCATAAACAAGCCTAACCTGCAAAAAGAGACATACTATCATTTCTTAACTTTTCTCATCAGTTACAGTGTCCTAATTCATATGCTGCATGAGTTGTAATCAGCTCTTTATATATAGTGTAATTTGTAATTTTCTTACGGTAGTGTAACAACTTTTGATCAATGACTGTAATGTCTAATTAGAGCAGCATGAGTTCTATCTTGCTATAATTATGGACAAAAAGTAAAATTAATAGATTTTAGGTGAGCATTTGGCCAGCGGTTGTTTCAGCTAGCACACATGCATTAAAGGATACTAAGAAGTGGCCAAATATGTTCCTTGACTACCATCTATAACCTTGAACTTCTGGTTTGTGCATTTGTATGTAAAAAACAACACCTACCCTGCAAAGAGTAGAACAGCAAATCAATATTCATCTGATGTCACTAACTTTTTTGCTCATCTATGTCTTAATTCTTGGTAGGCCGCATTAGTTGCGTCCTGCTGTAAATATGGACAAAGAATAAGGTTGATGGAATTTAGGTGAGCATCATGTGAGTTGTAGATGCTTATAAAGGACCATCACATATACACTTGGGAGACTAATAGGACATGTCACTGCAACACTTCTTGCTCATCCGTGTCCTTATTCTTGGTGGGCAGCATGAGTTGTGCCCTGCTGTAAATATGGACAAATAGTAAGGTTTATGGAATTTAGGTGAGCATCATTTGAGTTGTAGATGCTCATAAAGGACCATCGCAGATGGACTTGGGGAGATTAATAGTATGGCATGTCACTGTGACACTTTGCTCATCTATGTCCTAATTCTTGGCAGGACGCAATCATGTCACTGTGACACTTTACTCATCTATGTCCTAATTCTTGGCAGGCCGCATGAGTTGCGGCCTGCTGTAAATATGGACACATAGTAAGGTTGATGGAATTTAGATGAGCATGATGTGAGTTGTAGATGCTCATAAAGGACCATCACAGATACACTTGGAATGCCAGGAGTAGGATGACAGCATGTTGTTTTCATTACCAATATTTCATCCTCGCATATTATGATGTCGTAATTCTTGGTGGCCTGCATGAGTTGAATCTTGCTGTAAATGTGGACGGATAGTGAAGTTATGAAAAGTTGGAAACTAGGCGAGTGTTCTGTAAGTTTTGAATGCTTGCTGTCAGATAGTTTTCTTGAGACTATAGATACCTTTAGTTTCCGAACGTCTGGGCAAGATAGTTTTCTTGAGACTATACCATGTCAAGAGCAATCCTTGCATACATAGCATACAAATTTTGATATCGAGCTATTTTAGGTTGAGGTTAATTATACCTAATTTGCTTGGTTTTGAGTGCTAGAACGATTTTTTGTTGGTGTTTCGTGTAGTGTTTATCATCGTGTCGAAAGTTGCAGCCTGCTGTTAAATGTTTTTGAGCTGGGATTGTGGTATGGCTCAGGAATACTTTATGAGCACACCATCTTGATGATTTACTAGTAATATATCTGCTGTCCTTGGATTTGGAGTACTTCTGGAGGTGTCCTCTTGCTTGATTCAGTTGCATAACCTGTTTCTGAAGTGGCGTTATAGTTAGATATTTTGAATGATATTTAGGGAACTGTCCTTCTCTTGTTGTTGTCATGAATCGCTTTGCATATCATGTCCTCTGTTAGATGAAAACCTGATTAGGCTCCTCTAGCAGACACAGTTTGAGAGACAATTTCCTCTCACATATATATAGTTCACGTGAATTGCAAGGATCATATAAATGCAGTAGCACGGAGCCAGTATCATTCTGCTTTTCTCTAATTGCTGAAGTTCTTGTGCTTTTAGTTTGTTCGAGGAAGCTAACATGTGCTGATAGAATGCCAATTGCTGCATGCAGGGTCTGGCCCTCGGACGTTGCTCCTCGAGGATGCAGCTGAAACCCGCGGGGTCGCCTGCGCTTCAGCAGGTACTCTTCCACTCCAGTTTCAAGGTCCCAAAGCTGAAGACCCCTCCAGCTCCTCCTCCACTGTAGCCTGCTCTGATGGTACCCTGACTGACATGTGTGTGCAGCTGCAGTTAGACACCACCCGCCGCGACGACGGGGTAATTTAGGTGATCAGGTTAAGCTTATCCTGTGCCCCGCTCCCACTCAAAGCGGTGGCTGTGTCTGTAATTTATTCTTGCCCTTTATTTTGGAAGTAGTCCTTTTGTAACATATTTTGCGGAGCCGGACGAACCGGTGAGCTGAGTGACTGACAGTGTGTGTATATTGATTAACCATGTAATGTAATTCGTGCTGAGTCAGCTAGTGTCAGATTGGTTGTATGACATTATTTTGTTGATGATTATAGAGAATGTGTCCATTTTTTGTTTTTGCAAAAAAGTTGGCACTGTTTTATGTAGCCAGTTGGATTTCTCCCATCATTCGCCAGGGTGAATTTTTGTTTTGTCCGTAGAAAATTGGTGTTATTTCCGTTTGGATGAATGTTGAAACCTGCTGAGGAACCTGCTGTGATACATTCGGCGGTCTTGATTCTTTTGTAAAACCAAGAGAGCCGGAGTATTAGTAGACGGATCTAGTACTACAAAATTGCTTGTTTGTGTGATTGTGTCCGTGTTGTTCCCCAACTCGTGTGCCTTTCTTGAGCTCCAAGAAGAAAACCCCTCTCCGACCCAATGACACGCGGGGCCCGCCCGCAGCACTCCGCCCTCCGCACGCCTCCGCAGCGGTCCATTATAAGGCCCGGCCCGGCCCACCCGACCGCTCTCCTCTTCATCGATTCTCATAGTCTCCCTAGCCTCCGTCTCCTCCCCAACCGAGCCCTCCTCGTCCCGGATCCCGCCGCCGCCGACATGCCGTTCGTCCCGGGACCCTACTCCGGCGTCAGCACCCTCGCCCTCGTAAGCGTCCACGCATCAGCCTGACCGATTCTCTCGGTTCATCCGCTGACCGTAGAACCTCGGTAGATCGGATCTGACTGGCCCTCTTTTCTGCCGTGGTGGTTGCAGGTGGCTAGGGTGTCGGCCCTCGGCATCGGCGTCGTCTACGGCTCCGTCAAGCTCGGCATCCTCAAGGTAACGCCCCAAGGCCCAATCTCCCCATCCGCGCTTCCTATTCCCATAACGCTGCGATCGATGAACTGTGGTAGCTTCAGCGATGGAGTGTGACGCTCGCGGTGTCCCCTTGTTGCTCTGCTCTGTCGATAAGGTTTAGACTTACGAGGTTTTGGCTGGACGCAGTTCTAGGGTTGGATTGGTATCTGAAATTAGCCTAAAGTTTTGTCCAAGCTGCAGCGTCCATAATGTGGGTGGTTGATTTGTTTCATGTTAGCCTCCATGAGACCCTACTACCTGCTATAGGGGCATAAACAACTTTGCTGGCGCACCAATTTCGGGCCAACTGTTTCTCCGTCATGATAGTTGCTCGTCTGCCTGTAACCACATCGGCATGCTTAGTTGATTTAGCTCCTTCTATATGATTATTATGAAGCATCACTAAGTAATTCTGAACAACAGATGAGTTGCTTTATTCCTTCAATTTGTACCCGTGTGGTGTCTTACCGTAGTGGTTTGTTCTGCTGTTATCTGACGCCCATGGTCTAAAGCGCGAGTTAGTGGGTCACAGCTTCAAATTGCTGGTGATGCACGCCAATGGACTTTCTGTTTGTGTCTTGGCATGTTTACAAGACCTGTAGGCTTGCATTCAACTAGGACATTATTTGTGCAACCTAGTTCTGTAAGCGTATCCTTGGATAGTTCTTGTTATTGGTTATGCTGGAGTAGATTCGTGTATTTTGTTTATTAGCTCCTGTCCAGGACATGTGAAGATCGATTGAACATATGTTGATCGAAAACACAATATATTTTATGCGTTACGCCGAGTATGACTAATTGAAGGAAATTAAACTAATACTCTATCTCATAAATCTGAGATGATCTGCTATGATTGTACATATGTTGAGCTCCACATTGTTGAATCATAAGTTTCCTAGTTTTCCCTAAATCTTGATTGAAACGTTTGATGTTAGACCAGTACTCTCTAGATCATGCAATTACTTCTGTTTATTTGCAACTAACAAAACCTGCTTGTATAAAGCTCGTCTCGGTCAAATTACTTTATCACTCTTCAATGTTACTGAATTGGATGTTGTCCTATACTCTTACATGGTGGAATGTACGTGGTTATAGTGAAACATCATGTTTCCGATTTCAGCATATAACAATTTCTCTTGCCTGCTTCATATATACCTATCTTGTTGGTAGTTTCTTACTCTTTGTTTCACGTTTGTTTGCTCTCCAGGCAACCAAACCCCACAAGGAGGAGGCTGCTGCTCACCACTGAGGGTATGGATGCTAGGCGCCAGTCGGGATGACCCCGTAGATTTCGCAATGTAACTGCTCCTACATACGCGCATGCAGTTTATGAGTTGTGGACCCTTGTCTGAAAACCCAAAACCAAGTTGGGAGTTAAGTCCGTAGTTTCGTTTTGTGTTGATAATAATATGCTCGGCTGAATGACTGATATCAGGAAGAGAAATTCCAATCTTTTTGTTGTGGTGTTGGAAACTGGAATCCTGCGGTGTTATTGTGCATGATTGTCTCCCTGGGTTTACTTTTATCTGTGGTAGGTAGGGCCTGACTAGTCAACTCGCTAATTAGCTTTCAGGTGATGTCATTGAATTTTAGTTGCAATTCATTTTGCAACTCATGTCTAACATGAATTCATTTTGCAACTCATGTCTAACATGAATTAAGTCCAAATTGCATGACTACCACGAATTATGAAGAAATTTAATGGTCTGAGTTGTTGTTTTCTTGCAACAAATCAAATCTGAATTGAAAAAGAAACTTAGTTACAGCTAATGTCTAGCATGAATCATGACGCATTCCTATGGTCTATGAGTCCTCTCGGCCGACTTAGAACTAGTTAATTTAGAATTAGCAAAACCGCACCATTTTTGCGGCAGCGGCTGCAAGAATGCGCGTCAAGCAGCGACCGCAGGGACCGAAAAGCAGAGCACATGCCACCATGCTCGCCGTCGATGATGGCCTGACCAGACGTGCTAGCTGTGACTGAATCCGTGGGCGCTGGCTGGGTGCCCCGTAGCCAGTCACGACTCACGACATGATCCATATATCTTCTCTCTCTAAATAGGTGACCCCATTTTCCTGGCCTCCCATGAAGCCACGTCACCTCATATACCTGCCCACCCTTCCCACACGGTTTGTTACAGCCGGATACAACATGCCCCGACACGCCCTTCCTCATCAGAACGACCCGCGCGGACCTCTCCAGTCTCCCCATCGATCTCTGCCGCCCTTCCTCGCCAGATGGGCCGATCTCTGTTGTCCTTCCTCACCAGATGGCCCGACACCAGCCCATGACCCGGCCGACTCTCTTCCTCTTCCTGGCTTCATCGATCTCTCCCCCACCGGCTCCGCCTCCGTTCGTCTTCCCATCGCCACCGCGACCTAAGAGCTCCCAACATTCATCGAGCATTATTGCCCTGCTAATGCGCAAGAAACCGCTCGGAACTGGTGAGTCGCCACCTCCATGTTTAAAAACAAGAGCTCTGTTGCCATGTTCATCCAGCGCGTATGTCTGCTCTCCTCGCCATCTTGCCACTGCCCTCCAGTCTGGTATTTGTCTTCTCCCGATTTTACTTCTGCCTTTCTTTTTTCCACCCCCACTGATGTTTGCCGATCTGTCAGGTTGTATTCCGGCTTCGGGAGCTGATCGGCATTCTCTCTCCCCCTTGATTTGATTGGATTTTCTTTGGATTTGTGTACTCCTCACACAACCAGCCCCGTTTTGATTGGATCCAGTGTCCTGTTCGATCAAGAAAGGAGGAAGAGGTTCTCATCCGAATATTGGACAACAGTAGCTGCTTCCGTTGGTACACAAGTTCTTACTCTTAGTTCCAATTTACATTGGATAAGCACATGCATCTTCTGTTTTCTTACTCTATTTTGTCGCATGTATTTCCCCAAAGAATCTCCCCTGAAATTTATTTATTACATTAGAATTTAATTAGTTTCCCTAGGATATCCTCTGAACTTTATTTGTTACAGTGGAATTTGTTCCCCTGAAATCTTCTATCAAATGAATTTGGCAGGTCGGCTAGATATATAAAGAACACAACATGCTTCCTTTTACATCAATTCTTGCGTGTGTGCTTTGCAAAGATGGACAACCCCTGAAAATTCTTTGAGGCCTCCTGGTATGCATTCAGTCCCACGCTCCCCTGAAATTTATTTATTATATTGGAATTTGATTAGTTCCCCTAGATTGTTCTCTGAAATTTATTTGTTACATACATTGGAATTTGCTCCCCTGAAAACTTCCATCAAATGATTTTGTAAAACAGGTCAGTTAGATATTAAAAAACACCACATGCTTCCTTCTACATCATTCGCACGCGGTGTGTGCTTTACAAAGATGGATAACCCACGAAAATTCTGCGAGGCATCTGCTTCCTTCTACATCAGTCCCCCGTGATGTGCTTCACAAAGATGGACAACCCCTGAAAATTCTGCTTGAGGCATCCTGGTATGCATTCAGTCCCATGCAGTGGTGAACTCCCACGCCGGTATCACCTGCCAGAACCGGAGTTTTTTTTGCCGCCCGGGCCTTCATCAAATGATCTTCTGGAGGTTATATCTCTCTCTTTCTCTCTCTCTCTGTACCCGTTTGCTGATGGAGTTGAGGTTATATTCAACTTAATTTCTGAGGCCATACATGATGTATGGATTCTCAGCCTTTTGGGCAAATACAGTTAAACAATGCTGACAGTTTTCTTATAGCATTCCACTCATGTTCAATCTTGGAAGAAAATAATACTTATTCCAGGCAGAAAGAGCTGATTTGTTTTTGCTTGGCTCGGGTCTAATTAGGCATAAAGAAAAAGGACATGACTAACAGTAATGCATTTCCATGTGCTTGGAAGTGTAACCTCTGTTTCTATTGTTCATGTTCAGGCTTGAATAAACAAACAAGGTCAGTCAAATACCATAGATGAGTGTCCCGACCTAATTATTTGAGCTAACTGCAGGAATTGTCTTCCAGTAGTAAGGTAATGTACACAATGACCCAAAGCCGGAAACATCTTCAATTCTAGAATGAAAGTTTGATCTTTATTCCGGAAATAGTGTATCAATGTGATGCCTCCTAAAAATTACTAAGGTATGTACTAGCTTTGTTTGATACTATACATTAAAGCCTTTATTTTATTTTCAAGAAAGAAGCTCCTTTATTTGGGTCAGATTTGTTTAAATGACAAAGCAGATATTCGCGATTCGTGATTCATGTATGCATATGTTCAATGATACCACTCTGACGGTGATACTCGAGTAATCATGGACATTGAAAGCATACTAGGATCTGTTCATCAGTTTGAATACATCAAACATGGTAAAAAAACATGTCAATGGAATGTACTCATCAAGTCTATGAAATTGCCGAAATGATGTTATTTTTTACAAGATGAAACTCCTCATTTTTTACAGGTTATTTGTATGGCTACCCACTGGATTCACGAGTGATCCTTTCTGGAGACGGTCACACGGGATATCTACAACCTGGTTGGGCGGTGGCTTCCTAATCGTCTTCAATGATAAATAGACTGCGTTTTTTATTTTTTGGCTGTTTTTATATACACTTTTTGTGATCCATAAGATGTAAAATTTGAATCTCTGAAACTTGGCATTAAATAAGGTTGCGTGCATCGCTTGATGCAGAGGCCAGGGATATGTTTCCAGTTTTAAAAAAAAATCACTCATCAAGTACCAAGATCATGTAATAAACCTATAATCAATTTTCAAATCATCAATCACGAAGGTAGCAATGTCACATGCATGATTTACTTTTTGACAGAGCTCAGTGATTCATCACTAAAACACATCCCGCCGCAACGCGCGGGGTATCGTCTAGTATTCTTAATAGGTGACTCCATTTCTCTTCACATGCAGCCTATCCACCTCATCAGGCATCTCTGACCAATTATAACTTGCCATGTCATTTAAGCCTCCCACATCATCTTCACCACGTCATCCACCGCAGCACATCAAAATAATTGTTGTATGATTCTCTCGTGTTAGTAGTAGTACCAAATAACGTCACACCACCATTATGATGCCATTCACGCCATCAATGCTCGAAAGTATGACATGCTCCATTTCTTTTCACCTTCGCATTCACGTGACCCATTAGCGCTTGGGAGTTTAGGAGTCGTCTCCTCCCATTCCACTCCCCACCATGGTCATCTCCTTCAGTTCCATCCTCCGCCATGCTTTATTTTTGAGTGTATAAATACCTACTTCCCCTCTCAATCCCTCTCAGGCTTCCATGCCACGACGTTCCTGCAACTGATGCTACCTCCTGCCATCTCTGTTGGCATGGCAAAACCGCTCATGTACCAGCACTACAAGGATGAGGATAGGCTCTCTTTCTCTGTAATGTCACGGCAGACACCCCGTTTCTTCCAATTCCATTTCATCCCTATGGATCTGGTTGAGATGGGATGGTGTTCAAGTAGTTACCTGGTGGATTCATCCCTGCATCTCATGTGCGATCACTCAATATTCATGCCATCATCTTCCAGGTTGATGGTGTGCAACATCTGGTATTTAGTTGCCTACCAAATGTGCGACATAATGCCCCTCACAATTCCTTAGATATTATAGGACTCCACACTGGGCTGTGAGATTGGTAAGGAAACCTTGGTTGATCTACTTTGTATATTGTCATGTCCATTCAGTCTGTACTACTTCTGTTCACATTTCTGCATAGTTGTACGTACAAATACATGAACGACTTATTAGTTCTTCTATATCTGTGCAGGTCAACGTGGTATAACTCTTAAACCAGACATATTTTATGATGAATCGAATACTCTGCTTTATATTCCCCAAAGATAAATTACTTCAAGGAGTTGGTTGACTTTGTAAACATTCCGCCAAGTAAACACTTAGCGGGCACATCATACACGTAATTTATTTGGCAGATTGTACCATAGCTTGCTTTTCAACATTGGCAGCTTCATATACCACATATGGTTCTATAAACTATAGTGTTCATGCCTAAAGTACAAAATGTGAGAAAATGAACTATTTGTGGCAGAATTATTTATTGTTCAGATGAGCAAGAAAATGTAAATCATATTGCATTATAAGTATATTACATTTATACTGAAGTTTCACTGATAAATGAATCCTTGAGGTTCTTAACTAACTCAGAATTTTCTTATAATTGACTAGATATTTGGTTGGTTGTTGGTAAGCCTGCATTTAGGCAAGGAGATGTTTCTTTGTGCTAATCATCCTTGGAAAGATATCATCTATAGTACAATGTTTTAAAATATATATTGCTTGAACTTGGTTCTTGGCATAGCATTACGAGTTCAGACAAGTTGGAGAATGGAACTATGGAAGGAGGCGGTACCAAATATGTGTTCGTACGTCCAAACAATGACGATAAATGGTCATGGTCCATAGGGTTGGATTTCAATCATTATTATTCGACCTCTAATCTTCTGGCATTTATGAATGTAGAAGAAAAGATCTTACACTAAATTTATTGTTGTTATGAATCTAATTCTTTGGTAATTATATTTCAAAGGAAGTTAAATGTTGTAGCAACAATATTGTCAGCGTGTGATACATGCAAGAATTCAGAAGTAATATTTTTTAGCATGATAAGATCTATCTTTTTACACGGTTGCTATGGAGAATCGTCGATATTATGTTATGAGCAATTCTCTGTTAAGATGTATTTTCATATTACTTTGATTGTATGTACCAACTACATTTTCCCCATCTCTCAACCAAGTAATGGCTGGAAGTTTACCATGATTGATTATTTGTCCTTTTGTGTGCTCAATATATATTCAAGACATGATATTTTTACCTCCCAGCTTTTTTATGTAATGTATAGTTGACACTATTGAGTTTTATAATAATGCAAAATACAAACGGAGATCATTACCCCATTGAAGTTGAGGCCATTAAGTTTCTAACCAGTACGAAGTTCTCAATTATAATCATATTGATGGCATCACAGATTTTTTTTGAATGTTCCGCAACAACGTGCGGGGTATCATCTAGTTCTTCTAAAATATATAGAGAAAGGGATGATAAAAATAAAAAAAAATATTTAAGAACAAATTGCGAGAACAAAAGTATATGCAGAAGAGCAGTAAACCTATTACGTCAAATGTATAAAACAATAAAACCAACATAAAAATTCGCTCAGACATTCTATGTTTATGACAAAAAAATTGTACGATGAATAATCGTGTTGAAGCATTAAAACTTGTCTTTTACACATTACATAAAAAATGTTTTTTCTTCCGAAAACTTGTGTGAGAACATAGGATGTCTAGACTTGATGTACACGTCTAATTTTATTTCAGAATTCTTTAATATTTTAATTCTGTTTTATCACAACAGGTTCATATGCACAAATGCTTATCCTCTCTTGGTTGGCTTTACATCGGTACCACACATATATGCTCATGAATTGCATGGCATACTCCCTCCAATCAAAGACTAGATACATTCAAATTTAGATAAATCTAAAACATTTTTTTATAGACGGGGAGTATATAAAGCTGACCAAAGCGAATCGAATCACATATCCAACTTTGTGGGTATATCCGCATGACTGGACTACAGGCACACTTGAGACTCTCTCTAATTTTATTTTTATATTGTGGGGTCCCGACCGGCATACCAATTACATTCACTCACTAGTAGTCAAGTGGTCAAAGCCATTTTTCGTGAATTAGATATGTCCTCTTGTTCGTATACGTGTTTCTGCCGGGCCGCCACTGTTACACCAACCCTAAAAAGATACCACCTTTATGCAACATATCTAATTCAAAAGTAATAATGAGCCCAATGTGATTGGGCTGGAAACTCCATAGTCCGTCGGAGCTTGCATGCTCCCGATAAATATGTGGTGCACGTTCATCGCTTCACAGGCTCAACTGGTATAGCTATATGTATTATCAAATCTATAATACTAGGGAGAAATACACACGGGACCCATGCAACCATTGTACCCGTATGATTTTTAGGAGATGCAGCCTAGGTAGGACCGTAGGAGTCAGGCCCAGCACCGTGACAAGCACCAGCCAATGTGATTGTTGAATCCCTCATAATTCACCTCAACACAAGGGGGAAGGATATCAAATTTTGAAACATTTGGATGCAATTTATTGATACGCCTCTGCTTTCGATTCGAAACAGTTTTGACCCGTTTTAATATAGCAACTACATGAGAAAATGAGACAATTGTTAGGGTGACAACACAATCAAGCGCAAGAGAAAAATAAGAGAAAGAAAGATAAAATAATACCAACAATGCTAGATCGACAATTGGATGTCCTTCAGCATCACGCATGATAGCACCTGCTCCTGCGGCTTCAAGAGGGGACACACATTTTTGTTGGACTGATAGGTTTACATAAAATAATTCAAAATATTTAGACTTTTGAAAAAAATAAAAAGTTAGTTTGCGTTTCTACAAATTTGAATTTGCTTTTCTGCGCTGCTTGTTCTTTTTACAACTTGTAAGTGCCTGCATTATTTTTTTGGAACTTTTTTCCATCGGTAATGAACATTCAATCTACATGCATGATGTTCTTGAGAATTGTTTGTTGATACTATGTTTTTCGACAAATAGTTTTGTGCTTTAGAGTTTCTTGAGAATTCTTTGTGGTTTAGACTCTAGTATCTGCATTTGATGCAATTCTGAATCGATTTTTTCGTTGTGGCATTTGAATTTGAGGAAATGACAACCATGTTATCTGGAATTTAAGCCCTAAATTTGCAAGAAAAAAAAAGATTCAGAAATACATATTAGTAACCTAGAATTAGTCACGACCCATAATGAACCCGGAACATGATTTGCCATTGACTAGATTCTAAATGCTCGGTACAGGACACCAGCCGGGCAATTAAGTGTCGCTCCGGCAGATAACCAGATTCATTTAATTCTGTACGAATACACCCGTAAATATACACTGGTATTATACGAATTCCAGGCAACATATCATAGTAGAAAATTTGCTAGTGGGTTAACCTCCTCCACTCGTTTATCAGGAGCAACCAAGCCCGGACTTACATCGTCCACGTTCATGTTCCTTATTGAGCTGTTGCTAGGATCCTGCACAAAGCAAAGAAGAGGGAAGCTAGCAAAGGCACGCCGCAACAATCCTCGCCGGGAAGCTAGCTAGCCAGCTTTGGCACAGGACTAGACCGCCACAGACTCAACTAGCTACTCTGCCCAGGTCACCCGTCGACCGATCGGAGCTGGGGAGATCTGGCCTCTGGGCGGCGATCGAGCTGAAGGAGACGACCATGTCCGGTGAGTCAATCCTTAATCTTCACTTCCTCGGTGCAACTCCTCACATCGTGCTCTCACTTCCCTCAGATAAGCAGGTTGAACATGGACTAGCTAGTGGTCGGTGAAGTTCACTGCAAGCTTTAGTGCTTTTTCTGAAGGTGCTTATCAGGAGAATATATAGCCGAGGAGGAACAATTCATGGCAGAATCTGCTGTCAGAATCACTGGCGGAGCTTCCTTAGGGCCAAACCGGGCCATGGCCCGCCCAAGATTTCTGCAAAATAACACTATATACCTATGTATATGAATGACCTAGCCTACTAACACGTATTCCCTTGCCCCTACGCTGCGTCTAGTCCCAGTATTTTCATGTGTTCCATGATCCATCTGTTGTCCTTGCAGCCATGGATCGCCACTCTTGTTAGGCTTAAAATTTTAGGCAGAAAATAGAGGGACGGGGGAAGCAGTGGAGCAGCGCCACAGCAGCGGCGCCAGCTGCAGCTAGAGTCACTGTTGAAATATTGGGCCCACTTTAAGTGGCCCAAATTAGATTTCAGTTTTTCCTATAAATCTCAAAGCCCACATAGTGGCAGCCTCGTGAGTTTGAGCCCAAGTTGGTGGCAGCTCACTAGGGAGTGGCAAGAGGTGGGAAGTTTAGTCCCACATGGAAAGTTGGGAGGAAGTTAGACCACCTTATAAGGTGGGTTGTTCCACCACTAGTAAGTGAGTGAGAATAGGAGTGCTACACGCGCGCTCCTCCTCCTCCTCGCTCGCTCGTCTCGTCTCGACACGTCACGACGCGCGCCGCGCTCGTGGTGAGTGGATTGAGCCTCCTCCTCCTCGCTCGCTCGTCTCGTCTCGACACGTCACGACGCGCGCCGCGCTCGTGGTGAGTGGATTGAGCCTCGAGCCGAGACTTTCCTTACTTTTTGCAGCTCAGGAAAACGAACAGAGTCCTAGACGGACGCGTCGCAGTTAGTCGGTTCGGGTCGCTCCCGGATCGTGGGCTATCCGTAACCGACTCGAAATAGCTCGTGCGACGTGGGCGTGGCCCACGTTGCCTAGGGTTTCCCGAGCCTATATAATCTCCTCGCCCGGCTACCGCAGAAATATCATCCAATACACGAGTTAGGGTTTCCACCTCTCTTCGCTTGCGCCGCCATCGTAGCCTACTCCATCCCGCGCGCCGACGTGCATCGGCGAACGGGAGAGCAGGTCTCCGGAACCGCTCGTCCTTGCGATCCTGTACGGGAGAGGGCGGACTAGGTTTTTGGGAAGCGCTCCGCGCGACTCGCTCAAGCTCTTCATCACGGGTCGCCTTCCATCCAAGTCGGGCGGTGCTGCCTACCGTCGTCTTCAACGCCGTCTACTTCGACCCGTCGTCCCCGTCGTCAACAACGTTGTCATCAACAACGTTACCGCTGCGACAGCGTCTGCTACACCTCCACCGCCACCACCACCGGATCGGTACGTGCGACATATCTCGATCTGTTTAGCGATGGATGCTTTACCGTTTGCGCTGCTGCTACTCATGTTGATTAATGCATCTAGTATGTTTGAGTTTCACATGTTACTAGTTGGTGCCGTCATGTTTTATATTCTGGAATTAATCATGGAAATTGTGCCTAATTCTCCAACAATCCAAAAACCTAATTGTAGGCAATTTCCTGAGTTAACAATGGCTGGTTTTTCCGATGCACTGAGGCCGGATAAGTTTACCGGTGTGCACTTTAAGAGATGGCAGTATAAGGCCATGCTCTGGCTTACTCATCTCGAAAGTGTTCGAAGTTACCGATGGTTTACCCGAAGGAACTATATCCGACCAAGATCAGAACAAGTTCAAGGAAAACAATACTCTCTTCGTCGGATGCGTTCTAAGTATTCTTGCTGATCGTCCGTGTGATGTGTACATGCACTTAACGGACGGTAAAGAGCTCGGGATGCACTCGAATGCTAAGTTCGGTGCAACCGATGCAGCAGATGAACCGTACATCATGGAGAGCTTCCATGACATCGGGATGGTTAACAACCGTTCGTAGTCGAACAAGCTCATGAGATACGAGTGCATTGCGAAAGAGCTTGAACTCCTTAAGTGTGCCTTACCCGACAAGTTTGTGGCTGGATGCATCATCGCTAAGTTGCCCCCTTCATGGAGGAACTTTGCCACAACTCTCAAACACAAGAGACAGGAGATATCGGCTGAAAATCTGATAGCGTCTCTTGATGTTGAGGAGAAAGCTCGGGCTAAGGATAATACCGAGAAAGGAGAGGGTCGAGCCTAGCGCCAACATGGTGCGGAAGAAACCCTACAACGAAGAACAAAGGGAATAACAAGCCCTCCTTCAATAAGCCTATGAAGACTACAACCTTCAAGAAGAAGAAGATGATAAACAAAGCAGATCCGAGCTGCTTTACTCGTGGAGAGGCTGGCCACTTTTCTAAGGACTGTCCCGCAGAGGGCAGACCGCAAGAAAAAGGGGAGGCAAGTCAACACGGTGACCGCTAGCAATGCTCGATGGGTACGGTAATCTCTTTATCGTTCTTTCGGTATTTCAATCTCCATGTTGGTGGATTGATACGGGTGCTAATGTTCATGTGTGTGCTGACATATCCATGTTCACTTCTTACCAGGTCGCCCGGGATTCTTCCGTCTTGATGGGGAATGGGTCACATGCTTCGTTCGTGGTGTTGGCACGGTAGATCCGAAGTTCACTTCGGGGAAGATCGTGCGGACCGAGGAACGTGCAGCATGTCCCTACTATGAACAAGAATCTCGTTAGCGGCTCCCTTCTATGCAGAGATGGGTTTAAGGTTGTTCTAGAGTCGAATAAAGTAGTTGTTTCCAAGTTTGGACAATTTATTGGTAAAGGCTATGAGTGCGGAGGCTTGTTCCGCTTTTCGCTTTCGATTTCGAGTAATAAGTCCGTGAACCATATTTGTGGCAATGTTAGTGATGATACCGGTGTTTGGCATTCTCGTTTATGTCACATTAATTTTGGTTTAATGTCTCGGCTATCCGGTTTAAGTTTAATTCCGAAATTCACCATTGCCAAAGGTTCTAAGTGCCATAGTTGTGTGCAATCAAAGCAACCTCGGAAGCCCCATAAGGCGGCCGAGGAGAGAAACTTGGCACCTCTAGAACTCATACATTCCGATCTATGCGAGATGAATGGTGTGTTGACAAAAGGTGGAAAGAGATATTTCATGACATTGATTGATGATGCGACTAGATTTTGCTATGTTTATTTGTTGCGAACTAAAGATGAAGCTTTAGACTACTTTAAAATTTATAAGGCCGAAGTTGAAAATCAACTAGAGAGAAAGATCAAGCGTCTTAGGTCGGATCGTGGTGGCGAATATTTTCCTAAAATCTTTGATGAATTCCGTGAGGAACATGGCATTATTCATGAGAGGACGCCTCCCTATTCACCCCAATCAAACGGGGTTGCCGAGAGGAAAAACCGCACGCTGACTGACTTGGTGAACTCCATGTTAGCCACTGCTGGTTTATCTAAGGCATGGTGGGGGGAGGCTTTATTGACTTCATGTCATGTCCCGAATAGAGTTCCTAACAAGAATAAAGATAAAACCCCTTACGAGGAGTGGGCTGGGAGAAAACCATCACTTTCGTATTTGCGCACATGGGGATGTTTGGCGAAAGTCAATATTCCAATCACTAAGAAGCGCAAACTCGGACCAAAGACAAGTGGATTGTATCTTTCTAGGTTATGCTCCGCGGAGTGTAGGATATAGATTTTTAGTAGTTCAATCCGAGGTACACGATATGCATGTTGATACTATTATGGAATCTCGTGATGCAACATTTTTTGAGAATATGTTTCCTATGAAAGATATGCATAGCATTGCTAGAATTTCTACTCGAGATAATTTCCGAGTCTAGTACATCTAATGAGTATTTTGAACAATCACATGAGAATGTTACTGAGAAGGATGACAATGAAGCTCCTAAACGGAGCAAGAGACGAAGGATTGAAAAATCCTTTGGTGATGATTTCATTGTGTACCTTGTGGATGATACTCCCACGTCCATTGCGGAGGCATATGCATCTCCGGATGCAGATGAGCTGGAAAGAAGCTGTCCATAACGAGATGGACTCGATTCTTTCTAATGGAACTTGGGAGCTATCGAACGACCCCATGGATGCAAGCCTGTGGGCTGCAAATGGGTGTTCAAGAAGAAGCTAAGACCTGATGGTACTATTGAGAAGTACAAGGCGCGGCTTGTAGCTAAAGGCTACACACGAGAGAAGGCGAAGATTACTTCGACACCTATTCACTTGTCGCTAGACTTACCACCATTCGAGTACTACCGTCCATGGCTGTCTCCTATGGTCTTATCGTTCATCAAATGGACGTAAAGACAGCTTTTCTTAATGGAGAGTTGGAAGAGGAAATCTATATGGATCAGCTTTGATGGGTTCGTAGTAAAAGGTGAAGAAAGAAAGGTGTGCAAGTTGCTGAAATCTTTATATGGCCTGAAACAAGCACCTAAGCAATGGCATGAGAAGTTTGACGGAACTTTGACTTCGTAGGCTTTGTTGTCAATGAGGCTGACAAGTGTGTTTACTATCGCCATGGTGGGGGCGAAGGTGTTATACTGTGTTTGTATGTGGATGATATTCTGATATTTGGTACAAACATGAGAGTAATACACGAAGTCAAGTCTTTCTTGTCAAAGTGCTTTGATATGAAAGATGCGGGAGAAGGCGATGTAATTCGAACATCAAGCTTATTAAGAATGAGAGTGGGATTACTCTAACGCAATCCCATTATGTTGAGAAGATCTTGAGCCGGTTCGGCTATATTGATAGCAAGTCTTCTCCAACACCTTATGATCCCGAGTGTGACATTACGCAAGAACCGGAGGATTGCCATAGATCAATTGAGATATTCTCGGATCGTTGGCTCACTCATGTACTTAGCGAGCGCGACTAGACCCGACATCTCTTTTGCTCGTTAGCAAGTTGAGTAGGTTCATGTCAAACCCGGGTACTGATCATTGGCATGCACTTGATAGGGTCATGCGCTACCTATGTGGTACAATGAGTTATGGGATTCACTATTCGGGGCACCCAGTCGTGCTTGAAGGATATAGTGATTCGAATTGGATCTCGGATGTAGCTGATCCGTACGCCACAAGTGGGTATGTATTTACCTTTGGAGGTGGCGCAGTGTCATGGAGATCTTGTAAGCAAACCATATTGACGAGGTCAACTATGGAAGCAGAACTTACTTGCTTTAGACACAACCACTCGTTGAATCGGAATGGTTGCGTGAGCTCTTGATGGACTTGCTCGTGGTTGAAAAACCTGTTCCGGCAATCCTTTTGAATTGTGACAATCAAACTGTAATTGTCAAAGTGAACAATTCTAAGGATAACGCGAAGTCATCAAGACACGTCAAGAGACGTTTGAAGTCCGTCGAGAAATTGCGAAACTCCGGAGTAATAACTGTTACATATATTCAAACAGACAAAAACCTGGCAGATCCCTTTACAAAGGGACTATCACGTAATGTGATAGAAAGTGCATCGAGGGAGATGGGTTTGAGACCCATTGATGTTACACCATAGTGGTAACCCAACCTTTGTGATCGGAGATCCCGTGAATTAGGACCTGGGAAGAACAAACTAGTGGTTTAATTGAGGAGAGTATTATGTAACCCTCTCTATGTGAAGATGCACAACTCTCAATTGCTGTAAGGCAGGTTGGCAACAAGCCTTAATGTGTTTATGTTGGCTATATTAGCAAAGATGCTGTCCTACAGAGCATTCTTGAAATAACACACCTATATGAGTCCAATTGTTAAACGTCGCAATCTATGAGATTTGGGTGATCTCTAGTAAACTCATGAAGAGACCACGAAGTATGACGCATATGCTTCACCCGCGGGGTAGGCTACCGGCAGCCATGTACTTGGTCATGACTTTGAGTGAAACCCCGTTCACGCAAAACTTGCAATTCAAGGCTTAGTCCATTGTTCAAGTGTGAATGGATGTAGCTTAAGGTTCTAGGCGGAAGTTCAACTTAACAGTCTCCGCTGAAACACCGGTATATAAACAAGCAGCGAGTATTGGTAAATCTCTAAATGGGGATTTGAGATCTGGTGGGGGATTGTTGAAATATTGGGCCCACTTTAAGTGGCCCAAATTAGATTTCAGTTTTTCCTATAAATCTCAAAGCCCACATAGTGGCAGCCTCGTGAGTTTGAGCCCAAGTTGGTGGCAGCTCACTAGGGAGTGGCAAGAGGTGGGAAGTTTAGTCCCACATGGAAAGTTGGGAGGAAGTTAGACCACCTTATAAGGTGGGTTGTTCCACCACTAGTAAGTGAGTGAGAATAGGAGTGCTACACGCGCGCTCCTCCTCCTCCTCGCTCGCTCGTCTCGTCTCGACACGACACGACACGACACGTCACGACGCGCGCCGCGCTCGTGGTGAGTGGATTGAGCCTCGAGCCGAGACTTTCCTTACTTTTTGCAGCTCAGGAAAACGAACAGAGTCCTAGACGGACGCGTCGCAGTTAGTCGGTTCGGGTCGCTCCCGGATCGTGGGCTATCTGTAACCGACTCGAAATGTTCGTGCGACGTGGGCGTGGCCCACGTTGCCTAGGGTTTCCCGAGCCTATATAATCTCCTGCCCGGCTACCGCAGAAATATCATCCAATACACGAGTTAGGGTTTCCACCTCTCTCTGCTTGCGCCGCCATCGTAGCCTACTCCATCCCGCGCGCCGACGTGCATCGGCGAACGGGAGAGCAGGTCTCCGGAACCGCTCGTCCTTGCGATCCTGTACGGGAGAGGGCGAAGTAGGTTTTTGGGAAGCGCTCGCGCGACCGCTCAAGCTCTTCATCACGGGTCGCCTTCCATCCAAGTCGGGCGGTGCTGCCTACCGTCGTCTTCAACGCCGTCTACTTCGACCCGTCGTCCCCGTCGTCAACAACGTTGTCATCAACAACGTTACTGCTGCGACAGCGTCTGCTACACCTCCACCGCCACCACCACCAGATCGGTACGTGCGACATATCTCGATCTGTTTAGCGATGGATGCTTTACCGTTTGCGCTGCTGCTACTCATGTTGATTAATGCATCTAGTATGTTTGAGTTTCACATGTTACTAGTTGGTGCCGTCATGTTTTATATTCTGGAATTAATCATGGAAATTGTGCCTAATTCTCCAACAGTCACCACGTCCACAGTATCAAAGGACCGGCCAGAGGTTCAGCAGCCGGACAGCATCGCGCTAGCAGCTGCAACCAGCAATCTCTTCTTTCTTTCCCCAATTTCTAAGTTAGCAGTTTGATAGATACACGTGTTTATCTGCTGATTCTATCACTGGCAAAAGTATCAACCAATCAATAATTTGTAGTGAAGAATATACAAAAAAATGTGTTCTTTAGACTGGCCCGCCCATAGTTTTCTTTGAAGCTCCGCCACTGGTCAGAATCGTGGTTGGGAGCGTGGGCAATCTCGCTGTTCAAGAGACCAAATTCTTATGCGGAGTCAACCTTGAAGTGGGGTTCCTGAAAGATGAGCTGATGCGGCTGCAAGCCTACCTGAGAGATGCCGACAGCAAAAGGAGATCAGGAAATGAAAGAGTTTCTGTTTTAGTGAGCCAGATTAGAGCTGCAGCGTACGAGGCTCAGAATGTCATTGAAGCTGCAGATTACATGGATAAAAGAAACAGGCTGAAGATGGGATTCATGGGCGCCATTTCAAGGTATGCTCGCTTACCAAGTGACTTGGCGACCCTTCAAAAAGTTGGTGCTGAAATCCAACACGTGAGAAGGAAGCTCAATGAGATATTTCAAAGTGCGGATCGTCTGAAAATTGATTTGGATAATATTGTTGTAGTTGAAAATGAGTTCCCACAAGATTGCAATCAGTTTCACCCGAGTTTTGATGATGATCTTGTCCTAGTTGGTTTTGAGGATGAGCATGAAGAAGTAGTAGATAAATTAGTTGATAATGAGAAGATGCTAAGTGTTGTCTCCGTGGTTTCCATGGGTGGGGCAGGGAAAACAACGCTGGCTAAAAAAGTCTACACATCATCTAGAGTCAAACAACACTTTGAAGTAGTTGCATGGGTGACCGTGTCTCAGACATTCAAGGGCATTGATTTACTCAAGGATATCATGAAACAAATAACAGGGGGCACATATGATTCAACGAATCTCATGCAGGAGTTTGATGTCGGAAAGAAGATTAGGGATTTTTTTGTTTACAAAGAGATACTTAGTAGTTCTCGATGATGTGTGGGAAGCAGACACATGGGACCAATTAAATAGAACAGTTGAAGCCTTTCCAAATGAAGATAACGGAGTAGTAGATTACTGCTAACCACACGGAAGGTAGATGTTGCAAATCATGTTGAAAGGCCAACCCATGTTCATGCTCTGAAGCACTTAAACGAAGAGAAAAGTTGGAAGCTATTTTGTAGCAAAGATTTTCCATCATACAAAAGGTCTGTCATGCGTGACGTTGCTGAGTTTCAAAAAATTGGGAGAAAACTAGCAAGCAAATGTGATGGATTGCCACTTGCGCTTTCTGTTTTGGGTGCTTATCTATCAAAGAATTTAAGTATACAATCATGGTCTAATGTATTGTTGGGTTGGCCGTCGACCAAAAATGTAGATATGATGCGAGGCATACTAGCTCGCAGTTACAAGGACTTGCCAAATCATCATCTAAAGTCATGTTTCCTTTATCTCGCTTCTTTTCCTAAGGATTTTCAAATAAAAGTCTCTGTTCTTATCAAACTATGGATAGCTGAAGGCTTCGTTCCGCTTGCACCAAAACATATACAGGAAGAAACAGCACACATGTATGTAGCTGAGCTAGCTCAAAGAAGTTTGGTGCAGGTTACTAGAAGAAGCATGGCACATGAATGGATTGAGGAAATAAGGGTTCATGATATTTTACATGAGTGGTGCATAGGAGAGGCAAGACAAGATAGTTTTCTTGAAGTCCTCCACGAAATTTCAGGTCATTTTGCTTTTCATATACTCCCTCCATTCCACGAAATATCTTCGTAGGACGGATGGATTACTTATGTTTTGTATTTTAGTAGTACTGAAATTCCATACAATCCACTCCTAAGACACCAATTTAATTTAGTCCTCTATTTAAATTAACGCTCATTTACTTACCTTGAGTATATAAAGTGTTTTATTTTTATCTATTCAATTTTGTTAATTATTTATTCGAGGAGCACCATTACCTCACATACATATCACTTTTTTTTTCAGAGAACTGCCAAAACTATCCTGATTGAGAAATTAGTGTATACACAGATGTTGTCAAATTTTTCAAATTAGAAATCAGTGTTTTACCGTTGTTGAACTCTTGAAGGTGCACCCTAACTGAATGGTGTAGGAGAATATGCCTCCCTGTAATTGGCAATGTCGAGAAATCTCTCATCGATATATGTCCTGATTATATGGCCTTATGCTGACAAACGTTAAATGGAAAACAATTGCAGGACAAGTCAGTGGACAGTCAACTGATATGATGATACCATATCGTTTTTCTTATCAAGTATTGGATGGTCATATTTTGCAGGCAGCACCTAATCTCCGAGCTCTGATTGGCTTTCAACTTCGATCAATATCTCTCCTTAAACTCAGATTTCTCCGAGTTCTTCACATCGAAAGATCAAGGGTAGGGGATTTCACTAGTGCAATTGGTGGGTGTATTAACCTAAGATCATCTAAGATGCCTCATGTTGATTAGAACGGAGTGCGGCGGAGTGCGGCGGCGGCGGGTGGAGAGAACGGCAAGGACGGCGGCGGCGGCGGCGGCCGGCCCTCTAGCACCCCTAGGATCTCGCTCTGCTCCTCCTCATGGTTTGGGACCACGGCACCAAGGGCGGCGGCCCTGGATGGCGGTGGCGCCGTCGACCTGGTGGCAGGTGGCGGGCGTGGTCCTAGGGTCTCTCTTGCGTGAAGAGGAAGACCTACCGGAGGCCCTGGACTCGTGATCTAGCCGGAGTGTTGAGTTCCGGAAGGCTCCGCCGGCGAATGTAACGGTGCTTTGTGCCCGGAGTTTGCTGGATCGGTGGTATTCGGTCGTGCGCACCCATGCTTTTATTCCGACCGTTTGGTCCGGAGGGAGCGGCGCGAAGCTCTTTTTCTGTGTTGACATCAAGTGACTATGGATCCATGATGAAAGTCGGAAGAAGAGAAGTACATGAAGGCTGGAGGGGAGGACTAGCGAAGGGAGGTTCAAGTCTTCGCGCTGTTGAGGGACTTGCTTGGTGTTTCGGGCCTCACAACAGCGGTATGATAGTGGGGGCGACAACATATGTGAAGTTCAGAGTCCTACCTTTCAGGGTGAAATCCCAAGGTCCGGCCTTAACTGGTTGTGCCCGGCAATGACCTTGTTGGAGGCATTGTTTTGAGAGTGGGGACTATCTTCGGGGTGAAAACCTAAGATCGTTGATCGGGCGACGACGGTGTTAGAGCACCTGTTCCCTTCTTGGAGGCGTCGTTTTTGGAGAGTTTGTACTTCAGGTGTTGTCTTGGCGGTGGATGTATTGTTGTTGTTAGGCCCGAGATACTGTAGCGGGACTTTTATTTCTTAGTTTTCTTTTCCTTTTTTTGGTTGTGTGCCTCCGTAGTGCCATTAGGGTGGTGCGTTGTTGCAGAGGCTGGGTGTAATTGATATCTTTTTGATATTAATATATTCCCTTTATCGAAAAAAAAGATGTGAAGATGTTACTCTCCCTTCCTCAGTCGGACAACTCCTTTACTTGCAAACTATTGATATGACTGGCACACACTCAGTAATACCAAAATCTTTGTGGGATATCCCTTCTCTAAGGCATGTTTGCCTTTCTAATGGATTTTCTCCACCAAAGCGTCTTCAACAAAAGGAGCTCCAGACATTCCAATTAGAACTTGGATCTTCTAACAGTAAATGCTACAATCTTAACATGGTGAAGTTTTTGAGCCAAATGAATCAACTAACAACCTTGTCGTTGAG
Organism: Lolium rigidum; assembly: GCF_022539505.1. Classification (NCBI taxonomy): domain Eukaryota; kingdom Viridiplantae; phylum Streptophyta; class Magnoliopsida; order Poales; family Poaceae; genus Lolium; species Lolium rigidum. Next base: position 321,548,108 of record NC_061514.1, read on the forward strand.
GTCGAAAAAATATCAACATATGCTTGTTGAAATCATGACTGTAATTGCAAACATGCCACGCCTGGTTGATGTTCACCTCTACAGATTGAGTGTGCTTGATACACTCCCCGAGAGCCATCACTTCCCACAAAACCTACGAAGTTTCGATCTATCTGATGTTAGAATTAAACAAGACCCGATGACGGTGTTGGACAAGCTTCATTGTCTGGTGGTTCTGAAGTTGGAGGGGTACAGCGGCCGAACCATCTCATGCTCTACTCCGGGCTTTCCTTGTTTGCAGAACTTACAACTCATTAACTTTCTTTAAGCTGAGGAGTGGAAGGTCGAGACTGGGGCCATGCCAAAGCTCTCTCACCTGACACTCAAGTGGTTCACTAGTTTGAGAAACCTCCCCGAGGGGTTGTTGACCTTCCATCTCTCAGTAAGGTGGAAGTAGACAGTTCTTATGCTGGAGACGAAAGGGTGTTGAAGGAGCTGCAGCAGAAAGGATGCAAGGTAAGAATTCCGTCCATCCTTCCCTCACCATCCTGTCCTAGTTCATTTTATTTTCAGTGATTAATTTCACTTCTTCTGTCCGCGTTCTGTACAAGGATGGAACGAGACGCTCATATTAAGCTTTATTGATCTTGTTCGTGGATTTGCTCTCTATCTTTCCCAGATGCCTTGCTTGTTCGGAGTGAAACTATCTTACATTCTCTTTCTAATTTGCAGGTGATAAAAAGAAGTCTTTAGGCATGTTATTGTTCCCTGGATTCCGGAAGCATTCTTCGACGACAAGAGATGTTGTTTCCAAAACAAGGATGTGTTTCCTTAATTCTGCAGCTACATATCCGTCATGTGTCTATCAGTATCATTTGATCAGATATGCCTATTGAGTTTTTTTGATTCCACTGTAATAGATAAGATTGGATAACCGGTTTAACCAAACTGGCGTGTTCTGTATTCATGGTGAGCAGAGCACTCACTTTAGTATCAACTCATGTAATGCATTTCTAATCTAGGCTTTCAGAGGATAATATATTGTATGTTTATAACCGAGGATTTATATGCCGTGCACGTTTATGGATCGTGATACTCTCACTCAGTTCAAAGTTTTAGACCGAGATATCACTCCTTTTGCTTCCAGGTTGGTGGGAAGGGAACTTTAGCTCTTCATAGCATTTTGTTCACCAACTTTCATTAAGGCTCTATAGTTTCTTCAGTTATACTATCTAGTTTACTGTTAGACTAACTGTGAAGAATAGCTTATGTTTTTTTTTTAGCTGCAAACTGTAGGGGAGGCCCGACAGTAATTTTTTTTATTAAAAGAGATAAAATATGTACAAGAGGAGAAGAAAGGAGGGAATGTACAAAAGGGCCTAGCATTGGGCATAACCCAAAGAGAACTACAAAGCGTCTAGCCAAGCTAAGAGAGGGGTTTTTTTGGTCATCCTTCATTCTGTAAGAGAGAAGGAAGATGTCCCTCTTAAAAGAAAAGGACCAAGCTCTAATAGAAGGTGTTACATTGTCAAAAATAAAAGCGTTCCTTTGCTTCCATAGATTGCAGGTGGCAGTGGCAAACACTTCAAAGAAAAAAAGGATTCCTCGTGCGGTAGCAATCATCTCAGAGAGTTCCTGTTATGTGGCTGCTAGGGTTTGGGAGGGAGAGAGATGGCTGCGAGGGCGCGAGAGGGCCGGCCGGGGGCCTTGCCCACGGCCGGTGGCAAGAGGGAAGGAATTTCCTTCTTAATTCTTGCTTGATTAGATTGATACAAAACCTCTCCATATATAGAGAGCTTTACTTGACTCCCAAGCAACGCTTACTTGACCCCTAAGCAAACCATAAGACTAATGGGCCCAGACCCATGACGTACTCTAACACTACACCCCACCTGGACATGCAGCTCGTCCTCGAGCTGCAACCTAAACAAACCATGACTCGACGCAACACAACCCTAACACCTAAAAACGAGCCTTTTACATCTCAGCTTGTTTTATTACTCTCAACCTGAAATAGACTGGGACGCTTTATTGTTGACCCCTGAAAATAAAGTGGACACCATCCGCACGACGTACGTGGACGTGTATAGCCACCTGGGTCCCATGGAAACCAGCGTAACAAAAGGAGCCCGCGCGGCGGCCGGCGGCGGAATGCAGTGGTGCTACGCGGTGTGCTCCTGTCGGTGACACCATGCCTTGTCCCCGCCGGATGACTGTCGATGGCGCAGACTTTGAGGTCGCTGCCCGCGAAAGAAACATCATGTCCGCCGCCCATGGGGGAAACCGCACGCCCAAGATCCCTGACGCAGCGGACGAGATCGAGGTCCCTTGCGCAACAAAGCGCAACTTGGAGGAGCTGCAGCTGCAGATTACGCATCTCCCGCACACGCCGACGCACTTGGAGGCCGCGCGCAGCAGCCTGCAGCCTCACCGCCGCCGACACGTGGCGGATAGCGATCCAAGCCGGAAGCGGTGACGGCGACGGAGGGAAACGGACCTGGTGAAAGGGCATCCCGGGCGGTGTCGATGTAGAGCCCGGGGCCAAGGTCGCTCCCACACCGCCGAAAGGCAGGGACGGCGTCGATGGCGGCAGCGGCCCGCCGCTGCGGTGTTGGTGGCGACGGCGAGCCGGCTGCTGCGTTGCGGCTGCCCACCGAACAACGGGGACAGCGTCGGTGAGGACGACGGATGCGGCGGCGGCAGCTCGCTGCGTTGCTGTCTTGCGGCGTCCGGTGGGGAAGAAGGCGGCCGGCTGTCGGAGAAGAGGGACCCCGGCGCCGAGGTAGGGCCCAGCCCGAAGATGGTGGACAGCGGCGGCGGGGACTGCGGTAGCCCGACGTCGGGTGGCGGCGACGACAGCCGGCGGCGTCGAGCTGCAGCGGCCCGGCGATCGCGGCGGAGGCCGCCTGGTGCGTCGGCTGCCACGGCAGCAGCGCCACCGGCGGCGGCGGCCCGTAGGGACCGGCCAGGAAGAGGCGGATCTCCTGGACAACACTGGTGAGATCGCGGATTGCTCCGGCGATCTCCTTCGGGGTGAGGACGACGGGAAGTGGCGCGGTGGAGGTGGCCGGCACCGACCTGGGCGGGGCGCCTGTGGTGGTGGGTTGGCTGGACATGATCGAACGAGAGCTATCTGATACCAAATGTTATGTTGTTGCTAGGGTTTGGGAGGGAGAGAGATGGCTGCGAGGGCGCGAGAGGGCCGGCCGGGGGCCTTGCCCACGGCCGGTGGCAAGAGGGAAGGAATTTCCTTCTTAATTCTTGCTTGATTAGATTGATACAAAACCTCTCCATATATAGAGAGCTTTACTTGACTCCCAAGCAACGCTTACTTGACCCCTAAGCAAACCATAAGACTAATGGGCCCAGGCCCATGACGTACTCTAACACTACCATGTTGTCTTCAAGAGTGATGCCAATGGATTGCCAACAACATTTACTGAAGTTACAATTCCAGAAGAGATGGTCCCTGGTTTCTAACAACCCATCATCGCAGAGACGGCATATTCCGTTGTCATTGAGTGAAAAACTTTTCCTTATAAGCATATCCTTGGTGTTTAGGCGGTCGTTAGCGAGAAGCCAGAAGAAAGACAACGGAATATGACATGGCTAAAGCTTTTTCAAAGTTTTGGAGAAGTTTATCCCACTTTTGTGTTACTATGAAGCGTCTGTAAATATTATCAGGTTTCAAGTTTCAGTGCATTTTCAGAGATGAATTCAACAGTTCAAGCAGATAATGGAAAAAATAATTCAGTGCAAACTAACACAACTTACCAATCGTTTGCTCACATTATCTTGAGTGCATCATCTCTTACAATTAACTGCATTATGACTACAAATACATTCAGTGTTCAGCACATGTGCATACAACAATTGTCTGTGCAAATTCAGTAGAGATTCAAAACAAGACCACTGAGTGCAAATTAACAAAATATTTCACTCTGACAATTCAGGGCAATATCACCGCAAATACATTTCATCTTCAGTACAAATCCACGCAGCATTTGTCGCTACAATTTCAGTACTAATTCAAAACACTCAACATCATGAAAAGTACAGATTACAAGTACATCAGTGAGATTAGATACATAAGCTTGCTGATACAAATCCAGCTTGTGCACTATCAATTCAACTAACTTTCCATTCGCCTCCTCCCAATTCAACTAACTTTCAGTTGGCACCAAATTACGTCCTCACACGTGAGAAACGGGAAACCACTGCGATATGGTGCTAGCCCTGTGTCGTCGACCCTGCCAGCCCAAGTAGCAAGGCGAGGAGGACACTTCATTCTCCCCTCCTCGAGGTCTTCGTTCGCCGATGACGCCACGGCTGGCCTCGAGGACCTCCTCGACATGGATGATGGCATCCTGTTTGTGGGTTAGTCTCCTCCAAACTTCTTTCGATAGTTTTTTAACATTTTTTTTTCAAACGATCCCATTGGATCGGATTTCATTACCCAAGGATAACGAAACAAAGGGTTTTTTAACATTAAATATTTTTTTTGATATTTTTTCCAAATTAAAGAGCTCCATGAACCATGGGTCTATGTAAATATTTCTACATGTGTCCTGGCCATCGAAGAAAGTACCCGGACCTTTGCCCCGAGAAAAACAAAAATATTCGGAAAGATGGCTGGTATCACTCTGTCATAACATAACTGTTGGGCGCCATTATTCCAGTGCGAGCACATTCAGTTAAACAGTCAGGGAACAAGAAAAGTGCAGGCGGTGAGGAGACTAATTAGTGCACCGACAGCCACAATGGTGGCGACAAGACCCACCCATCCATCCTTCATTCACTGAGATGAGACACACACAGCTTGCACCTTCGCTTTCATGGCCAACCCATGCTTTTCCATTTGATCCTCAAGTTTGCCATCACTGCATGTTGGCCAAGAGAAGAACCCGTTCCCATTCAGTCTCCATTCAGTCTCGTTTGGATGATCGGATCAACGAGCTCCATTCATTCGCACCAGCTATGCCGGCCTACAGTTTGTTCTTTCCCTGTCTGAGCATGTTCAGATTAGGTTAGGTTAGGTCTCCAGTCCCTTTGATGAAGGACAACGTTTGGGACCAGATCCATATGCTATGCAGCAATGCAGAGGCATTTGGTTGTTTGCTCACCGTGCAGCATTCATTCAGTCCCGTCCATACAGTTTGGAAGCTCTCAGGATTTATGTCATTCCGATCCCAGGAACAAGGACCATTCCATATCCTCCTCTGTACCAACCGTCCTCCCTCTTCTCAGTTCAGTTTGTTAGAGCAGTAGCAAGATCCATGAGGAAGAACATTAGGTAACAGCCGACGCTCGGAGCATTCCGGTGCGCCAAAAACACAGTGAGGTACTTGTGCGAACACAAGGACAGATAACAGACCGAACATCGCCGTCTTGGTCGATTCAAACAAGAAACATAACAGCAGAGGTTGGAAATGGGGCTCCGTAGTTTCATTTTTCTCAGACTTGACAAGTCTGTTAGAATCGCATCATGATTCATAACCATTCAGATGTTTGGAACATTCAACCGCACCTACAATGCAGCAAAAATGCTGCGTGCGGTACAAACACAAGGACAGATAACAAACTGAACATGGCATAGTCTACGGCTGGAGCAACATAGCAGCAGAGGTCAGCCTGGAGATCAACAGATTCATCTCTCACCAACACAACAAAAATGTTAAGACAGGGAAGCATCATGATTCATCTAGAACAACACATGTCCAGAGCAGTCAGACAGGACATGAAATGCAACAAAGTTGTACAAGTACAGAATGCAGGCACGTCAGAATTCAAACAAAGAAACAGAACAGTAGAGGTAAACATTGGTGCTCAACAGATCAATCCTTGTTTCAGTTTCCACCGAAGAAGTCAGATAAACCCATACAGGAGTAGTATCTTACAGCACTACCATTTAACCAGCTCAACCTTGTTGTGGTAAACAATCCTAGCGGGTTTTCAGTTGACAACAACAACACCAGCATTATCATCTGGCAACAAAAGCACAACAACAAACAAACACACTCAGGGGACTAATAGGACACCGAGCGACAAATCAATCAGCAACGCTTCTCGCCTGCTGCTCCAGGGCGTTATCTTGACAGCAGGAGGCAGGGGGGGTTGACGAATGGCGAACTTAACTCACTTTGGGGCAGTAGGCTTCCATATGTGTAGTAGTAACCGTTGTCAAAAAAAGGGGAAACGAAAAAATGTAAGCATGACCGGTAGCTTTAGCTTCTATATCTTGGGTGTTTTCTTTTCTGTCGTAGGAGTGGCGGATGGATCTGTTCTCGCCGCGTGCTAGCAGGAGGAGCCCTTGTGGCACGAGAGGACGCCTGCACCGGAGGTGATGGTTCCTACCATGGACGAGGACTTGGCGCCAAGGCTGGAGGCACGCGAGTAGCTGGCCGAGGCGCCAGCTCCCGACGGGGTGAAGAAGGCACCATTCAGCAGGAGGTCGCCCTCCGACCTCCAGTTCCAGCCATTCCAGGTGGTCTGAGCAGTTTCAACCCTCTTTGTCACCTGCGGTTTTGCCAGAAGTTTGTTAGTAAATGAATGTTGATCATGGAACCAACAAACTGTGATGATACACTGAGATAAGAATACTGTACCTCCTTGGCAAAAGGGTTGGTTGGCGCCAGGTAGCGGTTTCCCTGGCTGTTGATGGTCGGCTCAGCACTCCCTCCGATGGCGTACATCTCCCAGTGGGTGTAGTCATTGTTCACCACATGGAAGTAACCATGCCTGCACCTGAAAAAATGGGAATTCAAACAATGACAGGAGTTACTCCACCGACATTTGAAATGTGAAGCAAGAGACTGGCTTTCATCTATGTTGACAGTATATTAGGGAGATCACCAGTAGCTGGTGCATTCATAAAAGAAGATCACACTACAGTCACTGAATTTACCTTGGCATTCTCTGAATGAGTCCCTCTCCAAAATGGTTGAAAGCTATTGTGACCTGCATTGCCTTGTCCTTTAGATAGGAGTCACTGTGACCCAGGAGCATCACCTGCATACATTGTTCAGTTAACATCTATCGGTGAGGAATCCAAGCAAAGCTGTTTGTGCGTGCATACAAAACGCAAGAGAATCTCGTTTGCACGTGAGATGCTGCAACAGAAGATAAAATTCCACAGTACAGCCAACCGACAATTGCTGCTTAGATTGCAAGAACACCAATTCACATGGAACCTATGCTAAACTACAGTTCTGTTGGTAGAAAACAAACAGGTACTTTCACATGCGCCAAACTCTGTAGATTCTATTGGCTTTGATTGGCAGAACATCAATTAACATGGACATTCAATAATTGCAGGCTCAGAAACACATGAGTGGAGTAGGATCCAGGATAGGATGTCGGTAGTACCTCATTGTGGTGGGTGAAGTAGTTGTTGGACACAGTGATTGCAGTGGATCCCATGATGGCGTCGACGAGACCGTCGGCGCAGTTGGAGAGGGAGCAGTGGTCGACCCAGACATGGCTGGACCCGAAGATAGACACAGCGTCGCCGTCGGCCATGGTGCGCCACCCGTAGTGGCTCGGCGAGCTGCGCACCATGGCGTTGCCAGTGGGCCTGCAGTCGTGGATGTGCAAGCCGTGGATGATGACGTTGGTGACGTACTGGATGGTGAGGCAGGCGCCGTTGGCGATGTGCACGTTGGCACCCCGTCCATCGATGGTCTTGAAGCTGTTCATGATGAGCTCCTGCTTGAGGGTGATGACCATGTCGCGCCTGAAGATGATCCACAGCGGCTCGTCCTGGATGACAGCGTAGCGGAGAGTTCCCTTCTTCGGGGTCACAGGGTCGTCGTCACCAGAGTCAGTGACCACGTAGATCTTGCCATCACGACCGCCAATGGCATTGCGGCCGAAGCCAATGCCACAGTCGGCGAGGCGCTGCCGGTTGTTGTGCCAGTCGGGGTCGCAGCGCCAGCAGTCGTCGATCGGGTTCCCCGTCCCGCACGACAGGTAGCCCCCCAGGTTCCTCCGGGCTGTGCTGTTCCTGATCGACCTGGGCATTCAAACAGTAAGAGTTTCAGTTGAAGTTCAGATCACAAGTTGTATAATTCTGAGGCAGCTATATGAATTTGCAGTTCAGGAGGTGTGGGTGTGACATCCAGACAGCACATAACAGCAGTGCACAGTTTGATAATGATCAATGCATTAAACCTACAATTCAGTCAGAACTTCATGGCAAAACAGCTCTGAATTAGCTCATGATTTACTCATTAGAAATCTGCAGTTCAGGACAAGTGACATGTAGTTTTATGATCGATGCATGTACATTCAGGTACAGAATTACATTTCACAAGGTGCATGTTTCTACACTTGTCAGAGCAAATTAATTCCTTGTCTAGTTAGGTCCTACTATTACTGTTTCATCACACCAAATTAGACCGCTGTGTCATGCGCTAGCTGGTTCTGGCCACCATATTATTATCAAGAACAATTGCTCAAAAAACAAATTGAAGAAAAAGAAGAGTTATTTGTGCCTGTTATTACTTGGTTCCTCTAGACTAGTACAGTACAGCCCAAGAAAGTTCCTGAAATGTGAAATCACCTGCTGTTACCAGCTCTACCAGCAGATCGTGGTTACCAAAGGAGAGTGAGTGAGGATGGGGGAAAAGATTGATTAGGTGGGCGTGGGGTTGGCTAAGGTTTCTGGTGAGCGACATGAATGCGTCGCGTCTGGCCACGGTGGCATGGCGAGGCAGGCAGGGGCACATGAGTGTGCAGCCGTGAGAACGTGGTGTGTCACTAATCACTCCTACTGGTGCCATAGTGTGTGTGTGTGTGGCTCACTCGCTGTGATGTGCGGTGGTGAGTGGGAGAGATCGTCGTAGAGGTGCCAGAAGAAGAAGAAGAGGGGAGTGAAACCGAGTCGCTGTTGTTGCCTGCCCTCTCCCCCCTCGCAGGTCACGATGTGCAATGAAAGAGCACTGTGGGGGGTGAGTGTGCATGGCATGTGGGGTTTCCACGTGACCTTGCTCCTATCCTGGGACCACATGACAGTGCAAAGGCCCACCTTGCAGGGCAAAGTACGCCACCGCACTATACACAGACTACTACAGTGAAGTGAACTACACTCTCCCCCCACCCCTTGGATCGAATCGGATCTTGCCCTTCCGCTTCACCTTTTTCTTTAAACATTGTGGTGAGGCTGTGTGTTGGTCCCGGAAGGAGTGCCCGGTTCCGGCTCCGGCGGTGGTTTTGGTAAAAGAGTGGACAAAAAGGCTACCGACACCGCCCTGCTGCTACTGATAAAAGATGGAGTGGCATAAAAGAAGACGAACGCCTAGAAGAAGAAGAAGAAAGTGGCTAGTAGTAGGAGCAGGATAAAAGAAGCAAAGAGTGTACTGCCGTCACAAGAACCAACCACTGCAACTGCAATTGTAAACCACCACTAGCGTAAGAAGAAGAAGAAGCAGCAGATCTAGTACAAGTACTAGTAATGCTGGCTACAGCTCAAAAATAAAAGCAATGCTTGTTAGCTCGGCCCTTTACCAATATTTCCCCGTTCCGGATTTGTGGTTAGCTGAGGCAGAGAGAAGCAATTAAAGGAGGAGGAGGAGGAAAGCGACGTACATGTGCACCTGCGAGACCACCGTTTCCGGATCACGCACAGCGCCGGCCACCGTCGGCACGTCGGCGTCTTCGTCGGCGACGTCGCTCCTGCAGATCAACAGCAGCGTAATTGCAGGTGAGACAGCGGACAGAGAGCACATGTTACTGACAGAGGCAGCTAAGTTCACTGTACTGCCATTAGAAGAACAGCGGCAGCTATGTTCACTGTACTGCTGAATGGAACGGAATGGATGATGTAAATTACTAATTAGTTAGTCGTTGGTAGCAGGTAAAAAGTCTCCAAATTCCTCGTACAGGAACTCAGTACTAGTAGTAGTACTGCCCCGGTGTTAACGCAGGCAGGATCGAAATGTGATTATTACCGGTGCGCCGTGTTGGTTCATCCATGATGATCGTGCGTGCTGTGCGGCTCTAGGCGTGGGTTTGGGGTTTGGTCGGTCGCGGGACCACAAGTTAAAAAGATTTTAAATTCATGTTCTACCGCTAGGGAACATTGCTTTGGGCACACCAGAACGTACACAGAGGTAAAGCAGGGTGAGCTTGGCAGTGGAGAAGTACTTTTCTGTGGGTGCATTACTGGGGACGCGGAGCAAGGGCGCTACAAGGGCTCTCTTCTTTTGGTGGGGTATCGTTGTTTCTTCTTCCAAAGTCCTTCACCGCCTTGACCGTGGCCGGTGCAGGCTCCAGGACGTCTGTCCCCATCTAATTACCGAACTACCCCCTCCTGCCACCGTAACGAACTACCCCTCGCCACATTAACTCATCAATCACGGAGAAAAAAAAAGAGAGAATATCTACTACCACTCTGCTTTGATCCATTCCAGATTCCAACGCAGCGTAAGCGTTACAGCTCTAAGAGCAAGTACAATAGAGTCCAGTCAGCTGACTATAAGACATTAAATAATATATTTTAGATGAGTTGGAGGAGAGAGAAGAGGAGAGAGAAGGGAGGTGAGGCTTACTATGCGATAGCCAAATTCTCAGACGCGCTTCCTGAAGCACCTTGTGAGAGTGAAAGGTGGGCCATATATTAGTAAAGTACTACATTCTTATAGCTAACTATTGTACATGTTAGCTATATGATGACTACAAATGGTATGACATCTTGTTATAGCCAACAGTTGGCTATACTATTGGAATTGCTCTAATCCAACCCGCCGCTAATTTCAAATTTTGGGCTTCCGAATTTTCGTACCGCTGCGCGTGCAAGGAAAAAACCCTTTTTTGGGGGGCTCGAAAAAACTGGGCGGGGGGGAACCGAAACCAAATTTTATTCCGTTGCGGCGGACGGAGAACCCGGCGGTGGTGTGTCAGTGCTGTGTGCACCGGATCTGGTTTGCGAGCTGGGGAAAAATAAAGGTGGACGGCGCGGATGACGCGACCTAGCGCTGCCGACGGCCAGGATGCCTCCTCACCGGGGGCGTTCGACGAAACGGAACGAGGAAAAACGACGGGATTTTGGGGGCTACTACGACGCGAAGCGCTCACCTCGCCGGTGTCGCCGTCGAAGCCAGCCGTGACGTCGAGTCCCGCAGCCACCGCCTCGCGCCGCTCGCCGCCCTCGTCACCGTCGTCGCCGCGGAGGTACTACCGGCCCTGCCAACACAAAGAACCCGGATGGAATCAGACGCCAGCGCGGCGCGGAAAAATAGGAGGCGAGGGCGGCTGCACGAACTGGAAAACCCTCCCTCCCAGGACGACAGAAATTTCGAAACCGCGCCGCGGAAAGGGGGGAAAAATAGAGCGGCGGCGGAGCTCGCGAGCGCGCCGGCATTGCGTGACAGGTACGGAGGGAGTCACCAGGGGAAGGCCAAATTACCTGAGCCGAACGCCGGAGAACGCGCTGCCGCCGCCGCCCGCGAGGACTCCAACGAGGAGCAGCACGGAGACGGCACCGAGCGCCGCCGCCCACCTCCATCTCGCCGGACCCGCTTCTCCCGCCATTGCCGCCGCCGCCAGCGCGCTCTCCCTCTCGCTCTGCTCCGCTCTCAAAAATCGGTGGAGGGAGGAAAAGCGGAAAGGGGAAATTTGGGGAGAATTGACGGAGGGAGGCGGGCACGGATGGAAGTGGAGAGGCTCCGGGCGCCGCGCCGATTTATACCCTCGCCGCTCTGCTCAGGGCTTGTGCTGCCACCACCAAACACCGCATTGCCCCTACCGTTTAGTCCTTTCGCAAATCGGTCCCTAGGTTTGGCTGTGCGAGGGTTCTGATTGTAAATACAGGAGTGTGCAAGGGGCGCGCTTTTGGGTGGTTAACTCAGCTTCCAACGTATCTAAACGGCCTCCCGCCGATTACTGGCAGTGTTTACAAGGTTTAAGCATGAGCTAATCGCGTGTCCGTCCAGCGTGCTGTCAGCCAAAGTCGTAACCGTACTATTGTACTGCAAGTGGGCTTCTATTCTTCTTCGTCGAAATGGAATTGCTGGCATCACAAGCCTTGCCTCCAAATGCACATGATTTGCTAATACTGGTACTGCTAACTCTCCGCATAAGCAACTCTAGCAGGTCCCTGTAAAATGCCCAAAATCTTAAAACACTTTCTTTTATGGTTTTCATAAAAAAAAGTCACCAATTCAAAATTCCGTAAAACTTGGCGGACCTATAATTTTCTAAAAGCGTATGATTATCCATCGAGCGGGTGGATCGAGGGGCGGGAAGACGAAGAAAAATGACTCGCATCGCCTAGTCAATGCAATGTTGCTTGACTCCGACTACTTCAACGACGACACAACGCATACTGACAAGGATTTTCGGCGGTGATTCAGTATGATATGGGTTATGTTCGTGCGTCAGAGGGTTTTTTTATTACAGAGAAACGTCTCGAGAGGCCTATAAGGTGTGAATTGATAAGCGGCAGGTGTACAATTACAAAGAGGCCCTCTAACTTCTACTGCCCAAAACCTAAAATTTGATGATAAGGCCTCTAACTTTACAAAAATAAACCTGGCACAAAAACATTGAAAGCAATTAGGTGCCTGGACATCTTCTTCGTCGCTGTTCTCATCTTGCCAACGAAGAGCCAAAGTCACCGGCCATCTCTGCACCTCCGGGGAAAAACCACTTGGAGGCGGGTTGATGGCGAGCTCCAGCGATTGGCCCAAACACAGGGCCACCAGATGGAGGCTGGACTCCTGGAAGAGAGCCGCCCTTCAGCCATATGATGCAGGGGCAAGGCACGAATGTCGACATCCGTCCCTCTCCAACGAGTAGCTGCAGCCGAACTTCTCCACCATCTTCCTTCTTCGGAGAGGGAAATGCCCGGCAACCTCATACCCTCGCCGCCAAGGCCGGCTAGAGGAAGCCACCACGCGCCCGAACTCCATATCTAGGCATGCATGGCACAAGACCACGGTCTTATTGGGATGAGAAGTGCCCATCTTCTCCACATCCAGCTTCGACTAGACAAACAAGGATGCAAGAAGAAGGAACCATAAAAATAAGCAGATCTCACCGCCAAGATATCCATCTCTGCTCAAAACTACTGGCACAAGGCTAAACTCCACATGGGTAAAACTAGAAGAACTACTATCTGCAGAGAGAAGTCGGCCTCCTCTCCCTCGTCTCCTCGGGCCGGCGACGCCGCCGGAGGGAAAGGGGAGAGTGGAAGGATCGTATGCCGCACCTAGAGGGGGGTGAATAGGTGCTAAACAATTTTTAGTTCTTTTTCAATTTAGGCTTGACACAAAGGTAAATTCTCTAGATATGCAACTATGTGAATTTATCTATATGACAAGATCAACTACTAAGCAAGATATAAGTAGAGCTAATAAGGATCGAGGTAACCGAGAGTGGGGCACGCGAAGACACGGAGATGATTCCCGTAGTTCCTTCATTTTGAGGGGAAGTACGTCTACGTTTGGAGAAGTGTGGTCGCCACGAATGCCAGACCGATGCCACAAAGGCCTCACTCAGGTCTCCTATGAGCAACGCCACAAAGGTCTAGCCCACTTCCACTAAGGGATTTCCTCAAGGCGGAAATCGGGCATTTACAAGGTTCTTGGGGCACACATCCACAAGCGAATTGGAGGCTCCCAATATCTGTAACAACACAACAACAACAAGAACAAATCAACTACAAACAACTAGGGTTTTCAAAGAGGAACAGTAGCAAAGAGGCCCTCAAGCATATGAGGGGGAAATGCAAATCGCTTCGGTGAAGATGTAGATCGGGGTCTTCTCCGCCGATTCTCCAAAGATCAAGAGCTTTGAATGGTTGGAGGAGGAGATCTAGTGAATCTTATGTTTCTTGGTGTGGCTCTAATGGTGGATGAACTTGAGCAGCAATGAGCAACTTGAGCTGGAAGAAGAAGGGGGTATAGGGGGTATTTATACCCCCCACCAATTGTAGCCGTTGCAGACTTTTAGGGCCGGAAATTTCGGTGTTAGTTGGGGCTGGAATTTCCGCCCCCTCAACACAAATGTCCGGCCAAAAGTATGGGGATGTACTGAAATCCCGGACCCTCACGTCCTTAGCGAAAACTTAGGGGCCGGAAATTCTTCTAATTTTCGGGCCGGAATTTCCGGTCTGGAAATTCCATAAATCTTTCTTTTTTATTCCTTTTCATCCACGGCTTATCCCCTTTTAATACTTCTCACTTCAAACAATAATGTAGATCATATATGCACAGTAAGCCACGTTAGATCATCATATATGTTGTCATCAAACACACAAAACATAATTATGGAGAGATGTTCTTTCAGATGTGCAAGAAAGACTGCAGCGGATTGTGGGGCTTCTCAAAAGTTTAGAAGTGCACGACTGCTCTGCGATGTCTTGTGTATGGAGCTCCTCCAGATATACAAGACGGCTTTAGAATGATCCAATCGAGCAATTGTGGGGGAGGAGCGGAAAACACCGCGCATGGGAGGGGAGCCCCGGTTCTCTCTTGCGGCATCACGGTGGTGGCAGATGTTGATGGTGCTTCTAGTGATATTGGTCTTCCTATCCATGTCCATGCTCGCCGGAGGTGTTGTTGACGCCGACGAGAGGCTTGTGGAGTCCAATATGTTGGAGTGGTTTTCGTCTTCCGCTACGGCAATGGATGGGCTGCTCTTGGAGAGCGGTGTTTTTGAATGTTGCGTGTTTGCGGAAGATGGTCGGGGATCCGGCCGCTTAGCTCATCAATGCCCCATGGCTAGGGGCTTCTTTGTCCCAGAGAGCGGACCAACTGCTAGTGCTTTTTCTCTTCTCCGGCAACGTCAAATGACGTGTGTTCTTGGTAGTTGCGATGACGACAATTTGTAGCGGTGCATCCGGTTTATTGTGTTGTGTTGCTTGCATGCGTACCAAGTCTGCATCGTTATGTTCACGAATACTACAAGTAATGTATGCGTACGGGTGTACATCTTTGAAAAGAAATGCTGCATGATTCTTCGACAAGTTGAACTGCAATTTATTTAAATTATTGTAAGATTATCTAATTTGTATGTTTGCATTACTGTGTGAAACTATTTACATTTTTTGATAGATGTAATATTGTTTCAATTGTTGCTTATACCTGTGCAAAGTATTATAATTTGATGAAAAAAATCCAAATTTCTTTTGGCGGCTGGCTGTATTGGGTTCTTTGTTGCTTGACGCCTGTCCGTGTACCAAATGACCCTTGTGCTGTGGTCTATTTTAGCACGCCCCCAGTGAAGATGCTGTAAGAAACTTTGCAGCAGGACAAGAAGGCAATAGGATGTGTTTCTTTTGTAGGGAAATGTGACTAACTTGAATATGTTATGACTAGGTTTTATAGCCTTTGTATATACACATAGTACATATATTCCGGAATCCCTAGGGACGGCGCTTGGCTCCATATATATAGAAAAGACCGTAATTGCAACGCTGGAACCAATAGAACAAAAAAAAAAAGCGCAAGTAGGGCGGGAGGAGGTGGATGGAAAGAGGAAAAGAAAGGCAGTGGATGTGGATGGAGCAGCCGTAGCGTGAGCGAAGATGCTGCGGTACGGAGAAGCAGCGAACTGGCCGGCGTAACGGAAAAAACCGGCGTCCGTCGGTGACGGTGACGGTGACGACGTGGGTCATGCTCAATCCTCACGTGCCGCGCCACACTTGTCTCACCGTGTACAGCGCTCGAGGTGGCGGGTACAGGCTGTGCCATGTTTGAGGTTTTCGACTTTGGCCCTACCAGTCGGTGGCAGTGGCTGGCTGGCAAGTGGTTTGGCTTGGATTCACGTTGTACGGTCGGGCTCCATGCAAAGCTGCGTGGGGCGTGGACCATAGCCGGGCTCCATCCAACACGACGGGTGTCCCGGCCTCAGAGATGCCGTCTGACAGTGGGGCCTGGATAAAAAAAAGCGCGTCGGTGACGGATGCTTCCTTCTGCGGTGTGGACCGCGCACGTTCGAGTCCCGTCCCAGGGCAACAGGATCGGTGACAAATACAGGCAAGAAGCCGATCCACAAGGAAGGAACACAATCATGCATGTCTCCTCCCCTCTCCCTTGCAGACTGCACACTCGCAGCCGGCTTCTCCGTCTTCTTTTTTTACAATGTCAGGAAGTTGACATGAACGCGTGACCGTGCATGACCAATTTGACGAAATTCCCCCAAAAAAGTTTCAGACATGGACAGAAATTTGATACAGGAAACTCGAAAAGTATTGCCATTATGAAATCAGATGATCGCGATATGCATTTTTTTTCATTTAGAAGCATGTGCTTGGCGGCTAAGAGCATCTCTCTATCAGATATCCTGTGAACTTGGAGCTGTGCACATAATACTACTTCCAGTGTATACGAAAGTACAAGCTCATTAAGACCTACTAGCTCAGATTAGAGCAAGAACAATAGTGTAGCCGGCAGCAGGCTATAACAGTTCTTACATCATCTATAATCAACTTATAGCTATAAAAGTGTAGTACTTTTACAATATATGGCCCACATTTTAGTCTCATATAGTACCTAGGAGCACGTGCTAGAGCTGGCTATTGCATAAGAGCCCACCTCCATTCTCTTTCCTAATCTCTCTTTTCCAACTAAGCAAATTTATAATATTTTATTTCTTATAGCCAGCTGAATGGACCTTATCGTACTTGCTCTTAGAAGCCTTACTCAAACACAAGAAAATCAAGAATACATAGTTCATGGGAATCTATACAAGATTCGTGGGAACCTGATTCTTCGCGGTTACAAGTGCAAAAGGGACAAACAAAAAGTTAAAACATAGATTAGATAGTCTGGAACTACAACGACACGAATTTTACCAAAAGTCGGCACCAGGTACCTCACCGAGGCTGTACGCCGAGCTCCTAGTCATCAAGGACAACACGCTCGATCTTCACGCAGCGGACGGTGGTCTCTAGCTGGAAGCGTGGAACGCCTCGTAGGCGTGGACCTGGTACAGGGCCCAACGATTGTGCTTCATCCTAGACGTTGGCTTCCTTCGCTTCGTTGTTGTCAACGAAATCCACGCCGTCGAAGACCTTGGCTGCAGGCGCCGTCGGGAGCGTCGCCTCCTCTTCTTAATCCTACCAACGTACAAAATCTCAATGTAAAATTCTTTGTACTATAGACTACACAAAAATGACAAAATCTAATAGATTTTATAGTTTTGAAATGTGCACTATTCACTATTCTCAGATTCACACGCTTTGTTGTTTTTGTGTAGCCTAAAGTAGTAAATATTTCACATTAAGATTTTGCATTTTTGTAGATTTCATCATTATCTACATTTTTTAATTTAAATATATGATTTCTGAGTTTTAAAAAATAAAGAGTTGCATATATCAGGGCCTCCATTTGTCCACTCTCGTGAACAAACATGATCTGATAGAATACAACCGGCAATCTGTCCTTGAACCCTGATGCATGCAGCCGATGGAGCCACTGACTAAATTAATTTTGTCCAAGGGGATACTGTATGTATGTATGGCACGGGAAGCGTACGACGCACTCGCCAGGTCCCGTGCACGCGTTCATCGGAGATCGATGGACTGATCCGTCAGGTCCGTGTGTACATGCCCACGCAATTCCTGCCTAATTTAGCCGCATCGCACGCCGCAAGCGCGACCAGGATTAACGCCGCAATCAACGATCCAACGCACGCAATCCTCACGGAAAAACTCCATCATCAATCATTCCTCACGGGGCTTCTCCTTCTTTTTTCTACAAACAAGGCCCTTGAATCCAATTGATGACGCCACATGTTGGAAGAAACCAGCTTACAAACACCACCACACACACAAATTGAACATCAAGGCCAAATGCTTGTACAAGAAAACCGCTGAAAGCAGACCTACAAGCAGGCGGTCATCAACGGCAGACACAAACAATACTCGAGAAGACGAAGACGCCGACGAGGTTGAACACAATCAGACCCATAGGGCAGCGAAACACGATCCAATATCTGTCACTCAAAGAACCCTATCGATATCCGACAAGAGACACCGGTGTCGATGGACAAGAGCTCACCCCTAGAACCCGGGCCGACGCGCCAGCGGGCGCTACACCCCGCTGAGATGGGCAAAACCACAAAAAAGAAAAGCTCCCACTTCGACAAACATCACTGGCATTGCCACCACACTACCGCCGGAAGAGAAGCAAAACATGGACCCCGAGGCGGCACCTTCAAGAAGGAAACATGACCAACGTCTTGTCGCAGCCCGAACCAAAGGGGTCTTTAATTTTCACCAAAAGCATCGAGAAAGAAGTGGAGAAGAGCCGCGACCACGACTTCAAGAAGGAAACAGCGCTCACATTTCATTTAATTCGTGCGCACTGGCTTTTCCCGGTAGCGGCCACCGCCAGCTTTGAGGGAGATGCTTGGAGGAGGCCACATGCTCCCGATGGCTAGGGTTTCACCTTCTGTGTCGCCCAAGATTGATGACGTGGGGGACTCACAAAACGGTTACACCTCCATGATGGGCATCGCATACATGGGAAAATCATAGGTGATGATGATAGGTGCAACGGCTTTACTTATTGATTAGGCGTGCATTGGCACTCGTTGCCACACGTGGTGGGTTTTGATCAAGTCACATTTGGCGTCGGATTGCCTCTCAACGCATCAACGCTACTGCTATCGAGCAGTCTTATCTGCTCCTGATGCCCGTAAGCTCAATTGCAGCAGAGATTTAGCTTGTTATTCTGAACTTGATGAATTTGATTTCTGTGAATCATACAGTGCCGGATTATTTTTGGGAGATACATATTACCTCCGCCCTAAAATATAAGCCTATAAAAGGCTTGTACAGTTGTACTGCGTCAGAACTTACTATCCTGATTGGTGAAGTGGTGATTTCTCATTAAGAAAACCACGGTCAACTACCGATTGGAATGGTGATATGGTTGCGTGCCAGCAAATCTGGTTGCATGTGGGATATGGCCGAGGCCCCGGTTTGGCATGCGTGTGTACAGAGCCAGGGTTGACCGCCCGATCGATCTGCCGACGCCAGATCCATATCCCTCGTGTGTGTCACCCGGGATTATGGCGGCGTGCACCCTACAGCTGACTCGTCAGCTCTCGTCTACAGTACACATAGACACGTCGGCTCGTGGATCAACCTGCTGATCATGCATACATCAACTGTTCCATGAGTGCGTGGAAAGGCAAGGCAAGCAACTCGGAAATTTGGGCGCTAGTGCATACGCGCGCGGCCGGAGTAGTTAACCAGGGCGTACGCATCTTCACGGGTACGCCTACTCTACTCACACTCATGGGAATTACGCACGCCTCGCTTAATCAGGGGCTTGACTTGATGGTGAGTATCGGACGAAGTTTTCATCGGTACCGGAGGAGGAGACGTCCGCAAGCAACACCGCGACATCAGCCGCAACCTGCTCCACAGTCTTCATCGGCATCTCGAGTTCAGCCGCAAACTCGCTCATCGTCGACCGGAACAATGGCGGTAACGACCTCTTCTTATCACCTTCATACTCGTTGTGCCAGAACAGGCCATGTTCGGGCATTTGCGACGATATGCACATTAGATTTGCTAGGGTTTCCATTAGGATAGGGTTCGGATTGATGTTTCCAAGGTGTTCCTCACCATTGGTTGCTGTTCTTGTCCAATTCTTGTTGTTCACGGTCTCGATTTGCTTAGATCTATTACTCTAATCTTCAATCACGGTAGATCCATCCTAGATCGGACTGTGGATTGCTGAAACTGCTAGATTTTACTGTGCATGCAAAGAGGGGAATGGTTTTTTGTGCTGGGGTTTAGCATGTTCTGATTGCTGTGCGGAAGATTAAGAGGAGTGGGAGGACTTGAAATGTGTTTTAGATTGTGTTGTTTATGATTGAACTAGACCGATGATTATAACCGGGGATCGTAGTGTGAGGAGATGATTGATCAGAACCTATGACATGACTAAACATGACCATGCCATTGGTTCTGATCAAACATCTCCTCCATATGTCCTCATAGTATGAGGCCTATGCTACCTTGGTTTCCATGTTTGTACTTCTTCAGTTATGCAATGGCAATGATTCAACTATGACACAACGGAAGGCAAGGTGCTGCCCTCAAACTTAGTCATGGGTGCCATATTACTTGCGCACTAGACTTAGTTTACGGATAATCCCTTTGCCTGATGTATGATCCTATATATGAGATCTCATTTTGTTTGTCTAGTGCATTGGCCAATGTTTGAACAATGGCACACTCGAAGCCAAGGTGCTGCCCTCAAACTTAGCCGTGTGTGTGTCATTACTTGCACACTAGACTTAGTTTGAGGGCAGTCCCTTGAGCTACCGTGTGAGCCAATGTATGACGCATCACTAATATTTTCAATGTTCGTTTTCATCTATGCTTGTGAGCATGCACACCTCTAATGACATCTATTTTTGTGGCAGACTGAGAAGCTCAAGCTTGGGTCACGTACTGAGACCCCTCACGAGGGATCGTCGAAGAAGCGAAGGGCGGCTAACGTCGGCCACTTCCAAGAGGACGTAGGGCCAGACCAGTTCTTGCATATCGTCTTCAGGCCCACCTTCAGCCGGCTCCTGATCCCTCAAGATTTCGTCAGGTGGTTCGGAGAAATCCCTTCAAACATCATCGTGAAGACCAACACTGGCTGCAACTGGAGGATGACTACGATGAGAGAAGGCGCTGACGCATACATCGACCAGGGTTGGGCGGGCTTCGCCGTCGCCCATCAGCTCAAGGTAGGCCAGTTCCTCATCTTCAAGAAGGTCTCCTCTTTCGAGTACAATGTAGTCATCTTCGACCACACCTGCACTAAGGTGATGAGAAGGTGCCTGTACCATGGCGATGCCACCAGGTGTATCGTCTTCGAAAATCATGTCTGAAGCTTACCTGGTTCTGTGTCGCTGCTACCATATCGTGTCTAGTTGTTGTTCGTGTCGTGTGTTGAACTATGATTGTCTCTGGTGTGTCCTGAACTATGATCGTGTCTGCACAATGGTGTGTCGTCAACTTGTGTCGTATATAATCAGTGCTAAGTTTGCATGAATTATGATTGTGTTCTTGCTTGTGCTGTTGATCGCTGGTAACCTCACCACTGAAGGAAAGAGGTAAGTAGAATCGGATTTTGGGACCAAACAATATGGCCGCCGTTCTGGGCTGCTACTAGGCCTAAAAACCAACATACCAAACGAGCAGAGCCCAAATCTTCATGGGACAAAAAAAAAAAACTTTATGCAGGGCACCAGACAACCTAATTTTTCTGGCTAGATGCTTTTTTACCACTGCACCAGTGGTGCAACAAATTGATGTACGAACCGTGTTTGGTCAGGTTTGATGAAGTGGACTCCATCCGTCACAAACAGGTTTGGTCAGGTCAGATCACGCCGGTGAATCCAGGCACATCATGCTCTGTCACTCTTATCCATACTGCTGGCTTGGCCACAACACATGATTTAAAGTGCTAAAGCAGAGTAACTTAACACACCTCTGTCGCTCGTGTTTTTTTACTCCATCCATGACAGTGAGGGGGAGTGATGACAACCAATCGGGCATGCAGCTCTCTGGCCGGTCAGCAAAGCAACAAAACAAAAAGCAAACGAGGAGTAGACAAACAGGTACACACTCGAATAAATGTACTTCTTGCTTTTGTATTGAGTCAAATATTGTTAAATTTGACTAACTTTATAAAGAATAGTAGCAATACATATAATGTTAACTTGGTATATGATGAAACTATATTTTAAAATAAATCAAGTAATACTAATACAGTGTCATGAATGCTGCTATTGTCAGAGAGGTACTGTACATTTTCGTTTTGCAAATGGATGTACTCCCTCCTCCGTTTTTATATGTAAGGCCACTTCGTATTGCGAGTCAAAACTTTAACCAATAATTTAACCAATAAATTATAATGTTATACAACATCAAAAATATATTGTTGGAAACATCTTTGAAATATGAATCTCACTGTGTATACTTTTGGTGACATATAACTCATATTTTATTGTTCAAATTGTTAGTCAAAGTTTTACCTCAACATGCATCGTGGCCTTATATTTTGGAATAGAGGGAGTACTACATAATTCGAGGTCGCCTTCATTCGGTACTAACGGTATATTCACCGGCGCTACCCATTTTCAAACTCAAAATGTGTCAATTTTGGTTCGTTTGGATCGTGACGCGGATAGAAAATCAGGCTGCATCTTTCCCCTTTTCCGTTTGGGTGGCAGACCTAGCGGTCAGACCCATTTTTGTTGTAATAAATGTATATATTAAAAATTGTTTACATACGGTAAAGAGAAATAAAGAAAGATCTTAAAAATAATTTTTTTGATAGAAACCGTATTCATAGTTTGCAGCTGCCATGACCTACTCGTCGTCGTCGTCGTCGTTGGAGGTAAGGTTGACGTACTCTAGTGCGGGCCACATATATGGCCACGGGACAACCGGTGGCGCTGGATCTGCTGCCACTAGGGGCCTAGGCGTATAAGGCATTGTCGAAGCTGTGGTACACCAACAGGTGGCGCCGGAGCTGCTGCCACGAGAGGCCTAGGTGTATCAGGCGCTGTCCAAGGTGTGGTACACCGTTGGTTTCATAGCTGCGGAGACGTGGGTAGCAATGGCTAGTTTCACGTGCTTGCAGCTGAGCAGTCCAGTGTGGTGCCGCGGAACACGACATTGATGGTGGGTAGAAGGCGAAAAGGTCATTTTGGCCGAATGCGGGAGGACACGAGAATGATCAGTGGCGTATCGACGATGATGCATTTTCAGCCTAAATTTTGGTCATAATAGGTCGGTCAGCGGGCATCTATCCATTTCAACTCGGCCAGGTTTTCATTGTCCAACTATCCACAAGGATCAAAACAAATATGTTTGATATGTTTAAAATACCCTAAGTACTGTGTATACACATATGTGACAACGCATGATCATATCCAACGATCCAAAGTATCAACCATGTGTTTCGTGATGACGTATGTACCCACACGAGATATTCGGGATTGGAGAGAGTATACTAGGATCGACTAGTGTATTTTGGGTTTTGCAAACGGTCTGCCGGTCAATTTTGACAAAGTTGACCTATATACATATACAACATCACATGATCATATCCAACGTTCAAAAGTATCAACCATGCGTTTCATGACGACGTATGAACCCACACGAGATAATCGGGATTGGAGAGAGTATACTAGGATCGACTAGTGTATTTTGGGTTTAGTAAACGGTCCGCGGCTCATTTTTGACAAAGTTAAACTAAATATGGAAATATCTTACGAAATAACCTTGTTTTCAAAAGATTTCACAAAATCATCTTTTATTTGGCTCCGCACAAGATAGAGCCATGCTCAGCACCACAACTCCATCTCAGGTGGAGCCAAGCTGAGAAGCAAGGCACCATCCCAGGTGGAGCCAAACTCAGTAGCGTGGCTCCAGGCTCCATCCCAGCTGGAGCCAAGCTTAGATGCACAGTGCCGCCCCAAGCGGAGCCAAGCTCAGCAGCACGACTTCATCCTAGGTGGAGCCAAGCTTAGCATGGCTCCGTTCCAGGTGGAGCCAAGGTCCTCCGCCGTTTTTCCAACAACAATTGGGAGTGGTTTATGCACCTAGTGAGGACCAAGGTTATTGAACCAAACGAAGAGATTTGCATCATCTCGAACCGCCACCAAGAGATACTCAACACAGTTATTTTTATCTTATGTTTATTTTTCCTTTGAATGGCTATGTATTCAAATTTAAGCCGAGTTTGCTCCAGAACAAACGAGTCCACAAAGAGCGGCATGTTTGCGATTGGACATTGGGCCTCTCTTTCGTCCATCGTAGACCGTGATGGACATGAAATGTGCGTACACAGGGACAGGGTCGTCGACGATGGCCTAATAATATCCAACGGTCCAAAATAATCATGGCAGATCCAATAAACCACGAGAGTTTGGGGAACGGGAGAGAGTAGAGCGTGCATTTTGTGTTGGCACGGTCGGTGGGGCGACAGCATGCGAGCTAGCAGTTAATTGGCGCTGGCACCGAGAAAACGGCCGTGCCCGTGGCACTACCGGATCCTATGTTCTGTAACGATGGCAGCCAGTGCACTGTGCTTCTACGTACGGGGTGAATTCAGGTCCCAAGCCATTCTGTACTCCGGTAGTATTATTGTTACAGTTTGTCCATTCTCCCAACGTAAAAGGGAGAAAATAACATAAACTCACCTTGCGTCGGCGGAAGATAAGGGAGCCCTGACGACAAGTCAGCGTCCTCGTCGATCTATCCTACGTTTGACCTTTGACGACCCATGTGATCCTACGTTTGAGCTGCAGACATATGCAGCCTGTCATGTGCGCTTCACCGTCCAAATCGTCCGCACTCACACCTCCCGCATCCAACCATGTCATGCATTTCCCCACTATGGTTGCTCCCTCCATTTACAAATTGGCCAATGTCAAACTTTCCAAAGTTTCGCCATTTATGTACTAAGTAAAAGCATCCACATGAAGCACAACAAATCTAAACTGAACCTAGGAACAAACTTCCCCCGCCCAATGATAAGAGACTGTCATAAATGTTACTCCCTCCGTTCCACAATAAGTGTCGGGGTTTAGTTCAAATTTGATCTGATTTGGACAAAAACAACGACACTTAGACTGCTCATAGTGGGAGTAACTTAGCTAGTAACATCACACAACCCAATGCATTTTGGTGACATGGCATGGCAATAAATGAAGAAAGAGAGTGAGGTGGTAACTAGCTATGTTACCATAACATCACACATCCCAAGACACAATGAGTCTACAACATAGTAAATGACACAATGCATGACACCACATATAAGTTACTACCCACTATGGATGTAGTAACTTAGACTAGTAACATATGCATGTTACTAGTCTAAGTTACTCCCCACTATGACTAGCCTTAGGGTATCTACAGCGCGGGTGCTACAGCCGGGTGCAAGGGTAGAAATCCTGGTAGTTAGGCGTGAATCCAATCTGATCCTGGGAAATACTCTAGCGTCGACTTGAAAGTTTGCGCCGACGCTCCATCTTTTTTTCTTTGTATGGGCCGATCTGATTGGCTACTTCTTTCTTTTGTTATTTTTTTAATCTGCCTAAGCGTCGACGATGTTGTCTCACCGTTGGAGCCCTCGACTCTTGCATGGTCGCTAACAGTTTTTTCCTGGTTGTTTTCCAACCGAAGCGTCCCAACAAGCGCTTTGCATTGAAGCTGCCCTTACTATGGATCGAGGGAAAGTAGAAAATTCAAAATCCAATTTATCGAACGTGAGAATTTTCTTGCAGAGCGAGTGCACCGCCAGACTTTGGATCATCAATTGTATAATGGATGGCAGTTTTGGAAAAGAAATGACACGTGGAAGTTGCTAGGGCCCAACACCGTTTCCGTTTTCCCCCGCGATATGAGGGTCCAAAAAATTAACACATGTACATATCCACATCCCAAGCTACTCAGAAAATTTCAACGAAAAATGATCTTTTTGTGACCCGTGTAGAAAATGTAAACTTGATGCTCCAAAAAACACTTTTCTCAACACTGTTTTTGATACTTTTCCCTAGGACAAAATATATGACTTACCTACGCGAAAGCTAGGGTCCACGAAAGGAAACAATGATGTACCTTGCTACAAAACAAAACACCCAACTTGTGCAAGAAATTATAGTGTGCATTTGCTGGATACCATTGATTTTTTTAAAATGAAAATAGATAATCTTTACGATTCAAATCTCTCAAAATCAATGGTTTTTTCCAATTTAAATTTGTTTGAATCTGACCTTATTCTGAGGTTACAAATAATTTAAAAATGCGGAAATTTCGCTGACCTTAGTATGAACAGTCAAAGCAAGCTAATTAAGGATTTACGATTGACACTTGTTCTACAATAACCCAACTTAAAAAGGGCACGATTTAACTATGTAAATCATCTCACAAAGTGTAATGCACGGTAATCTGTTCAACTCCAAGTGAAGTTCTGTTTCTTGAACAGAGAGCACGTTGGAGGCGCTAATTTCATTCTGCTCATAAACAGTTTACATCATACAATACAATTCCCTATGAATTCAGATCGCGGAGAGCAAGAGCTATAGGGCCGTTGCCATATACCTGAGCTGAATTAGAACAACTAAATATAAGCCAAGGCTGAGATTGTTTGATTGCTTGATGCGCATTGTTTGTGAGCAACTACATTTAGATATATGTAGATCGTGCAATCGAACTAGTATAACCGACCTCTTCAGTCGTTCAAACTTAATTGTGACACTCTGACGCGTACACAATTGCACAGTTGGTGCATCCGTGTGACCATTAGTGTTGATCACTGATTAATCGTCCGCTGGCTAGCTAGCAGCCTAGCACACGTATGGGGACATGTATTCCTGCACGTAGTTGCCTTGACTAATCGACAAAGATATGGACACACGTTGCAGTCACCAAATTCAAACCCTTTCAAAACTAGCGGCGGTTAGCTGTTGTTGCTGCATGCAAACAGAGGCTCTGGTGGTTAGGTCCCTTATGGTGGAACCACTCAGGTTCAAGTCCTAGACTTGGCATGGGTGTTTGCATTTACCTGAATTTATTACAGGATTTAACCGGTGCTATGCTTTCAGTGGTAGGTGACGTGCCCGTCAACAACGAGGTGCCAGTGGTGACTTCGTCAACCTCAAGATATGCCGGCTCAATTCCTCGGAGATGCTCATAGGAGTAGGGTGTGCGTGCGTTCATAGGGGTGTTTATACGTGAGTGTTTGTGAACATCTGCGTTGTACTGTGTTCTAAAAAAAACTGTTGTTGCTGCATGCACGGTGGAGCTCGAGTTGGCGAGGAGTCACCTCCATGCTTTGCAAGCACATCTCACGATCCAAAAACTGGCCAACTCCTTGAAACATGTTTTCGTCCAGCTATATTAATATAGTAACAACACGGTACAACTTCGAGACCGCTGCTGGAACAAAACATTACAAGCAAGCTCAAAAAACAAAAGAGAGAAGAAAACAATGCCGATTGGCCAATCGACGAAAAGAAAGATGACTCGCAACTGCTGCGTCCTCTGGAGTAATTCCCACCACTATGCTAATACTGTGAATCGCCGCGTACCAAGCTACACCTCCAAGAAAAACACGGCGATGACTACACTCCTGCCTTGATTGGTCCTAGGGTTTTTCCCGGTATGCTACGGGGAGTGAGGAAGAGGTGCACTCGACGGTCTTCATGAAGAAATGGCGAAGCATCACCGCGGTAGTGCCAAGATGATAGGGATTTCTCCCGATCCGACCAAAAATCACATCTCCAAATAATCCGTAGCACTCCAAACAATCTTGCCATATACGCCATGGTCTTGTTTCTCACGATCATCGTCTCAGTCGTTCAACCGAACTAGTATAACTGACGTCTTCAGTCGTTCAAACTTAATGTGACACTCTTTTTTTTGCGAATTAACTTAATGTGACACTCTGACGTACATAGTTGCACAGTTTGGTGCATGCGTGTGACCATTAGTGTTGATCACTGATTAATCGTTCGCTGGCTAGCTAGCACACGTATAGGGACATGTATTCACGTAGTTGCCTTGACTAATCGACAAAGATATGGACACACGTTGCAGTCACCAAATTCAAACCTTTTCAAGACTAGCGGCGATTAGCTGTTGTTGCTGCATGCATGGTGGAGCTGGAGTTGGCGAGGAGTCACGGTCCAAAAACTGGCCAGCACACCTTTGCCTTTTCTAGCTTCCATATTTTCGTCATCAGTGCTTACTACAATCTGCATTTTTTCTGTTCACAGTATAGTCCAAGCACAGTATAGCAACAAAGTCTCGCTGCCTAGAAAGTTGGGAGACTTAGGGAAGCAGCGAAGATCGACTAATGACGCCCATGTTTGTGACCAAGACTTAGTTCAAGCATAGGATGGATATGTGATATAAAATTAATAACATTAGAAAGGTTTTTTTTTCAATGTCTATGCTGGATAAACTGGAAGACACTAGACGTTATACGTTGTACATAAGAATCGAGTGTTATCAACATGGGTTTCCGGGGACCACAATTATTTAGAGTAGATTAAATAGTGCATTAGCCAGGCTTGAACTTAAAACCTCCTAACTCTGATACCATATTGGATTAAAGCACTAACTCAGATTGCCTTTTGAGGACATCTATCTCGTCGATGGCAATGTTACACTGGTAGAAAAACAGGCTTCCGGGAAGCCCCATAAGTCGCGAAGGTAAAGGAACCGCGACTAATGGGGTCTTTAGTCGCGGTTCGTGTGGCGAACCGCGACCAAAGGCCTGGGCCCGTGGCGCACGGTGGCCGGCTGGTGCACGTGGGGGCTTTAGTCGCGGCTGGCCGGGCCAACCGCGACTAAAGGTGCTCGAAGGCCTTTAGTCGCGGTTGGCTGTGCCAACCGGGACTAAAGCCCCTCCCCTATATATACCCATCCAGCAGCCAACACTTAGCCATTTGGAGCCATTCTCTTCACAAACTTCACAAGTGAGTGTTAGGTTTGCTTTTGGTTCCTCTTATGCACATAAGGTGTTTGATGAAATGCCCCAAGAGCATGAAACAAACATGATATGAAGTGTTGGAGCCACACTTGAGCTTTCTCATTTATTTTTTCCTCCTCGATCGCGGTTAGCAACTTGAACCTTTGATGTGTCGTCATTGATACAATATGCATGTGTGTGTAGTTCATTGTTTAATTTATATTGTTTGTAGCTAGTTAGTTTAACCAATGCATGATGGTTAATTATATATTTTATATTATAATAATGCAGATGAATCGGCAATGGATGTACGGTAACCGACTCTCCGGCGAGTTCAAGTACGGGTTTGAAAGATTTCCTCGTAGTGGCTAATGCGAACAAGCGGGGGTTTTGTTATCTCGTCCATGTGTTAAGTGTAAGAATCGAAGGGTTACTCTTCCTCAAGAGATGTTCACATGCACCTGCTTCGGCACGGTTTCATGCCAAGCTATAATTGTTGGACCAAGCATGGAGAAAGAGGGGTTATAATGGAAGAAGATGAAGAAGGGGATGATTTCATCGATGAAAGCTATCTTTCTCATTTCGGTGATACTTTCATGGAGGATGCTCGAAGGTGAAGGGGAAGGTGAAGGGGAAGGTGAAGAAGAGGATCCCGTTGATGATCTTGGTCGGACCATTGCTGATGCACGGAGACGCTGCGAAACTCGAAAAGGAGAGGGAGAATTTGGATCGCATGTTAGAGGATCACAGGAAGGCGCTGTACCCCGGATGCGATGATGGTCCGAAAAAGTCGGGCTGCACACTCGGATTTGCTGAAATGGAAGGCACGAGCAGGTGTAGCTGACTCGGCATTTGAAAACTTGCTGAAAATGTTGAAGAATATGTTTCCAAAGAATAACGAGTTGCCCGCCGATGACGTACGAAGCAAAGAAGGTTGTCTCGCCCTCTAGGTTTAGAGGTTCCGAAGATACATGCATGCATCAACGATCGCATCCTCTACCGCGGTGAATACGAGAATTTGAATGAATGCCCGTATGCACTCGCATTGCGTTATAAGATCGAGGCGATGACCCCGGTGACGATGTTGAGGGCCGAAACCCAGGAAGAGGGTTCCCGCCAAGGTGATGTGGTATGCTCCTATAATACCACGGTTGAAACGTCCGTTCGGGAACAAAGAGCATGCCAAGTTGTTGCGATGGCACAAAGAGGACCGTAAGTCGGACGGGGAGTTGAGACACCCCGCAGATGGAACGCAATGGAGAAAGATCGACAGAGAGTTCAAAGATTTTGCAGCCGACGCAAGGAACATAAGATTTGGTCTAAGTACGGATGGCATGAATCCTTTTGGCGAGCGAGCTCCAGCCATAGCACTCCGGCCCGTGACTCTATGCATCTACAACCTTCCTCCTTGGTTGTGCATGAAGCGGAAGTTCATTATGATGCCGTTGCTCATCCAAGGTCCGAAGCAACCCGGCAACGACATCGATGTGTACCTAAGGCCATTAGTTGATGAGCTTTTACAGCTGTGGGGCAGACCTGGTGTCCGTGTGTGGGATGAGCACAAAGAAGAGGAATTTGACCTACGAGCATTGCTTTTCGTAACCATCAACGATTGGCCTCGCTCTTAGTAACCTTTCGGGACCTGTCAAATAAGGGATACAATGCATGCACGCACTCGCTTACATGAGACTGAAAGTGTACATTTGCCAAATTGTAAGAAGAACGTGTACCTTGGGCATCGTCGATTTCTTCCGAAAGGTCATCCAAGAAGAAAGAAAGGCAAGCATTACAACGAGCAAGGCAGATCACCGGCCGAAGCCCGCGGAACACACCGGTGCTGAGGTATTTGATATGGTCAAGGATTTGAAAGTCATCTTTGGAAAGGGTCCCGCGGACAATCAGTTCCGAAGGGAGCCGACGGGCACGTAGCCATGTGGAAGAAGAAATCTATATTCGGGAGCTAGAATATTGGAAAGTCCTCGAAGTCCGCTCTGCAATCGACGTGATGCACGTTACGAAGAATATTTGCGTGAACATCCTAAGCTTCTTGGGCGTGTATGGGAAGTCAAATGATACAAAGGAAGCACGGCAGGACCAGGAAAGTTTGAAAGACCCTGATGACCGGCATCCGGAACGGTAATTGGGCCAAGGGCTATGGAAATGAGGAGGTAATTGAGTTTTGTGTTGACTTTGTTCCTGACCTTAAGCCGATTGGTCTTCCTCAATCGCGGCACGAGGGGAGACTAAGTGGAAAAGGCACGATCGGAAGGAAATCAATGATATGTATGGACGGCCATTCTCCGATCGAAGCACACCACACGGCTCGACCAATTCCGACTTGGTGGCTCCGTACTTTGAGAAACACAAGAATATTTTACGCTCGGACAACCCCGGGAAGCCCGAATCCTCGGATTAGGAAGGCCCACATGGAGACTTTCGGCGGCTTGGTTGAGAAAACATTTAATGAGTGACAATAAGGTTGTAGATCAGTCTGTACATGTTGGCCAAGACACCATCTTCGACTATAACGACTTTCCAAGGGTACGAGATAAATGGGAATACATTTTACACGATCGCCCAAGATAAAAAGAG
This sequence comes from Lolium rigidum, assembly GCF_022539505.1. NCBI lineage: Eukaryota > Viridiplantae > Streptophyta > Magnoliopsida > Poales > Poaceae > Lolium > Lolium rigidum. Next base: position 321,579,121 of record NC_061514.1, read on the forward strand.
CACCAACCAAAACGGTGGTGTCCGCTTTGATGCGAAGCAACCGAGAATGGGCAAAAGGTCACATATTATGGTTACATAGAGGAGATATGGGAACTTGACTATGGACCCTCCTTTAGGGTCCCTTTGTTCCGGTGCAAATGGTTCAAGCTAACAGGAGGTGGGGTAAAGGTGGACCAGCAATACGGAATGACAATGGTGGATTTCAACAATCTTGGTTACCTTGACGAACCATTCGTCCTAGCGAAAGATGTCGCTCAGGTTTTCTATGTGAAGGACATGAGTAGCAAACCGAGGAAACGAGAAAGATAAGAAAACGATCGATACATCATGCGATGATCCAAAGCGCCACATTGTTCTTTCGGGAAAAGAAACATCGTGGGAGTGGAGGACAAGACAGACATGTCAGAAGATTATAATATGTTTGCTGAAATTCCGCCCTTCAAAGTGAACACCGACCCAAGCATTAAGTTAAATGATGAGGATACTCCATGGATACGGCACAATCGTAAGCAGCGGAGGACACAAGGGAAGAAATGATGTGTAATAATTTATTGTACCAAACTTTGTTGAATGAATCATGTGAATTATATTACCCGTGATGTGTTTGGTGTCCATTTTCGAATGATTCAATTGACTCGAGATAGCATACATGAAATTTGGAGTGACTAAGTCATACTCCCGCATACAGGAAATTTGGAGTGACTAAGTCATACTCCCGCATACATGAAATTTGGAGTGATTTAGTCATACTCCTGCCTAGGCGTATAATATGCATACTCGTAGTCTTCATAGCCGCCGCCGTTGTACCGGTAGTCGTCGCCTTCTAAGTTGCCGGCGTCGTCGTCGCCGCTGTCGTCGCCGTCGTCGGGCGGCGCTCGTGGCTCGAACCGAGGGTAGCGCAGGCGGGGGATATCGCCGGCCGTGATGTAGTCCATGACGCTCCGCAGTCCGGCCGTACCACCATAGCCGACGGCCGGCCTCGTGGAAGTTTCCGGGAGGCGGACCGTCCTCCTCATACCCGGCGAGCGCCCTCTCACGCCGATTGATGAAGAAGGCGTCCCAAGTATGCTCGGTTATCGGGATGCCGGCGGGGATTCATCCGATGCTCCGGCGTGAGGTCGAGGTAGTAGTGGTTCGTGATGGCCGCCCGGCGCGCGGTACCTCGAGGGACGGGAGGGACCGGCACGCCGCCGCGCGCTAGGCTCCGGCCCGGCCAGGGACGCGGTAGCCCGGTGGGCAAGGGTAGTTCGAGGCGCAAAGCTCCTCCACTCGCCGGTAGGTTAGAGTGGGTGCGGTGGAAGCCATGAGAGAGTGATGAGAGATTGTAGAGATGTGATAATGCGGCCAGCCGGGCAACATATATGTAGTGAGAAATGGCGCGGCGGGAGAAATGGGAGCGGGAAGACAGGAGGCGGAAAGAAAGTGGCGGGAAGAAAGAGGCGGGAAGAAAGAGGCGGGAAGAAAGAGGCGGGAAGAAATTGGCGGGAAGAAAGAGGCGGGAAGAAAGAGGAGGGAAGAAAGAGGCGGGAAGAATTTAAAGTGGCGGGAAGAAAGTGGCGGGAAGTATTTTTCTGAATTTTTTGATATATTATTTGTATTTTTAAGAATTCGAATTGAATAAGTTTTATTTTTTTGATTTTTTTGATATATTATTTGTATTTTTAAGAATTTGAATTGAATTAGTTTTATTTTCCTGAATTTTTTCATATATTATTGTATTTTTAACATTTAGAAATGAATTAGTTTTAATTTTCTGATTTTTTTATATATTATTTATATTTTTAACATTTAGAAATGAATTAGTTTTATTTTCCTGAATTTTTTGATATATTATTTGTATTTTTAACATTTATAAATGAATTAGTTTTATTTTCCTGAATTTTTTGATATATTATATGTATTCTTCAAATTTTGAAATGAAAACTAATTCGAAAAATAGCCTTTGGTCGCGGTTGGGGTCACCAACCGCGACTAAAGGGTTTTTTCCGCGGGAAACGAAAACCCGGCGAAAATACCCTTTGGTCGCGGTTGGGGTGGCCAACCGCGACTAAAGGTACCCCTTTAGTCGCGGTTGGGGTCACCAACCGCGACTAAAGGGGGGGTCCCTATTTAAACGCGCGCGCGCGAGGGGGCGGTTCACTTCGTTCTCTTCGTCTCCGCCGCGCCGCCTCTTCGTCTCCGCCGCGCCGTTCTCTTCGTCTCCGCCGCGCCGTTCTCCGTCGTCGCCCCGTCGTCGCCGCCGCCCACCGTACGTCGCCGGCCCCCGCCTCGTAACGTCGCCGGCCCGGCCCCCTCGCCGGCGTACGCTACGTCGCCGCCATCGCGCGCGGCGCCCCCAGCCCGTCCGCTAGCTCCGGCCCTCGCCCATGGCGCCGCCGCCGCCCTCGCCCACCGAGCGCGCGCCGCCTCTCGCTCGCCCGCCCAACGCCGCCGGCCGGCGCCGGCCTCGGTTCCACGCGCGCGCGCCGGCCGGCTCGAACCGCCGCCGCCCACCGCCTCGGGAGAGAGAGGGGCGGGGCGCGCCAGTACACACGCGCGGCGCCCCTGCCATCTCTCTCATTTTTTTTTGTTTTTTTTTGTTTTTGTTAATTAAAATTGTAAACAAAAATGTGACTTAAAAAAGATTATGTAAAAAAAATTAAAATTTGACCTAAACGAATTAACTTGTGTTTAATTAAAATTGTAAACTAAAATTTTGACTTAAGAAAATTTAACAAAATTTGACTTAAACGAATTAACTTGTGTTTAATTAAAATTGTACTCCCCTCCAAATTTTGACATAACAAAAATTTACTTAACAAAAATGTGTTATTAGGTTAACAAAAATTCACACATGTAATAGTATAATGTAACTAAAATTTTACTTAACAAAATTTGGGATCGAGAGAGGGGGCGGCGAGGGTTATGTGTCCTCGGCACCGCCACCGCCCTCTCGGTCAACGCCACACCGGTCTCTCGGTCACGCGGTCACTGCGTCCCCCTTTCGCCACCGCCACCGCTCTCTCGGTCACCGCCACACCGGTCTCTCGGTCACGCGGTCACTTCGTCCCCCTTTCACTCCGCCACCCGCCACCGGTCTCTCGGTCACGCGGTCACTGCGTCCCCCTCTCGCCTCCATCGTCGCCCTCTCTCTTTATATGTAGAAGAGATGTGATAATGCTCGGCATATACACAATTAATTTGTTTTGACTACATGTTTTCGAATCGACATATGGCGGACGACGTAGCTGACCCGATTATGGACAACTATGATCCGGACGTCTGAAGAACAAATCTTCGGCATCATAAAAGGCGATGTTCTATATGTGCCGACCGGACAAGAAGAAGATGATATCGATTCTTATCCGAACTTTGAGGGTGAAGATGAAGGGCATGGTCAGCAAGATGGTGTCGAAGGAACGTCGATAAACGACGATAATCTTCGGTTGAAAGTAGCAACCACCTCCGGCGCCGAGGTATATATATATACATTGAGCCTCCGGTGATACAAACTCACCGATTTGAATAAATATGTGTGTACTAACGCGCGCGCCTCTCTTTCTTATTTTAGCCCTCGGCCGGATCGTCGAAACAATCGAGTACGTCGTCGTCAAAGCGTGGCGCAACCAAGACGATGAAAGCAGGAGAAACATGCACCATCGATGTTGTCGACGAAGCAACCGGCAGGCCGCCGGAGCCCAAGCAAGAACGCCACCAAGTTTGTCGCCCAATGCGGAGCCGTTGTTAGAGACAACGTCTCGATCACCCTCCAGGAGTGGAATGAGCCAAAGAAGGCACGTGTTGGTTTCACTTTTGTCGATAAGAGAACAAAAAAGATTGCTTCAACAAGCTTATGGAACATTTCGTTCTACCTCCCGAATACCGCAAATACGATGAGGAGGGTAACAAGATTGCGGAAAACAAGAAGAGGCGCAAGCTAGTCAAACAAGTTCGCTCTTTCTAGGATGGCCAACGCATTCCGGAAATACAAGCAAAATCTAGCCCATGACTTTGTCAACCAGGGCAAGACTCCGGATTTCAAAGGACAATATGAGAAACTGCAACATGATTGGCAGAATTTGTGAAGCAAAAGAAATCGGAGCAGTTCCTTGAACTATCGAAAAAAAATAAGCAGAATGCGGCCAAGAAGGAGTACAATCATAAAATGGGGCCAGGAGGGTATCGCTTTTGGCAGCCTAGGTGGGAGAAGATGGAGAACGAGCCGAGGGCGCGAGGAATCCGTCCGAGTACGGAGGGATGGGACCCAAGGGCCAAAAGCCGGTGGTACGGGCATGGGGGATCGCCGAACCCGGAGACAGGGGAGTGTGTTTACCGGGGCAAAATAATTACACCCACCCAAAAGCTTATTGAGGCAATGAGGGATGCTCAAGAGGGAGGATCAAGTTCAACAGAGAGAACGACGCCCGACAAAAGCCCTCGGGAATCCTGAACACGGAGGACGTGTACGAGGCATGGGGCACATTCCGTGGAAAATAGGGTTCCCCCAGAACGATGACCCGTACGGTTATAGAAGCCGTAAGAGAAAGATGGATCGGGAAAAAGATGTTGTGGCGCAGTTGGTATTGGAAATGGATGTGATGAAGAAAACCGTGAGTGTACTAGTAGCCGAAAGAGATGCAGCTCGGGCGCAGCATGAAGATCATCCATTGGATCTCGGAAGCCAGCCGCGGAGAAGCAGCGTGGCTTCCACGGACGCCCCATCGGCTGGTGCACCGACGATCGGATTACCGCACCGGAGCCTGCGGTGGTCGAAGTTACCGCACCGGAGCCTCCTCGCTACCCCGTGGACGATATAAAGGAGATGAAAGCATGTCATCTCGTATTATCCTATCGGGAACATGTCCATGAAGGTAGCCATCGGCAGTGCTTTACCACTCGGAGCACTCCACCACAACAACCCCATTCAAGATGGCTATGCTCGTGTCACGGTGGAGGACATAGTCCAAGGGTTTGAGGACCCGGACATTGACATTGCTACACCCGAAGGGGCGACAAGACTTGGAGATGTCAAGCGCCAGCTCATTCTATGGCGAGAAGAAGTTTATCAAGTTTCCGTGCGAGGCGCCAACAAGTCCACCCCCTACGGTGGTGGTGGTGGCGGCGGTGGCGGTGGTGGTGGTGGTGCTTCACCTACACCTCCTTCACGAGGGCCGACGCCGCCCCCAATTCACCTCCGGCGGGTAAGCAGCCGCCGCCCCTAGTCCGCCCCGGGCGGGTAGCGTACGCCGCCCCCAATCCACCTCCGGCGAAGAAGCAGAAGCAGCAGTCCTGGATTATTAACCCGGACCCTTACGTACCTAAGAAAACAAAGGTACCGGAGGTATCATTGAAGCCTCTCCCCAGGAGGCCTTGGGAAAGTAGTGCCGAGGAAGTCGAGGCGGGCGCGGCTGCTGATTTAGAGAAATGGAAGGCGAGCTGCAAGAAGAAAATAGAGGGCGAGCCCAAGCCAATATTTTCTGATGAGCAAAAGAAGTGGGCTAAGTCATTTTTGAACACACCGTCCCAAGCCGCAAAGAATCTGCTCGACGACTATGCACGTGAACTTCGTAGGCAAGCACTCGCGTTCAAGAAGAACCAAGATTTGGCGGAGGCCGAGAAAAAATTAGAAAGGGGGAAAGAAGTTGCCCAGCTCGGGGAACAAAGTAAACAATCGATCGCCCCGCTCATAGTGCAAGCCGCCGGTCCGGATGCCCCCGATATCATAGCAGCTGCGGCAGCACATGGATTGACTGTAATGAGTGCCAGAGAACAAGCGGCCGACTTAGGTATCACTCTTCGTGAACTGTTAGGCCTTGATGAGGCGCCAATGAAGGACGTAGTTTTTACATATGTGAAGAATGGCCCTCTCGTCGAGCCTGCGCAGGAAGAGGATCTACCTCGACAAATGAAAGGTCTGCTAAATTGGTACAAGAGTTACATAAAACTTAAAAACGCCAAAGACTATATTTATGCGGAAGTTAGAGCTGAGCATCACTTCAAACATTACTATATCGCGGTTCATCGGAGTGAATTGTTCCAGCTGTTCAATCTGCGCGACCTCGACAAATCTATCATCGGTTGCTACGTTCGTAAGTGATTTATTAATTTCTACCCCATCTCGTTCATTGCCCGCACTATATATTGTCCTAACTATCTTGTTGTCTACGCTATTATGCGGAATGAAGAAGCTGGAAATGCAAATAAGGAACATCAATGATGTTGGGTTCATTGACCCACACATCGTTAATTCATATGTTTTACAACACCACCCCTCCGACGTGGAGGAAGACCTGTTTCGGTTTATTAGAAAACAGCAACTCAAAAGTGATATTCTATTTCCTTACCATTTTGGGTGAGTGTTTCGTCTTGAGCACATTCTCTTTTGTTTACTCTCCATGCATGGTATGTGGCTAATCGATGAGTTATATATGCATGATCGTGCATGTATCGTGTCCGCAGGTTCCACCGGATTCCGATGGTAATTCAAATTCACACCTCCACAGTTCTCGTCCACGACTCTCTGAATATGGATGCGGCGCTTTGGGCCGACATGAGAAAAATGATGCAAAAGTAATTGTTTTCATTCATTTGCGCTCTATATCGATCGGCCTATTTCGTTCATCATTTCCTAATATCAAGTAACTAATTAATAACTCTCTTGTTCATTTAATTTTCTTTGCCTCGTAGGGTTTGGAGACGGTTCGTAGATGAAAAGGTCGGTGAATTCAAAAAAGAGCTACATTTTAAAAGGGAAGTGCGGACGATCGGGGATATTCAGCCACCGGGGACCAATCTATGTGGATACTATGTTTGTGAGAGGATCCGAAGATACACCAATGAGCGGGACCAGTCGGATGAGCTCAACATCAAGAGGAATAACCTCCGGATGACGCTTAGTCCGAAGCTCGCTTCCGACCACTTCAGGAGGAACTAGCTGGATGGTTCGCGAGGGAAGTCATCGATCCTACAGGAAAACACTACGTAGAGGACGTAGAACTATACATGCATTAAATTATGTATGGAAACTTGTTCAAACTTGTATATGGTCATCCGATGATATTGAATATATATTGTATATTCCTCTTGAATTCTTTTTGGTTCTAATTTCAAATTTGTTTGAAATTGTACATTCATATGCATGCATGTATGTAGTACCGTAGAATATGTGAAACTCCTTCAAAATTACAATAAAGCACAAAATAAATAAAACAATACAAATTAAACAAGAAAACAGGTTTAGGGGGGCAGGTTTAGGGGGGCCTAAAACCCTAAACCCGCGGCGGCCTTTAGTCGCGGTCGGCCGTAAGAACCGCCACTAAAGGGCCTCCGCCCCGACGGTCGCCCGGCGCCCACGTGGACGGGCCTTTAGTCGCGGTTCGTAAGCGACCGCGACTAAAGGGGGGGCTTTAGTCGCGCTACTTTGGTCGCGGTTGCGCAACCGCGACTAATGGCAGTTGCGAACCGCGACCAAAGGCCCTTTTTCCACCAGTGTTACCACAGTCTGCATCGCTGTGCATGCATGCAGGATGAAGTACGTAGTCTGCAACGAACTCAACTTAATTTCTTTTCAAAAGGTAGTTGCTGCATGCACGGCCGGATGCTCGACGCCTGAACTGCTAGGGGACATGGAGAGGGAGACATCACCTATTTTCTGTACAAACTGTCGAAGTCGAGATATTGTTGTGCTGATGTTGAACACAATTTCTGTATGCATGATGCAGTGCAGCCGCCAACCTGTGTACGTATGTACGGCGTTTCTTGTTGTAGGTACTGTTGCACGGTCGACGAAATAGCCTTTCTCTCCTTGCTCAGATTGTTACATGCATGTGTCCAATTAATAATTGAAGGTCATATCACCTTTGAACTTTGTGAGTTTTTCAAACAGACTAGGTAGTAGTTGCTGCTGGTCAATGCAGCGGATAGTTTCCCTGACAAAGTGGACGAGAGGGCAACATGATTATATGCCACATTAAGAGGAAACAACAAAGTTCACCTTTTTTTTTTTTTGAGGAAAACCACGCGTCCTTCATATAGCAAAATAGAGTACAGCACACGCAGTACAGAAGATCCCAGAAACACCCAGGTGTTCCAGAAAAAAAGCAAGGAGAACCCTAGAAAACAGAAAATTAAAAATAAGCCCTTCTAGGTCCCTGCACAGAGCACCAACATTGCTCGCCACCAACCGCCGTCGTTGCAGAAGCCCCGCCGGAGAGAAGGAAGACGAGCTTCCGCCGCACCCAGAAGATCCGTCGAACACCATCGCGGACCACGCCGCTTTGTGAGCCGATTGTGCGACTCGCCGCAGAACGGCAGAGCCAAGTCGTTGGGGCTCGTCGGCCGAGCTGAGCTCGTGCTCACCGGATCCCGAATCGGTTGCCTTCAGTCGACGAAGAAGACGAAGGAGAGCCGATTCGCCAGCCGCTTGCCACCGCCGAAGAACTGAAACGCCTGGCCTTCTGAGAACCGCCGCCGCCGCCATCCCAGATGCAGGCGACACGCGCCGGCCGCAGAGCTCCTGTACAAATCCACCCGGCCATCCGCCGGCGCTGGAGGAGGCGCCGCCGCGATGCAGACGCGGCCGGAGGAACAAAAGATCCCAGTGGGTTGTCGCCGCCGCCGCCACACCGGCAACCCCAGGAAGACCTGCAGCTTTCAGATCCGCCGCCGACCAAGTCGGGGAGGAATCGAAAGCACACTTATTCTCCGCCGCCGGCGCCAGCAGAGCAGAGTCGTCGGACGGCCGGAAACCTACACTACATAGACCAAAGTCTACTGCTATACATGGTCCGCGCGCGTGGCTCCGGCGACCCCTCCCCCACCGACGGCGAAAGGCCGTCAGGGGAGAGAGGGCACCGGAGACCAGCGCCGGAAGAGTTGGTCGCCCTCCTGGTCGCCTTATCCGCAGGGAGAGAAGGAGAGAGACAGACCGAAACCTACTCAACAAAGTTCACCTTTCAGGACAACATGATGCACCAACAAAGCGAACGGTCGAGACGGCACTCCATTCACGGTGGGATAGGAATGATCCGTTCGCCACAGTGAAACTCTATAATATCTACCTTGCCGTGCAGGCCATGCATGCATTGTCCCCTGTTTCTTCAGGGCGACGTAAACGGACGCTGAGCGACCGTTTGTGTTCGACGTGATTGAAATTGCGTCTGGACCTGCTCAAGTGAAGCGACGCAAAGTGATCGACCCATCCGCGGCGATGCAAACCTGGCCTAAATATGCGCCAGGTTCGCGTCTCCGTGGACGCTGCGCGGCCACGCCGAGTGTCCGCCGAAACTGACGTAGGACCCGCGCGTCAGTGGCAGGCAGGCCAATATATTCCCGTCAGTGGCCATTCCCCGCGCCAATAATAAAAAGATGTTCGATAGATTCTTGTGCACCACAAAAACAACATTTCGTACACCCTTTCCAATTCCTTTTTGCAAGATTATTCTTGGTTAACAACACTCTATTATGAAGGAACCACATAAAAAATTGATCTTTAAGGGAATTTTAAGCTTCCATAAATATTTTTGCAGAAAATGAGTATGGTCATTCATTAAGTCTTCACACATAGATTTAACAGTAAATAATCCAGAGGTTGTAAGAGCATCTCCAGTCGCGTCCCCCAAACCGTCCCCCAAAGGGATTTGGGGCGCGCCGGACAAAAAAAGCGTTCCAGCCGCGTCCCCCAAAGCCCTTTTTTGTCCGGCGCGCCCCGATACGGTGTCCGGCGCCCGAGCCCGTCCCCGTCCCACGGGGACGCACCGGGGACGCCGGACACAACGAAAGCGAGGCCAACCGACGCGGGCCCGACCCGTCGGCCGGCACAGGGAAAATTCGTCTCACACTCCCGCCAAATCCCGCCGCTCCCGCCAAATCGCGCCTATACCGCCGCGCACAGGCCTCCCAAAACATATCCTGCCGCCGATTCATTTCTCCTATCCCGCCGATTTCTTTCTCCCTCCCGCCGTGCACCCGCCGCCGCCGCTACCCTCTCCCCATTCCATGGCGCCGCCGACAGCCCCCAAAAAGATGGCGAAGAAAGCGGCCAAGAAGCCGCCGGGCAATGCGACGATAGGGGCGAAAGCGCCGCTCGCGAAGCCGCGGAAGGCGCCGGCTGCGAAGAAGAAGCCCGAAGGCATGACCGAAGATGAATGGCAGCAAGATTGCCTCGCGCCGGAAGCTATCGACGGCGGAGCGGAAAGGACGGAGGGCGGCGGAGCCGGAGAAGAAGGCTCGGCGGCGCGCCGCACCACGCGCATAATCGCCGGGTGTATCACCGCCACCAACGCGAGCCCATATAGTACGAACGTGCCGGTGTACGTTCCGGGAGTCTTCTCTCCGTCGCAAGCCGCCTTCTACAACGACGGCCCCTCCGCCACTCCCGGGTGCGTGACGCCTAACTTGTCGCCGCACTACCAGGATGCGCTGCCGCACGGCGGCTTCAACCCCAACAACCTCTACTCCCCGGCGTACGAGCAACGCGAGCCGGGACCCGGTCCGGACGGCGGCCCTTTCACCGGCCGCAGGGGTCCGCTCGAATACGACGGCGCCGGTGCCGAGGAGGACGACGGGGTTGAGGAGGAGGACGACGAGGAAGAGGACGGGGTGGAGGACGACGAGGAGGACGACGTTGAGGACGAAGAGGGCGGCGAGGAAGAGGGCGGCGAGGAAGAGGACGACGAGGGTGCCGGTGACGATGATCTCGTGGAGGTAGACGCGGACGGCGTGAGGACGAAGAAGAAGAAGAAGAAGGCGTCGGGCACACGAGGCCCGAAGTGGACGGTTCCGGAAGATCTTTGTCCGTGCGAGTCGTGGGCGACGGTGAGCCATGACTCCATCATCGGCGCCAACCAAAAAGGCGGGAAGTATTGGGCGAGGATCAAGGCCGAGTTCGATGAGCGCAAGCCGATCACGGCCGACTACCGGAAAGTGCCAATGAAGAGGAGCCGAAGGCAATGTCGACGCGATGGGCCATCATCCGGGCGTCGGTGAACTCCTTCCATGGGTACCATCACGACTTAGAGACCGAGGCGACAGCCGGCGCCGACGTCGGCCAACCGAGTACGACCTGTTTCTTCCATAATCCGTAGCGCCCACATTGTGTTCGATGAAATGACTCTGCTTTCTTTGGTTAGTTTGATCGGGCTATGGAATTGTACGCCAAGTACTCGGATGGTCACAAGCCGTTCGCGCCGACGCATTGCTATGGCAAGCTCAAAGTGAATGAGAAATGGAAGTTGACGCGCTCGTCGTTGTCCAAGGGGAAGGACGCCATTGATCCGGACGCGCCGCCGGCAACGTCGGCAGGGCGTCCTATCGGCAACAAGGCTGCCAAGGCCGCCTTGGCCGACGCTGCGTCGTCCGAGAAGACGCAGCGTCGATCACGAAATGCCTCGCCGACGTCTCCTCGACCTTTATCTCCCGCGACAAGAAGGCCGACCAAAGGTGGGCCGAGCTGCTCAAGAGGCAAGAGGAGAAGCTGGAGCTCAAGAAACGCAGGGACGACATGTCCCCGCCGAGAACGTCGACAGAGGGAATGTCTCCCCGGACGCGAGCGGCGCACAACTTCTTCAAAGGCCAGATCCTCGACGACATCGAAGCCAAAATGGCAGCGGCGGACGCGGCGGCCCCGGCAGCGGCATCGGCATCGGCGGCAGCGGCAGCAGCAGCAAGAGCAGGCCGACGCGTCTTCTATCTGCTACACCTGCGTCGGCCTCCGCGTCGGCGACGGAGCGGACGCACCATGCACAGGAACAGGCAGATCGCGACGAGGTCGTCGTGCTCGACGGGCCCGCGTCGACTCGGGACACGACGCCGTCGACCAACCCCTTCTTCTAATTTGCATGCACCACCGGTCCGTAATATGATCGCGCGCCCGGCACTTTGATCGATCGCCGCTACTCCGCTCGCGACGAACCGGCGGGAACGATCTCTTTTGAATGCATCTATTTGAATTTCTGATTGGGGGCGGCGTTTGGGGGACGCGGCTGGGGAGCGACGTCCCCCAAACGCGGCACGAACAAAACACGTCCCCCAAACGCTCGATCCGGCGCGGTTTGGGGGACGGTTTGGGGGACGCGACTGGAGATGCTCTAAGGTTCCAAGCAAAAGTATCAGGTTCATTCTCAAGAGTAACATTCATCAATCATCTACATAAATGTAACCAATCCGTTCATTTGTTCCCCTGTAACACTCCTAAACTGAATATTTAGCGGTACATGAGCTAATACATCTGCAAATATATCATGGACGCTACCTGACGTTAGTAACATCCTGCGGCCCAAATAGAAACTAACAGGTGCCAACAAACTCATATACAATGCGTATTTGCAAATTAAAATGTAATGAACCATGCAAATGTGTAGTTGTAATGGACCATGCAAATGTACAATGGCAATCGATGCATGTGCGCATAACCGGTGGGTAACATGCATGCGATGGTTCTTTGCTGCCCAGCCTATCGACCTTGTTGAAAATATAGAGTTTGGAGCCATGCACATTAATTAGGCCGATTGCAGCATGCAAACAGATGTGGAGAGAACGTGTCATGTCACGTCCACAAACAATGAGCTTGTATCTATAGTTCTATACATGCTCATCTGCTTTGTTTTTCCAAAGTTGCTCATGCTTGCTTGCTCTGATCACCCACACACACAAACTTGTACTCTCTCAGGTCCATAATAAAGGACGGTGCTTTTAGTTCAAATTTACTCCGGTACTTGTTATGGATCGAATGGAGTATATATGGTTGAGTCACTGAGTGAGAACCGTCAAAAACTAGAGGAGATACATATATACATCTAGTGCGGCTAAGGTGCGGCCTGGTATATGGCTCTCTTGTAATGAAGATACTCTTTATACAAAAACTAGTAGTTTCCTTATGATTTGTTGGAGATCGTCAAAGTAGATGAATTTCCAATTTTTTGTTTTGTATTGCAATGAACTTCATGGGTATACATGGAAGAAGGTAGACTTGTAGTAGGTCTAGAATACTAATTTATCTCTAACTCATACATCTTTTCGGTCGTAGTGGGAATGAGGTCGACGACTGTGACTGGATTTGAAGTCTTGCCCTTCCATCGTCTTCTCCACTTCATCATCATCTAGTATGTCTATGATGGATGACACCTAGAGCGGTGAATGCGTCCACTTCCGGTGCCTCACTTGTCTCTGCTCTCTTTCTTCCCGCGCCGCGGAGAGTGTTGCGGCCGCAAGTAACAACGCAAGAGCTTTGAATGATATTGTTGCCGATGAGTTGTTGCATGAGTTGGAATTGATGTTAATGTTCTAGCCGATTGTTATGTAGTTGTGGTCTATGCATGAGTCGTTTTAGTCGTTGTAGCCGTAATTGCCAGAGGCACAAAATTTCACGCGATTTGGTTTTTTGATGGATCTGTAGTTATGGAAGAGGCACCATGCGGATATCAGAGTGTGCATCCTAGGGGCAACGGTTTGCACATTGAAAGGTACCATCGGGAGCGAAATTTTGCACCTTGAGAGGTACCATGGGTGAAATTTTTGTAAATCTTGATACAATATTTTTTCATATTATTATTAGTGATACCAATGTGGTCACAAATTCAGGGCAGGAAAATATCTGAATTACCCTATCCAAGTCCTAATATCTACAAACACAGTCTAGTAGCATTTAGTCATATAAATTATAAAATTGACATATGAACCATTATATTCGTATGGAAGTGGTTAACTTGCGCGAACATCTCCATGGTGAGACCCACTTCATATCCGCCGTGGTGGATTAACAACACTTAAAATCATGTTGCAATCGATAGCTTGTACTTAACTTTTTTATTTACATAAGATTTACTTAGGCAACAACAGTGCTCAATTAGTATATTTTATGTGATCCATATCGCAATAGCCACATAAGATGGCAATGTTCCATGTTGCTAACTCTCACACAACACATGTGCATGACTATAATTTTAACTAGAAAATACGAATGAGTTCGATCAATCTAGACCATAACGTGGGCATTCCGAAAACCATGTTGGAGGCATTGGTGGGTAGCCATACATTGAATCGAATCTCCTTTAGATTAAGAGTAATAGTATAGATAAAGCCACGATCTTTAATAGATTCATATGTCACTAGCTAGATGTGTTGCAATGTGCATTGGTTTTCACTTTGTGTATCCTGTAATATATGATAGCATGGATATGGAGTTTGCCTGCCTTCAGATATGTCTAAGATAGATCTAGATATCTTATCTCTGTTCATCTTGGATATTTCAGCATTCACTGAACACAAATAAAAGAAAACCATATACATAAAAGTTGTACTCCATGTAAGATAATGATTAATGGTTCCCTTAGTTTCAACTTATAAGACTTATTGGATGACATCTAACAATCTAAAGTAGTGGTAGAACAAACAGATCATAGAACAAAAAGATTGCGCACCCTCGAAACCATCAAGATGTTGTCAATTCTGTTGAGTGTATAATTTGGCTGCTAGGTATATTATAAGCCAAATTGATTTTAAAGTGTCCAGGTTATGCTATTGATTGACATCTATAATCAAATTTGTTGTTTAGTTCTGAATACAGGAGTGATCAGTGTTTGATACACATGCCTCAGCAAGTCAGCATCAAATGAGACGCAACGAGCTATTTAGTCTGGATTAATATATGAAGGTTTTGCAATACCGAAGACAAGTCCTAAAGAGATTCTGTGATATCAGGAGCTAACCTGTTATTGCCTGAGATAAATCCATAATAATTGTCACCAAATTGAATACATCTATATATAATTTAGTGTTTTTTTCACTCGACAAGCATTATTAGCTGGAGGGAATATTTTCTTGGGTGTGACTACTTCTCAGTCGACTGAGAACTAACTTCGTTCTCAGTCAGATGTCATCAAATTTTAGTTACAACTTATGTTACAACTTATAATTAGTACGAATCACGATACAAATTAAATGGTGTGAGACTCGACTGAGTATGAAGTTAGAACTAGCAAATCCCTATTTTCTTTGTGCCTTGAGGTGTCAAGGAATTTCCGCACCCAATCGAGTGGTCGATATATGGACGGATGCTTGGAGTTGGATCCAAGAGGGGTTGACCAGCAGATGGATCCGACGATGCCAGTGGCCACTGACGGAGCTTAGTTAGGGCTAAACTGGGCCATGGCCCGCCCTTATATTTTATCAAAAGATATTTATGTATGTGTATTAGAGGCCCAGCCAACCAGCTCCTGCCCAAGCCCATCATGCTGCCTTCCAGACTCCCGATCTCTCTGTGTCTACGTCGATGCTGCTCGTTACTTCGCTAGGTTTGGAGAATAACGCACGACAGGCACCCACAGCGAGGCCCCTAGGGACAGGGGGTCGCCAGACTGGGAGTAGACCAGCGACTGAATCGAGCCAGTTAATCAAATCCCCCTCTCATCTCTAATTTTCTTTCCACCTATTAATTTTTAGTTGTAGCAATTTGACCACATGATATGTCACTCAATTCGTTCTTCATATTTTTCAAATTGCAACAGCCAACTATCATCATCCATGAGAAAGACTAGTCAAAGAAGAATTGGTTCTATTTTAACAAGAAAAAAGATGAAATATGTGAATATCTAATCTAAAAATTTAGCCTTGCTTGATTTTTTTTTCCAGATGAGCCTTGCTTGAATTGGAACAAAGAACCAGTAGACACTCTCTCCCTGCTGGGCCGCCCCCGACTCCGATCCGGCGGCGCTGCCGGCCGGAGATGGAGAAGGGGGCGCCGGAGTAGTTAGGATAGTTAGTAGTCTTGGCCATGTGCCAGTAGTGGGCTTCTTGCCCGGTAGTTGGAGGCGAGCAGCAGGTCTCGGCGCCCAAATCTTGGCTGTTCTAGGATCCCTCTCTCGTCTCTGCTTGCTCTGATGGCAGGAGCTAGAGAGGCGGACGGGAATCACCGTCTCCCTGAATAAGGAAGTGGCTGCTGGCCACCTTCTAGCGTTGGGGTGTGGAGCTCCTCTGTTCTTCCTGGCCGGCCGAGGTGGCGAGGAGGAGGGATGGTGGGGCGCCAAAAATCCAGGACCTTCGGCACCACTGGCCGGCCATGGTGGCAAGCAGAGGCGAAGCAGTCCTTGGGTGACCCTGGCGTTTAGCGGTGGCCTCTGGCCTCCAGTTGAGGTCCTCTCAAATAAGCGAGTTCTTCGGGTTCTTCTTCAACCCCATCTTCTCCGCCTGCCTCCTCCTATCCGTGGCAGGATTGGTGAGTCTGAAGGCGGGCAGCTTTGTATCGTCGGCGTTGCTGAAGAGTCCTCTGCTGCAAGGTGCTTCTTTTCCTCCAGTTTTAGCCCTCTACCATGCGCCGAGGTGGTGAAGGATGGAGGGGTAGATTGGGTGAGCAGAAGCGCCAGCCAGCATTGGAGTTGGGAAGCTATCTTCTTGAGCATCCTCTCGGCCGCGGGTTGCCGTCAGACATCCAAGGCCAAACCATGGCCTATCCAACAGCCGGCGCAAGGATCCGGCGAATACTCAACCTCCTTTGTGAGGCCCTTCTGGAGGTCTGCAACCGCATACTACAGCTGCGTAGAAGCAAGTGGTTTCGTCCCCGCCTCTGCGCATGACGCCGGCGTCGCGGACCTCCGGCTCGGCGGCGGAGCAAGAGAAGGATCGGATTGTTTTTTTAATTTCTTAGTAAGGTCTTTTCTGCAAATAATAGGGACCTATATGTTTTTCCTGATCTTATGGGGTCCTTTGTAATAACTTGTACCTCCACCGTTTGGTTTTAATGAGAAGCTTCCGGGTCCTTCGGGGCACTCCTTGTTCAAAAAAAAAAAAAACCAGTAGTAATATATAGCAAAGCGCCGAAGCGGTATGATTCAAGAAAAAAAATGTTTTTTTTCCTTTAACTTGGTCCCGCCATCATTTTCTTTGAAGCTCCGCCACTGCCGGTGGCATTATGCATAGGCAGGCGGTCGTCCCTGACTGCGGCCGGCCGTACGTGTGTCACGGGATGGAATGGAGGCGTACAACTTACTCGCCACCATCTGTCGTATTCGTATACGCATCACGTTGTTGGCTCATGGATGGATCGGATGATCATGCATATCTGGACTGATGAATGAGTGCGTGGCAATCCACTTCAAGTTTGGCCCCAAATTAACCGGAATTAACGCCGGGTCGACGCACACGCATCTTCACGGACGGACACGCCACACGCCTACTCCACTCCATCGGATCAGACTGTCCCTGCATTATTCACGGCAATAATCCTAGACTGACGGACTGTATGGCGGAAACTCTACGGATGGACGTGGCCTGGTTCGGTTGGTTGAAATTTTATCCCTGCCATAAAAATCGGGGAACGGTTTGCACTTCCACTCATGTACGTATGCCACGTTGTGAGTCCGTAAGTGATTTCTGTAAAATCTGTCCGTACGTGTAGCATTACTCAATTACTAATAATTAAGTAGTGTCTGATAGTGCCCATCACGGACGGGTTTTGTCAGGCGCCGTTCGAGGATTCTCCCTGTGCCACATGCTCTGTCATTCGTATCTACAGCCTGCAATCAACACATGATGCGCTCCCTCTTTCTATAAGGATGTCGAAGTTTCGTTTAATTAATATGTGAGTGTCAAGATATATCTAAATTTAGACAAATTTACAATATTTAGCTTAATACCTTTGTCTCTTATGTTTTTGTTTACTCAGAGAGACGGACTGACTGACTGACTGACTAATTTGTGTGACTGACTGACTGACTAATTTGTGTGACTGACTAGCTCTAGCTCAGAGAGAACATGATGTATCTATCCAAAATCTACGCTATCTATGTGATCTGTGTCCAACTCCAAAATGATGTAGTAGATTGTTTAACTGAACCTACAACCGACGTTCAGAGTCGTCCAAGTTCTAGCTAGGAGTACAGCTAGCACAGTGGTTACGCGCGTGACCGTTAGTGATCATCGCTGACCATGCATTGGTCGATCAAACAGTTAGCCATACGTCGCACTCATCGAGTTCAAGCTTTTTAATAATGTTAGCGAATCGATCCGACGGCGGTTAGCCATCGTTGGCTTGTTGCTGCCTGCATGCTAGTGAGTTGGCGGGCAGTCAACCTCCAATCCCCCACGCGTAAAAGTGTCCAAAAACTACCAACGCACCGTTGCCTTTCTAGCTTTCATCTCGTCCATCGTCACCCGTCCTTGCTATACTCGGCAATGTTTCTTGCTGTTCACAAAGTCCAAGCTAGCAACAAAGTCTCGCTACCCTGACTACCTACAACAAAGTAGGGCGCTTAGAGAAGCAGCAAAGACTACATAAAGGCGTCCTTTTCCCAATATTTGTTTTCTATTCATGGGATTTTCTCCCTACTTTTCACAGTATGAACTCAGTATTGATATCTAGGTAGGCTTCAACAACCCAATTAATCAAAAGGTGCATGTTTTGCATGGTCGACAAACATATGCCATGTGTAACGATCACCGGATTCACAACATTTTACTCTCATTTTTGGTTGAGTGAGTAGTGTCTTGGATTTAATATCACACTGATGACCGGCAGTTATATATCCATGCTAGGAGAGTAGGAAAGAAGTCACCTTTCATGTTACCTCTGTTGAATTAATATAATTTTCTAGTCACTTCTATCCGATCCGTCTTTTGGTTGCACTAGCTAGAGCATGCAAATTTCACATGGTATCAGAGTTACAAGTTCATGGGTTGCAATCCTAGCCAACACAGTATTTTAAATAAATATTTTCGGCCTCCCTAAAAAATACAAGGATACACGTATAAGACCGGTGCGAGATCTAAAAAAAAGGCACACTGGCCTAGACACGAGGGGAGGTGTTGAATATAATTATCCAGTCTCTTTCATCGGATCGGTCTTTTGGTTGCATTGGCTAAAGCATGCAATTCCACAACCTCACCATCCAAAATTTGACCAACAACAACTCAAGCTACCTTTTCTTTCACATCTCTAGCTCAACGCCATGAACACTACTTGCTACAATCTGCATCATTTCTCTGCAGCCCAAACTAGCAATAAGCAATTGATCGATCGGTATAAGTATGGGGACTTAGAGAATCACCAACAAAATAATAACCAGAGATATACCCATTGCCATTCAATCCGTTCTCTCTCCACCACCATTGGTTTTCCGCCGGCTCATCTTGTGTACTATACTCCTTCCATTCAGAATCACCGCACCTTATAGACTTAGTCAAAGTCAAAATTATAATAAAAATAGAAGAAAAAATATCAACATTCATAATATCAAATGCATATAAGTTAAAAGTATACTTTACTATGATTCTGATACCAAATATTATAGATGTTGATATTCTTTCTAAATATTTGTTCAATTTTTTTTTACTTTGACTAAACCCAGAACACGAGGTAATTGCGAACAGGATGAGTACTACTCCATCCATTACAATTCTTGTCGTGGTTTTAATTAGTTCAAATTTAAACTACTACAATCATGGCAAAAATAATTATGGAACTGGGGGGAGTATTAATTAACTCTGAGACTCACTCTACTCTACGTATCTATTGCTGCATCTGCATTCATGCGTGCAAACAACGGCTAGCTAGCAAGATAAGCATGCATGCATGTGCATCCATGTCTGCAACGAACTCAATTTAGCTCTTTCTGAAAAATTAGAAGGTAGCTGCACGAACATTCAGATGCTCGATGTCTGAACAGCTAGAGGACATGGAAAGGGAGACCTCAACATATTTTCTGTACTAACCGTCATTGTCGATCTCAGGTGGCTGTGCGTGTGCATAAAAATCCTTGCATGCATGCAACCGCCAACCGGTGTACGTACTCGTTTTTTTCGATGTGGTGCCGGTTACATGCATGAGTGTTTTTTGTTCTCCCAATAATTGGGGTCATGTCATGCACTTTCTCTATTTTTCACAACCGTGTGCTGGGTAGTGGTTGCTGGTCGGGGGCTATATAGTCCTTTTTTTTGAGAATTTATATAGTCCTTTTGTTTTCCTCTCTCTTGTAGATTTCTAACTCTCAGACGATCTCTTGACGGAAGGTAACATGCCACAGGAAGACATAGGAACAAAGTTCACCTTACAGGACGGCATGATTCACAAGCAAAATGAACGGTCGAAAGCAAACAGAACGCGATCATGCATGGGCAGGAATCAAATGATACGGCGGCCACAGTGAAACTCTACTATATTTACCTTGCCGTGCATGCCATCCCTGTCCCCTGTTTAATATCTTCCTGAAACCCACCCAAGACAGGCACTTTGCAAGGCGATTTTTTTTTTTTTACTTTTTCCATTAATTCTACAAATAATACTCGATTTTAATTTTTTTCAAAAATAATAAATCGTTGGGTTAGGAAAACCCGTACTAATCGGGTTAGAGAAACCTGATTAGTACTAGTCGGGGTAGAGGAACCCGACTGCCCCCTAGCTGCATGTGCATGCATGCATGTGCTTGATGCTAATCGGGTTAGTGTTCCCCAATTAGTACTAATTGGGGAACACTAATTAACCCGACGGTGTATTATTTTAAAAAGTTCAAAATAGAGTATTATTTATAAAATTAATGAAAAAATATTATTAAAAAAATCGCCTTTGCAAGCATCGCTGTAACTAACTCCCTGCGGCCCAACTACTAACTAAGGTCTAAGAGGAGCAAACAGACTAATATGCAATGCATATCTCAAAGTGAACAGCACGAACCTGCATTTTTCTCATCCTAGCCTGAGGTGCGGACATAAGGAAATTATTATTTTGTTAGATGCTTCTTGTCTTCTAAAATACTAAAATGAAGCACAACACTCCTGCATATATCTAAGAGCTCACCGACGCATGGCTGAAAAACTCATTGCACAAGGAAGCATGGCTAGTCACCACGCGCATTTTGTTAATGTGGTGGTGGTGGTGGTGTGTGTGTGTGCGGGTGGCGGGGGGTCTTAAGGTGAGGTGGCGAAGCTAGCCGACCCTGGGAAAAATGCAAAGACAACAAGCTAAGTACCATTTGCGCATGAAAAGCATCGGTAAAGCTATCAAGTTTTGCTACACCTTACGTGAAATTCCTAGCCTGAGCCCGGGCAGCTGGGCCGGGAGGTGGCTCCGCCACTGGATGTTGCTTACTATGTTAGGGTGGTCAAGCAGTGAAATTGTTCTTAGAAATATTTATTTTTCTTCAACAATATAGAAGTTATGTGGAAAATTATTCACCCGATGGATTGCCACGTGCAAATTATCCAACAGAAGTTTAGCTGTATGTAATTTGTTCATGCATGTACCCCATGTGAACCAATATGTGTGATTGTGATGGACCATGCAAACATGCATTGCAATCCTTGCATGTGCACAGAACTGGCGGGTAACATGCGATGGACTTCCCCTCCCCAGCCTATCGATCATGTTGAAACGTTACCGAGACTGGATCCGTGCAAGTTAGGCCTTGCACCATGGAAAATACATGTGGAGAGAACGTGTCATGTCACGTCCACAAACTAGTATGTGCTTAATACATGCATCTATGCTTTCTTTTTCGAAAGTGGCTCATGTTTGTGTGGTCTATATATAGTTACCATACGTACGCATTTATATGGCTGAATATGAATCGTCATGAAATACTGGAGATGCATCACATATATAGCCATTGCTGCCGGATTTGGTTCTCTTGTAGTCGATGTTTGTACAAAAACCAGTAGCTTGCTAATGATTGCTGGGAGGTCCCTATCACGCAACGTACTGTTGCTATCTTCCATAGTCGCTTGTGATATTTCTGAAAAATATATGTGTTGGCACTATTCTACAAAACAACTCTGGGATATCTTGATTTGGTCATTTTCTTAGAAATAGAAACACCCAGATAGCTGGATATCTTTGTAGTTTCAATGCTAAGCATCGCCATACACATCTACATCATATTCTAGCTAGATAGTAGTACTGCACAACTTGTGAAATAATTCATGAAAATTATGTTGTAGCCATTAACGTTATACGTACATACAAGCATATTTTTAGATTATATCTGGGCTGAAAAGTTCTGATTCAGCTAACCCATAATTTCGTCAACTATCTTGTCACTTTCTTCATAAAATCCAATCCCTCGATTTCTTTGTGGGTGATGTTCTCCACCTGATTATGCTGATTTCTTGAAACATCGATCTAGCCAGCTGTTGCCTCACGTTTTGCATCCATGAGCTAGGTCTGAGAGTTTCCGTGCACCTCGGTCATGATCAACGAGGTTGCTTTCCACCATTTTGTATGGTGAATTCA
Source organism: Lolium rigidum (assembly GCF_022539505.1). Classification (NCBI taxonomy): domain Eukaryota; kingdom Viridiplantae; phylum Streptophyta; class Magnoliopsida; order Poales; family Poaceae; genus Lolium; species Lolium rigidum. Next base: position 321,601,313 of record NC_061514.1, read on the forward strand.
AGATGGCTAATAACCGCAAGAAAAACACAGATATATGCATGACTTGCGTGATGAAATGAAATGTCAGGCTGTTTATGCGTCGGTGTGTGGCTTTCATCCTTGTCCGGCCCATCAGCCCATGTGACCACAAGGCATAGCCTTATCTTGCTGCCTAAATATGTAGCTAGGTCAAGAGTGCATGGTGTCATGGTGATATTATTTATTGGTGCATGTCATTTTCTAGAATGCAGAAACATTTCTCATGAAGAGCCAACCTCTTGTGAGAAAATCCAATCTAACCAAGTTTTTTTAGCACAAGAAAAATAAACTCCTATATAACTGCAGTTATGGCTGTAGACGTGCAAGTTATATTCAAGCAAAAAAAAACTGAGCCAATAATTCAGTTATGTGCATAAAGTTGACTTCACGGGACTGCATCAGTTTTTTTTTTTTGACTACGTAGGATTTTATATGTCATCAATTAATTTCACATGAATGAATTGTAGTTGTGAACACCGTAGTAAGATGGTGAAATGGGTTAGCTGAATCAGAACTTTTCAGCCTAGATATAATCTTAAATGTCAAATTTCCAACCCAGATTTAAGCCTTGCTTGTTTTCTATAACCTTAGGAATGGAATGAGTTTTGTCACACTTGCCTTCAAGTCCGAGCATTTCGTAGATGATGCCCTTGTAGTCACACCATAAGTGCTAGTGCTCCTACTAAAACAGGGATACCTTGATATCAGTTAGTCAAGGGCCTTGCCCAATAGAGAATTTCATTTTTGCTCGAACCGGATGATGATAAATTCTCATGTCCAGTTCTTTTAGGAGATGGATCCTAAAGTGTTCACCTATCCTAATAAGAGTACTGTTACAGATATGCCAAGAAGCCAACTTGCCTCTTTTCCTTTGTCAAGTACTGAGAATGGGATGTAAGTCACATAATCAACTATACTACACCACCATCAATTTCATTTCTTACCAACAATATATAAGATCATTAACTATATGCACAAGATATTTCTTTTGACATGTCAATGTAATATAACAAAGGAGTAAACATTACAATGACATGAATGATGGGTAGAAATAATTATGCCTGGCACGGGACAATGGGAGATCACTGGTACCACGTTTTGTAGTGAGGGTACTGGACTAACCCAAATCCTATCCAGAATCATAAATTCCAAGCCCATTCAGCCCGTGAAGATCCCGCGCGTACGGGCCAGGCTGACAAGTAGAAATTAACAATGATATCATGCATGTCAGTTTCAACCAAAGTAATGCAAAAAAAAGTTATTTCCCACGTTCCAAAATTCTTGTCTTGGTTTTATTTAAATTTAAAACAGATCACTACCAGGAAATATCTACAAAAAAATGACATGAAAGGGTATAAACAGTTAGACCTTGACGATTTACTCTTATAACTACATCATATTACAACAAACCCAGAGCACAAGGGCGAGCGAGTATGCAAGAGCAATAGGAGAGAGGAAAAATGAACTGCATGGCAATGGATGGCCCTTTAACAGAAAAAGAGTTATTACAGGAGCAGAACATGTCCTTTCTGCAATTTATACATGAGTAAGTCCTTTTCAGCTCTACAGTTTTTTCTCCCGGCGTCTCATTCCTGGCACTACCGCTGCTTTGACGAACCATTTGGAGGAGATTTCCCCAGAACATTCAAAGCCTTCATCCGGTGTAGCTCCTTACCTGCGACATAGTGTTAGTGCATGACACACGATGTGATTTCTTGAAATGGATTCGATAACAAAATTTCGCTATGGTAAATATATGACAAAGTGGGCCACAACAAAGATGATATTTAGATGGCAAATGCATGCCAAATAGATTCACACTGGATATCACTCGAGAATTCTAGCATTGAGATTGCAGTAAAGTGCACTCCGCATATGCTTATTCAAGTTTTGCAGCTTGTAGAAAACCCTTAGTGCTGACTGCCAACACGTTAATACTGTAATTTGTGGCACTGAGATTCCAGGAAACTACATATATGCGAATCAAAGTGAAGGCATGTTTTTCAGGCAGAGTGATTGCGCATCAGCTCAATGTTCAAATGATGGATCAAACGGCTACCTAGTTGGCATGCAAGGACATTAGATACATCTTACATCGTAGCTCTGGCACTTGTGAAAACCCTTAGTTCTGGTTATTGACATACTAATACTGTAATTTCAGAGTTGTCATTATTTCGGCCGTATGCATCATCTTGATGCAGAGGCTGGGGAAACCCATTTCGAAAAAAAGAGTTGTCATTATATTTGTGCTTAGCATAGGCCATAATGAGGTGTTAGGTTAGGCAATACAGTGTGCACACTGCACTGCAATAGACAAAGAATGAATGATTACAGTGCATCAGATGCTACAGATAGCAACAAAGTTACCACCATATCAAGCAATTGAAATTTTGTGGCAGAAATATGCAACATGAGAAACAGTCCAATAAAAGCAAAATATGGCAAGTGGTGTATCACCTTCCGCCACTAGGAGGTGTATTGCCCTTTTCTCCAGCTCAATTGCATGCATGCTTCGACCAGTCGCTGAGAGCGATCTAAGCACTATAATCAGGGGACCAAGTCAATAATGTGAGTGGGAAAATGCAATGTACAAGTAAACTATGGTGCCAGAAAAATGTCTTACTTCGCATGTAACCCTCCTGGGATGACCGATCACAGTTCTCCAAGTATGTCTGCAATCGATTATATCTCTCGCTCCAGTACGAATTTTGGTTGCTTGAGCTATGGATATCACCTTGAACGGCGGTACCAGGAGTAGCTGGTGGCTCATTAGCAGAAGCAACATAAGGTTCATATTCCTCAGGTATAGCATTTGCTTTTTCAGGAGATTCAGATGGTAATATCCCTACAGATTTGGCAATGGGAGATTCAGATGGTACTATCCCTACAGATTCAGATGGTACTATCCCTACAGATTTGGCAATGGGAGATGCCATTTCAGATGGCACTAAACCCCCAGAATCAGCAACAGAAGGTGCCACTTGTGGTGTATTGACCTGATCATTAAGCACCTTTAGCTCCTCCTCTTTTGTTCCAGCTTCAGCAATAGCAGGTGCCACATCTGGCTTATTGACCTGATCATGTTGCACCATTTGCCGTTCATCCTCTTTTATTCCTGATTCAACAATAGGAGGTGCCACTTCTGGCTGATTGACCTGGTCATGTTGCACCTTTTGCCACCCCTCCTCTTTTATTCCAGATTCAGCAATTAAAGGTTGCACTTCCAGTGCTACTTCTGGCTGATTGATCTGATCATGCTGCACCTTTTGTTGTCCCTCCTCCTTTATTCCAGATTCAGCAATTAGAGGTGGCACTTCCGGCTTATTGACCTGGTCATGTTGCACTATTTGCTGTTCCTCCAGCTCTTTTATTCCAGATTCAGCAGTAGGGGGTGGCATTTCGGGCTTACTGGCCTGATCATGTTGCACCTGACGTTCTTCTTGCTCTCGCCGTTTCTCGCTTCCATTATCCTTCAACTCTTGAGAAGAGTTTATTTTACTATGTTCAGTTTCCATATTTTGCTGTTCCTCCAGCTCTTTTATTCCAGATTCAGCAGTAGGGGGTGGCATTTCTGGCTTACTGGCGTGATCATGTTGCACCTGCTGTTCTTCTTGCTCTCGCGGTTTCCCGCTTCCATTATCCTTCAACTCTTGAGAAGAGTTCATTTTACTATGTTCAGTTTCCATATTTAGCTGTTCCTTCTGCTCTTTTGTTTTCTCTATTCCTTTACCCTTCAACTCTTGAGAAGAGTTATCTTTACTATGTTTGCTTTCGACATTTTTCAGGTCCTGCTGCTCTTTTGTTTTGTCTCTTCCATTACCCTTCAACTCCTGAGAGGAGCTAAGTTTACTATGTTCAGACTCCACTTTTCGTCGGACATAAACATTATGGTAAACAGGGCCTGAAGGAGCATCAGTATGCAGCCGTTTTGTGCCCACAACCTTTACTGAATCTTCAGCAGGACCTTTATCCTTTGGCAGCATAGAAGTGCCTTGAGACATATTTACGACGTTTGTACCTTTGTTTAGCAGCTCAGGTAATGATGCTATTTTCACCGAGAATGTTAATTGCTTGTCACTGGATGGCATGGCTCCTCCAAGAATTTTCTACATTATAATCATCAATGTTGATAGAACCTGCAATACATGAAATGCTTTCCATCAGTAACATGAACATGGACCACAAAAGATAATTAGCAAAAGAAACAACAGTTCAAAAAATAGCAGGAAAAGAATAACACTTCAGCGTTATTGTTCAGTGATGTAGCATCTGTGGTTCAGAGTTCAGACCTTTGTCTCTAGTTTATTGCAGCTTTATCAAATCGAAACAGGCATTTCGGCTGGACCTTCATGAGAAAATGCTGGATCACTATATGGAACAACGCTCTACTATTTATTTGAAAGGAAAATATACATTATAAAACAATAAAGCAAAGTCTACCATAGGATCTATAAAGCATAGATTGCATGGTTTAGTTTTTTACCAAATCCAAGACAAGATAACTGTAGTGCTCAAGAAAGCAGGTGGTACCCTTTTTTATAGAACGTACAAAAAGCATTTGCACACCTTTGCAGCAAGTGACCATTCTGTCAGCACGAATACAGAACATACAAGCGAAAAGGGAGAACACACAACACATCTGCTAGACGCTACTCCTAACAGCGACTCACTGACGAGAGCTACGGTGGCAGCCTTGTCCCAACATCAGCACACATCCAACATACTCAAGCGAAAGTGAGCAACACATAACACAGCTACTAGACCCTACTCCTCACAGTGGCTTAACTTAATTCACGCAACCTGCGGTGGTAGCCCTGTCTCCACCACTTCCCCTCTACTATGATACCATCTGTTACAGCTAGAAAATCATGGCTGTCATCTTGGAAAACTGTACTATCTATTTCTTTCCACACTGGCCATACATGTAGCACCACTATGGAGCCAAACTTGTAAATGCACATTTTGCTTCTCAGTCAAGTAGATTTGCATCGGACTATGGCTAACAATGATTAGCGGAAGAAACAATTTCCAGACATGGGGCATCTGACTTGACCAGCAAAAAATAAAAATAAAAAAGAAATGTTTCCGGTGCTATAGTAAAAGAAGGTAGGACAATGACACATACGGTGAATAGGCGGTTCAGGGGCCAGTATATTAACTATTATGAATATAATTAATCTATTTGTAACCAATTAACCATCTGAAAACTCTAACTGGCATTAGGCAAGACCTCTTCTTGAATCATCGGATCGCCACAAACTAAAAATTTCCGGACACTCATGTTTTAATGCTTAGTGTATATTCACTTATCAGTTCCTTCGAAGATGAATGACAAAGGAAACTGAAAATCTGATGCATGACCACCCCCATCGGACAACCTTTGAAACGACAGATCATTAGTCAATTCACATGCAGTTTCAATCAGGTGTTACAAATTAAAATCAAACTTCGAATATTATTTTTATAAAAAAATATTAGAAGCTACAAATCATGATCACACAAATGTACTTGTAAATACAGATCCTATGGTAGTATGGCAGGACCTTAGAGTCAAACTAATTATTGGTCAGACCTCACGTAGTTTGACTTCAAAATGCGCATGATAATGCAGTCACATTGTTTAGAAATTAACCAAAAGGACACAAACAACTCCAGATAGAATCTAGTTCACATGTTTTATAAGATACTGTCCGTATACAAATATAGTTTTACTTCATTTCAAGCAACATAATAGATCAATCTTTTTCGCGTACGAAAACTAGAGAATATTGACTTATATTAAGTAAAAACAAAATCAGACAACTCTAAGTATTGGTATTAGGTCTAACAAAATAACTGATACAATAAATATTATATCTAATGAAAAATAAACAACCTCATTTATAAATCTAGTGCAGACTGCAGTAAAGTATGCAAAATTAATCATTGTGATTTTATTAACACTGAACAGCAAAGACCAAACGCGGTAGTACTAGAAATGTCATACTTTTTATGTTGAAATGCCATATCGTATGAATTTCAAATATAAAGCATACGAGGTTATAAGCCAGCATATAACTTCATCAATTTTTGCCCATAAGCTGAGTTATGAGTTATCCTTTATTTCAGAACAATAGCAAAGGCAGCAAAGAAGGACCAAATGGGTAGTACTAGAAATTTTAGGTCTTCAGTCTTCTCATGATTTCTTCTATTCAATTGAAGGTACTTTCATGATATTCCCAAACTAGGAAAAACATTATTTTAGTTTTCTTGAGATATCAATGATGTATGCACAATAAATTACGTCCACTATAAATCACAGACCAAGTCGGAATCCCCATTTTCATCTAATTACCTAGGACAAGTACTACCAATAATCGCATAGATTCACGTCTACAACTAATTAGGTCAAAACATAAAATCGGATTATATCACAACTGTTGAATAATAAAATGGAGATAGGCGGGAAAGTTCCATCTTTTCTTTGAACTTAAATGATTTGATCATATCCCATCGACTCATTCCATATCCCCTGTGTCAGCTACCACAAAAAAATTGCAGCTCATGCACATTCACAAACAATCATCAAAGGAGGGAAACACCAAGGTAGATTTTAATGATCAAATGCTAATTCGACGCTGACATGGAACACGTAGTACTTTAAGAAAACGCATGATCTGTTCTCTTGGATTTAAGATAATTTCTTGATATTCCCAAGCCAGGCAAAACAAGAAATTACTTTTCTCGAAACATCGATACTGTACGCACAATGAATCACCTCCACTATAAATCACAGACCAATCAGTTGTGTAAGTGTGAAATCACCATCTTTATTTAATTACCTATGGCAGGTGCTACCAAAAATGGCACATGTTCACAACCAGAAACAATTAGGTCGACCCACAGAAGCAGACTATATCATACAATGATTGAACAATAAAATGGAGATGGCCAGGGAAATACCGTCTTTTTTTTAACTTAACTGATAATATCATATCATACGACATAGACTCATCCCATCTCCCTTATGAAAGCTACCACCCCAAAAATGGCAATCTCTTTCACATTCAAAAGCAATTAAGTAGGATAAACAAAGGCCGGCAAACACCAAGGATGATTGTAACAGTTGAATAGCTAATTTGACGCTGGCATCTATGATGTATCACATGGTAAGGGACTTCAATAAATACTTCCTAGTTTGCATTTTGCAAGGGATTAAATCTGGAGTTAACCTAACTTCTCTCATTTACTTATCTCCATTACCAGCTGACAATTCAATAGCTCAGTTCTAGGGCACCAGGCGTAGAAGAAAACAAAGCTGGTAATGATTTTAATTGGCACTTGAAGAGATAGCAAAATGTATGTGCACAATAAAAACCTAACAAAAAAACAGCATTATGCAGGAATTCTTGTTAAATCATCAAAAATCTAAGTATATCGCTTTGTAACCATGAAAACTCTAATCTTCATTATGCAAAAAATCTTGTTAAACAATTACATCACTTCGACCTAAAAAAATATCCCAGGGATTCATTTAATTCACTTGTCAGTTCATTTATACACAAATATCATGTCCAAAATGACAACAGAAAACATGTTAACTGAAAAGGCAACGAATGAACACCTCCGCAGGACTAGCCTTTGAAATGATGGCTCATTAGTTACTAAACATATAGTAATGAGTCTATTCAATAATGATGTTGCAAATTAAAATCAAGCTTTGCCAGTTAACATTTGTACAGTGTATTGTTAGTAGCTACCTACAAATGATCACACAAAAGATCTTCAAATACAGTAAGGCAGTATGATACCACCTTAGTGTTACTGAACCATAAGTGTTTCAAATACGGTATGGTAATAAGTATTAAATCTAATCAAACTGAGCAAAAAAAATCTGATCAAATTGAGCAACCAGGTTTATATGTACGTAGTGCAGACAGCAGTACACTATGCAAAACTAATCACAGTAATCTTGTTAACACTGAACAGTGGGTTTTTTAGTCTTCATTTATGTTGAAATGCCATGTTGTGTGATTTCAAGTATAGAGCATGGCAGTTTAAATGTAGGCATCTAGCATAACAGAATCATAACCTCAGCAAAAAAATTACCCAGGCTGAGCTATCCTATAATTATATCCTAATGATATCAAAAGCAGCACAGAAGGACTTAGTACAGTACTACTACAACATGTTAGGTCTTCAGTCTTGTCATGCCCTTTTCTCTTGAATTGAAGATCTTTTCATGAGATTCCCAAACTAAGCATAACATTAAATTACTTTTCTTGAAACATCAGTGCTGCACGCGCAGTGAATTACCACTAGTATATTGATAAACTAGATGGTGCTATAAGTGTGAAATCCCCATTTTCATATAATTACCTCTGCTAGCTGACTGAAAACGGTTCACATCCACAAACAATTAGGCCAATACACGGAAACAGACTATATCATAAACGATCAAGTGAAAAAGATCAAGATAGGCAGGAAAATCCCGTCTTTTATGAACTGGACTGGTCATTTAATATCCCATCGACTCACCCCCAAATCCATCACGATAGCTACCGCCTAAAATGGAAGCTCGTGCACATTCACAAATATCAAATAGGACAAATAGCAAGGCTGACTGTAACGATTGCATTTCTAGTTTAATGCTGACATGGCTCGCATGGTGCTTTAAGAAAACCTTGCCAGTTCCCAAGGGATTAAATCATAAACGATTGAACCATAAAATGGAGATGAGAGGTAAAATCCCATCTTTCTAAAATGAACTGATGATATCATACCCCATCATCTCATCCCACATCCCTTATATCGGATACACTATAATACTAGGTCGTTCATATTCACAAACAATTAAGTGGGGTGACCAAATGTCAGCAACCACCCAAAATAGTGGTAGGTCTTAATTATTTACTATCAAACTGGATCTTACATCGATCACGTGGCGCTTCAATAAGAGAACTTTCCTAGTTTCAAAGGGTTAAATCTGCAGTTAACCTAAATTTCCCCCAATTTACTTGTTTCCATTAGCAGCTGAGAATTGAAGAGTCCAGTTCTAGGGAAATAAATAAAGCTCGGTAGTAGTAATGTCGACTGGCGCTTGGAGAGGGATACTAGCAAATTGTATTCACACAGTAAAACCTAACAAAAAAAGGCAAATTTTATCCGATTGCTTTGGCGTCTAATAGAGCCAGGGGCACGGATGGATGCTGGAAGGCTAGGTCCTCGGTTCTCCCAAGGGATAGAGTTGCCTGGCAGCAGCTCGTCCGAGCTAGTACAGACTCAAACGGGTGCAAGCAAGCAAAGACCTCGCAACCTCCGCACAATTTCTACTCCTTCCCCCTAACCCCAATCCCTACTAGTACCAGCAGGAGCACGGGCGAATCGGTCGCGAGCCAGGGGGGTTCAAATTCGGGGGGAATAGAGCCCACCATGAGCGCAGCGCCTCGGAAGGAAGGAAGACTCACCCGAGATCGGAGGTGTGTGGGTGCTGCCGGTCCGGCCGTTGAGAAGTTCCCTCTCGCCTGCTCCCGTACTGGACCGAAGACGCGCGCGCGAGCGAGCAAGCGAGCTACGGTGGGTGGCCCGAGGGAGGCAGCGGAGGACGGGGGAGGACGCCGGCGAGGTGGGGCGATCGGAGAGGAGGGAGGTTGGAATGATTCGGGGAAGAGAGGGAGGGATTTGGCGTTGATTTGGGGGAAAGGAATCCAACGGAAAACTCTGGAGTTGTGCCAGCCGTCGGATCCGGATGTCCATTGATGGCGAAGGAGCTTTTACCTGCTAGTGCATCTCCAACATCGCAACCCATGTGTTTCTGTCCGAACTAGTGGATAGGTTACGCACAATTTCAATGGGGCGGCCCAAACGGTCCGACTCGCGTGGACCCAACCCACTCGTTCATCAATTTTAGGTCGCGAATGCGTCGGACCGGACAAAGCGTGCATCCTCCCCTAGACCACCCTGGTCCCTTTCGCCAGTGGCACACAACCATTCCATTTCATTCAAAAAAACCTTGAGGGAGATGATGGTGAAGAACAAAGAGGCCCTTGCCGAGAGGGAAGAGAGGCGACACAAAGAGAAAGAGATTGCGACGAAGAGCTTTGTTGATCTCCAAATGAGAGATCCCTGAGGTGGAGGAGGCCAATGCCAAGGCTAGGCTCATCGATGCCAATGCCAAGTCTAGGCTGTTGGAGGCCAAAGCCAAGGTCATTGCTCAGGAGGGCTGGATCATGCTCACCGACTTGGACACCATATCTCCGACCTCGAGCACGGGACTTGGATTGATAACAAGCGAAAGATTATCTCAACTCGTGATGTTTGTAGGGCAATGGCGCAGAATTGATCGCCATTTAGGAGAAACTTGCCACTTTTGGGTAAACGTGTCCACTTTTTAGACACATTGTATGAAGTTTGTCTCATTTTGCACATTTGGGAGAAACTTGCCATTTCTTGGCGATGTCGGAAGGGCAATGGTACATGTTTTCCATTTTATTTGGTTGCCAATTTACATATTTGTTTTGTTAAATGTGAGCTAGGTTTGGCCAAAATATCTAGCCCAAACCGAATGGGTCGAGCCGGTGGAAGCACTAGCATACTGGCATAAAAGACTTTTATGCCATACTGAAACCACTTTTATGCCATACTAAAACTCAATTCCCCATAATTCCAGGGACTATGTCCTAAATCTTTATTTATATATTCGTTCATCATCGAATGATTTTCCTTAATCACAGTGCTGTCTCCATCCATTGGAATGCCCCCCTTTCCATAGTACCGGTTCGGGGGTTGTAAAACAATGATTTAAATGAGATTATCTCCAATTTTTAGGACTTACTATAGTTTTTAACACCCCCTCCTTTGGGATAATCCTACTGATAATGGGGTTACGGTTACACTTGCCTCGGATTGACTTCAATATATAATTGGTCCAGTGAATAACTAAAAAAAAATAGAAGGACGGTAGATAGTAAAGATAAAGAACTAATCATAATATCTATCTTTCAAAATCTATCTTTCAAAATTCACTAAAAAGACAGCTGGTGGGTCTCTTTGTATATCTTGTCCGGAAAGAGGAGGACTTAATGATTATTTGTTCGCCGGAACCAGAAGTAAAAATTGTTGTGGATAGGGATCCTGTAAAAACATCTTTTGAGGAATGGTCCAGACCCGGCCGACGAGGGAACACCTCGCCAATGCCTACGTATTGTAGACTTGGATTTTGGGAGAGAGCGACGATGGAGATTCCGGGAGCGAGATTAGGCACACGACGTACCCAGCTTCGGGTCCCCTCGGTGGAGGATCCCTACGTGCTGCTAACAATCCAGTATATGAGCATAAGTATGTTTACAGGGTGCCGCCGTAGGCGGAGCTATGTTGTCTATCTGTTGGTCTCTCTCCTATCGGGTGCCCTGGCTGGCTTTATATATGCAACCAGCCTAGGGTTTTACAAGAGTCCTAGTCGACTACTTCTTCGGATTGCCTTGTTGGGCCTTCTCCATATTGGGCCGAGCCGAGCCAGGTATACTAATAATGGGTACCCGAAGGGTATACCCATGTCACCGGCCATTTCTCAAGAACACTAGCTAAGGTCCCCGATACTACCACTTGGATCTGGAACCTACATGCTTGTAACATCCCAAATTTTCAAACAAAGAAGAAAATGAATTTCCTTTTTCCAAAAATTGGAGCCAACAAAACCTTTAATTCAATTGAGTTTGGTGCATAGTGCTCCTACACAATTGTTGTGGATTTTGCTAAGATGCTTGGTGAAGTATTTTGAAATGTTTTCTAAACCCTAACCCTACCCTTCTCGAAACCAAAGAGCAACTTTTAGAAAGAAAACAAAATAAAGGGTGAGGCATATGTGGGCTTATGGCCATTTCTCTAATAATGGCCTATGCCCTATTTATTTTACCCAAATGGTGAAACCCTCCATCCACCCAACCAACCTCTTCTGAACCCAAAACAATGATCCTTTGGATCAAAGAGAAAGCAAGAAAAAGATTTGAGAAACCACAAAAACCCTCACATATGGTTTTGACCATTTTTGAAAATCTTTAACCTAGGCCATTTTGGCTTGTGCCATTGGTTGGAGAATGTTACTAAACACTTAAGAACACCTTTGGAATCAAAGAAACTCAAATCAAATCAAATTTGAAATCAATTTGAGCTCACATGAGATAATGGTCAAATCTGCCATTTATATCATGATGCCTACTTTGAGCCTCTGTATTAAGAGATTTTCAAACCAAACAATTCCAACTCTTTGCACCTCATCCAAGACCACATCAAGGTAAACAACTTTGGTAAAGACCACCCCTGCAAATTCATGTTGAATCCAAAGTTATGCTCAAGCAAAGTTGGAACTTTTTAATAGATTCAAGATGGTGCACTTTTTGAAATTTCTCAAACCAGCTTCATTTTGCACACCACCACCACCACCACCAACATATGCCCAATAATATTTGAATCATCTCCACTAAAAAGTTTGGCAAAATTCAAAAGTGAAGCTCTTGCGGCCATTTCATCAAATACCTGGTGGGCAGGAGACAACAAAACACAAACCACTATTGAAAATAGTGTTTGGCCTAACTTGTTTCCCCCATTGGTCACACATAGTGCCCTAGCATCTCCTCTAGCCATGCCATGCCTTGCCATGCTCACCATGGCCAAAGTGTCTCCCTATGTCATTGCATATGTCACACACTTTGGCCATGATCTTTTGTGCATGATCTACCCCTCCCTAGCCTTGCCAACCATGTCACACACACTAGCCTCACCTCACTTGAGTTAGCATTGCCCTCCTAGACCAAGAAGAATGCATAGAGGATCCATGCCATGGCCATGCCATTCCCTTGGTCCCCTCCAACATCTTGCCCCCACTTTGACACCTTGGACATGCCATTCCCTTGGTCCCCTCCAACATCTTGCCCCCACTTTGACACCTTGGACATGCCATTCCCATGGCCCTCTCCTCTCCCTCCTTGAACCTATAAATAGAGCACTTCCCCCACTCCAACTCTTCACACCACTTCACCCCTCTCCTCTCCCTGATCCTCCTCAAGCAATCCATCGTCCCAATTTCATCCACCGAGCCCCAATCGATCGCCGGAGCACCGCCAGTACTGCTGCAAGATCACCGGAGCTAGGAGCCGCCCCAGGAGACACCATCTGTACATGGAGCCTCGCCACCCTCGACAACGCCGCCGTGCACCCTCGCCGACGACCGCCGACTTCCGGTGAGCTCGCCGGGCCCCAACCCTCGCCGCCAGTAACCCTGGTTCTCGTCGGAGACGACGACGAACCTGAGCCGCTCGATCCCCTTCTAATCGTGCGGCCACCGTTTCGCGTACCGATTCGGTTCGTTAAGTGTCGCTGACACGTAGGTCCCACTGTCAGGCGGCCCGCTGCGTGCGAGACGCGCTAGCTGGGCCGGCCCAACTCGTTTCCCCTCTCCTAGCCAAACTTCGTTTCCCGCTAAGCCCAATGCATTTGAATTCGAATTATTTCATTTCAATCAAATTACATACTGGTACTTTACTAATTTTTGAATAAAACAAAATCTACAAATCCATTTGGAGTGAAACCAATTTTGGGTGAAAGCTAATGAATAGACCTACCCAACCCCATGGGTCTCAAACCCTAATTCATCCTAGATCATCTGCAACAAAAATGGCAAGGCAGTAACTTTTCAAATTTCAAACAATTATTAATAATCAACCATAAATGATTTTGAGTTGATTCCAACTCTCATAAATCACTTTTCATATTGTATAATTGATTATGTAAAATTATACCATGGTTGCTTCATAGGATCATGAGCTAGATTCAAATAATGGCTATGTAGTCATTTCTAGCTCTTTTAAACCATTTCCAATTTTTGAATTTCAAACCTATGAGGTGTAGCACCTCATTTAAATCACCTTCCCAAGTAAAGTAAAATAATGTGATGACCTTAGTTGCATGGTCTCATACTTGCTTACTTGAGGATCTTAAATCAATGAAGTATTTAAATTGCATGAGATGATGAATCTCATTTAAATCTTTTTCCCAAATGATAAATATGAAGTATTGACTTTGGTTAACATGATCTCATACTTCTTATTTGAGGAAATTAAATCTTAGCAATGTTCCAATGAGATAGGATTACTGATACGTCTCCGACGTATCGATAATTTCTTATGTTCCATGCCACATTATTGATGATATCTACATGTTTTATGCACATTATATGTCATATTTATGCGTTTTCCGGAACTAACCTATTGACGAGATGCCGAAGGGCCGGTTCTCGTTTTCTCGCTGTTTTTGGTTTCAGAAATCCTAGTAACGAAATATTCTCGGAATCGGACGAAATCAAGACCCAAGCATCCTATTTTGCCCGGAAGCATCCAGAACACCCGAGAACCGCCAGAGAGGGGGCACAGGCCCACGGGACCATAGGCCGGCGCGGCCTGGGGGTGGCCCACGCCACCCTATGGTGTCGCCGCCTCTTTGACCCTCTGACGCCGCCTCTTCGCCTATAAGAAGCCCCTCGACCTAAAACCTCGATACGGAAAAACCACGATACGGAAAACCTTCCAGAGCCGCCGCCATCGCGAAGCCAAGATCTGGGGGACAGGAGTCTCTGTTCCGGCACCCTGCCGGAGCGGGGAAGTGCCCCCGGAAGGCTTCTCCATCGACACCGCTGCCATCTCCACCGCCATCTTCATCACTACTGTTGTCTCCCATGAGGAGGGAGTAGTTTTCCATCGAGGCTCGGGGCTGTACCGGTAGCTATGTGGTTCATCTCTCTCCTATGTGCTTCAATACAATAATCTCATGAGCTGCCTTACATGATTGAGATTCATATGATGATGCTTGTAATCTAGATGTCGTTATGCTAGTCAAGTGAATTTTACTTATGTGATCTCCGGAGACTCCTTGTCCCACGTGTGTAAAGGTGACAGTGTGTGCACCGTGTGGGTCTCTTAGGCTATATTTCACGAATACTTATTCACTTGTTTGGCGTAGTGAAGTGCTTATTTATATCTCTTTATGATTGCAATGTGTTTTGTATCACAATTTATCTATGTGCTACTCTAGTGATGTTATTAAAGTAGTTTATTCCTCCTGCACGGTGTAATGGTGACGAGTGTGTGCATCCGTGTTAGTACTTGGCGTATGCTATGATCATGATCTCTTGTAGATTGTGAAGTTAACTATTGCTATGATAGTATTGATGTGATCTATTCCTCCTACATAGTGTGAAGGTGACAGTGTGCATGCTGTGTTAGTACTTGGTTTAGTCGTGTTGATGTTTCTTGCACTCTAAGGTTATTTAAATATGAACATTAAATTGTGGAGCTTGTTAACTCCGGCATTGAGGGTTCGTGTAATCCTACGCAATGTGTTCATCATCCAACAAGAGTGTAGAGTATGCATTTATCTATTCTGTTATGTGATCAATGTTGAGAGTGTCCACTGATGGCGTGTATTTCACACGTTCGTTGGGCAACCCCAAGAGGAAGGTATGATGCGCACAGCAGCAAGTTTTCCCTCAGAAAGAAACCAAGGTTTATCGAACCAGGAGGAGCCAAGAAGCACGTTGAAGGTTGATGGCGGCGGGATGTAGTGCGGCGCAACACCGGAGATTCCGGCGCCAACGTGGAACCTGCACAACACAACCAAAGTACTTTGCCCCAACGAAACAGTGAGGTTGTCAATCTCACCGGCTTGCTGTAACAAAGGATTAACCGTATTGTGTGGAAGATGATTGTTTGCAGAGAAAATAGTAAAAACAAGTATTGCGAGCAGATTTGTATTTCAGTATTAAAGAATGGACCGGGGTCCACAGTTCACTAGAGGTGTCTCTCCCATAAGATAAAAGCATGTTGGGTGAACAAATTACAGTCGGGCAATTGACAAATAGAGAGGGCATAACAATGCACATACATGACATGATAAGTATAGTGAGATTTAATTGGGCATTACGACAAAGTACATAGACCGCCATCCAACCGCATCTATGCCTAAAAAGTCCACCTTCGAGTTATCATCCGAACCCCCTCCAGTATTAAGTTGCAAAGCAACGGACAATTGCATTAAGTATGGTGCGTAATGTAATCAACAACTACATCCTCGGACATAGCGCCAATGTTTTATCCCTAGTGGCAACAGACACAACACAACCTTAGAACTTTCTCATCCATCGTCCCGGTGTCAATGCGGGCATGAACCCACTATCGAGCATAAGTACTCCCTCTTGGAGTTAAAAGTAAAAACTTGGCCGCAGCCTCTACTAGAAACGGAGAGCATGCAAGATCATAAACAACACATGTATAATAACTTGATAATTAACATGACATGGTATTCTCTATCCATCGGATCCCGACAAACACAACATATAGAATTACGGATAGATGATCTTGATCATGTTAGGCAGCTCACAAGATCCAACAATGAAGCACAATGAGGAGAAGACAACCATCTAGCTACTGCTATGGACCCATAGTCCGGGGGTGAACTACTCACTCATCACTCCGGAGGCGACCATGGCGGTGTAGAGTCCTCCGGGAGATGAATCCCCTCTCCGGCAGGGTGCCGGAGGAGATCTCCGTAATCCCCCGAGATGGGATCGGCGGCGGCGGCGTCTCGGTAAGGTTTTCCGTATCGTGGTTTTTTCGCATCAGGGGTTTCGCGACGGAGGCTTTAAGTAGGCGGAAGGGCAGAGTCGGGGGCCAGACGAGGGGGCCACACCATAGGGCGGCGCGGGCCCCCCTTGTGCCGCGCCGCCACGTGGTGTCGCCACCTCGTGGCCCCACTTCGTGTGTTCTTCGGTCTTCTGGAAGCTCCGTGGAAAAATAGGCCCCTGGGTCTTCGTTTCGTCCAATTCCGAGAATATTTCGTTACTAGGATTTCCGAAACCAAAAACAGCAGAAAACGAGAACTGGCACTTCGGCATCTTGTTAATAGGTTAGTTCCAGAAAATGCACGAACATGACATAAAGTGTGCATAAAACATGTAGGTATCATCAATAATATGGCATAGAACATAAGAAATTATCGATACGTCGGAGACGTATCAAGCATCCCCAAGCTTAGTTCTGCTCGTCCCGAGCAGGTAAAACGATAACAAAGATAATTTCTGAAGTGATATGCCATCATAATCTTGATCATACTATTTGTAAACATATGTAGTGGATGCAGCGATCAAAACAATGGTGATGACATGAGTAAACAAGTGAATCATATAGCAAAGACTTTTCATGAATAGTACTTCAAGACAAGTATTAATAAGTCTTGCATAAGAGTTAACTCATAAAGCAATAAATCAAAGTAAAGGTATTGAAGCAACACAAAGGAAGATTAAGTTTCAGCGGTTGCTTTCAACTTGTAACATGTATATCTCATGGATAATAGTCAACATAGAGTAATATAACAAGTACAATATGCAAGTATGTAGGAATCAATGCACAGTTCACGCAAGTGTTTGCTTCTTGAGGTGGAGAGAAATAGGTGAACTGACTCAACATAAAAGTAAAGAGAATGGTCCTTCAAAGAGGAAAGCATCGATTGCTATATTTGTGCTAGAGCTTTTATTTTGAAAACATGAAACAATTTTGTCAACGGTAGTAATAAAGCATATGAGTTATGAACATTATATCTTACAAGTTGCAAGTCTCATGCATAGTATACTAATAGTGCCCGCACCTTGTCCTAATTAACTTGGACTACCGGATCTTTGCAATGCACATGTTTTGACCAAGTGTCACAATGGGGTACCTCCATGCCGCTCTGTACAAAGGTCTAAGGAGAAAGCTCGCATTTTGGATTTCTCGCTTTTGATTATTCTCAACTTAGACATCCATACCGGGATAACATGGACAACGAGATAATGGACTCCTCTTTAATGCATAAGCATGTGGCAACAATTATTATTCTCATATGAGATTGAGGATATATGTCCAAACTGAAACTTCCACCATGAATCATGGCTTTAGTTAGCGGCCCAAAGTTCTTCTCTAACAATATGCATGCTCCAACCATGAAGGTGGTAGATCTCTCTTGCTTCGGACAAGACGGACATGCATAGCAACTCACATGATATCCAACAAAGAATAGTTGATGGCGTCCCCGTAAACATGGTTATCGCTCAACAAGCAACTTAATAAGAGATAAAGTGCATAAGTACATATTCAATACCACAATAGTTTTTAAGCTATTTGTCCCATGAGCTATATATTGCAAAGGTGAATGATGGAATTTTAAAGGTAGCACTCAAGCAATTTACTTTGGAATGGCGGGTAAATACCATGTAGTAGGTAGGTATGGTGGACACAAATGGCATAGTGGTTGGCTCAAGTATTTGGGATGCATGAGAAGTATTCCCTCTCGATACAAGGTTTAGGCTAGCAAGGTTATTTGAAACAAACACAAGGATGAACGGTACAGCAAAACTCACATAAAAGACATATGGTAAACATTATAAGACTCCATACCGTCTTCCTTGTTGTTCAAAACTCAATACTAGATGTTATCTAGACTCTAGAGAAACCAAATATGCAAACCAAATTAGCAAGCTCTAAGTATTTCTTCATTAATGGGTGCAAAGTATATGATGCAAGAGCTTAAACATGAGCACAACAATTGCCAAGTATCAAATTATCCAAGACATTTTAGAGTTACTACATGTAGCATTTTCCAATTCCAACCATATAACAATTTAACGAAGAAGAAACTTCGCCATGAATACTATGAGTAGAGCCTAAGGACATATTTGTCCATATGCTACAGACGGAGCGTGTCTCTCTCCCATAAAGTAAATGCTAGGATCCATTTTATTCAAACAAAACAAAAAACAAAAACTAACCGACGCTCCAAGCAAAGTGCATAAGATGTGGCCGAATAAAAATATAGTTTCAGGGGAGGAACCGGATAATGTTGTTGATGAAGAAGGGGATGCCTTGGGCATCCCCAAGCTTAGACGCTTGAGTCTTCTTAATATATGCAGGGGTGAACCACCGGGGCATCCCCAAGCTTAGAGCTTTCACTCTCCTTGATCATATTGCATCATACTCCTCTCTTGACCCTTGAAAACTTCCTCCACACCAAACTCGAAACAACTCATTAGAGGGTTAGTGCATAATAAAAATTCACATGTTCGAGAGGTGACACAATCATTCTTAACACTTCTGGACATTGCATAAAGCTACTGGACATTAATGGATCAAAGAAATTCATCCAACATAGCAAAAGAGGCAATGCGAAATAAAAGACAGAATCTGTCAAAACAGAACAGTCCGTAAAGATGGATTTTATTACGCCACCAGACTTGCTCAAACGAAAATGCTCAAATTGAATGAAAGTTGCGTACATATCTGAGGATCATGCTCGTAAATTGGCGTAATTTTCTGAGCTACCTACAGGGAGATAGACCCAGATTCGTGACAGCAAAGAAATCTGTAACTGCGCAGTAATCCAAATCTAGTACTTACTTTTCTATCAAAGACTTTACTTGGCACAACAAAATATAAAACTAAGATAAGGAGAGGTTGCTACAGTAGTAAACAACTTCCAAGACACAAATATAAAACAAAAATACTGGAGTAAAAACATGGGTTGTCTCCCATAAGCGCTTTTCTTTAACGCCTTTCAGCTAGGCGCGAAAGTGTAACTCAAGTATTATCGAAGGGTGGTGCACCTACAGCGGGGTTTGGAGTTTTCTCAACCATGCATAGTATATTGGATACATAAGTTTCAGCGTCTCCCTTTTCATTAGTCTTGGGCTTGCTACTCTCATCAAACAAATTTTCAGGAGCAAGCCAAGCATAGTTATGTTCTAGTGCAACATTCATAGCTAGGAGTTTACATGGTATTGGTGCTTTGATCTCCCCACCAGCATTAGCATTATTAGTGTACCTTATCCTATCCATATCCATTTTTTCAAGAAGGCTAACAAAATTAGTATGAGAACCAAGCATATTAAATTTAGCAAAGACCTTTCTAGCCTCTCTTGCTAGACCACCAAATTCTCTAAGAAGGGTTTCTAAAACAAAATCTTTCTTTTCCCCCTCTTCCAAATCACCAAGTGTAAGAAACATGTGTTGGATTATAGGATTGAGATTAACAAATTTAGTTTCCAACAAGCGGACTAAAGCAGCAGCAGCAATTTCATAAGTAGGAGCAAGTTCTACCAAGTGTCTATCTTCAAAATCTTCAACGGTACTAACATGGGTGAAAAATTCTTCTATATTGTTCCTCCCAATTATAGACCCTTGTCCTACCGGTATGTTCTTTGTGGTAAAATTAAAAGGAAACATGATGAAATAAGTAAAGTAAATGCAAGTAACTAATTTTTTTGTGTTTTTAATATAGCAAACAAGATAGCAAATAAAGTAAAGCTAGCAACTAATTTTTTTTGTGTTTTGATATAAGTGCAGCAAACAAAGTAGTAAATAAAATAAAGCAAGACAAAAACAAAGTAAAGAGATTGAGAAGTGGAGACTCCCCTTGCGGCGTGTCTTGATCTCCCGGCAACGGCGCCGAGAAAATATGCTTGATGGCGTGTATTTCACACGTTCGTTGGGCAACCCCAAGAGGAAGGTATGATGCGCACAGCAGCAAGTTTTCCCTCGAGAAAGAAACCAAGGTTTATCGAACCAGGAGGAGCCAAGAAGCACGTTGAAGGTTGATGGCGGCGGGATGTAGTGCGGCGCAACACCGGAGATTCCGGCGCCAACGTGGAACCCGCACAACACAACCAAAGTACTTTGCCCCAACGAAACAGTGAGGTTGTCAATCTCACCGGCTTGCTCGTAACAAAGGATTAACCGTATTGTGTGGAAGATGATTGTTTGCAGAGAAAATAGTAAAAACAAGTATTGCAGCAGATTTGTATTTCGAGTATTAAAGAATGGACCGGGGTCCACGGTTCACTAGAGGTGTCTCTCCCATAAGATAAAAGCATGTTGGGTGAACAAATTACAGTCGGGCAATTGACAAATAGAGAGGGCATAACAATGCACATACATGACATGATAAGTATAGTGAGATTTAATTGGGCATTACGACAAAGTACATAGACCGCCATCCAAGCTGCATCTATGCCTAAAAAGTCCACCTTCGAGGTTATCATCCGAACCCCCTCCGGTATTAAGTTGCAAAGCAACGAGACAATTGCATTAAGTATGGTGCGTAATGTAATCAACAACTACATCCTCGGACATAGCGCCAATGTTTTATCCCTAGTGGCAACGAGCACAACACAACCTTAGAACTTTCGTCACTTCGTCCCGGTGTCAATGCGGGCATGAACCCACTATCGAGCATAAGTACTCCCTCTTGGAGTTAAAAGTAAAAACTTGGCCAGAGCCTCTACTAGAAACGGAGAGCATGCAAGATCATAAACAACACATGTATAATAACTTGATAATTAACATGACATGGTATTCCCTATCCATCGGCTCCCGACAAACACAACATATAGAATTACAGATAGATGATCTTGATCATGTTAGGCAGCTCACAAGATCCAACAATGAAGCACAATGAGGAGAAGACAACCATCTAGCTACTGCTATGGACCCATAGTCCGGGGGTGAACTACTCACTCATCACTCCGGAGGCGACCATGGCGGTGTAGAGTCCTCCGGGAGATGAATCCCCTCTCCGGCAGGGTGCCGGAGGAGATCTCCGGAATCCCCGAGATGGGATTGGCGGCGGCGGCGTCTTCAGTAAGGTTTTCCGTATCGTGGTTTTTTCGCATCAGGGGTTTCGCGACGGAGGCTTTAAGTAGGCGGAAGGGCAGAGTCGGGGGCCAGACGAGGGGGCCACACCATAGGGCGGCGCGGGCCCCCCTTGGGCCGCGCTGCCACGTGGTGTCGCCACCTCGTGGCCCCACTTCGTGTGTTCTTCGGTCTTCTAGAAGCTCCGTGGAAAAATAGGCCCCTGGGTCTTCGTTTCGTCCAATTCCGAGAATATTTCGTTACTAGGATTTCTGAAACCAAAAACAGCAGAAAACAGGAACTGGCACTTCGGCATCTTGTTAATAGGTTAGTTCCAGAAAATGCACGAATATGACATAAAGTGTGCATAAAACATGTAGGTATCATCAATAATATGGCATAGAACATAAGAAATTATCGATACGTCGGAGACGTATCATCCACTAGTGAAAGTCTAATTAATCCCTAGGCCTTGTTCCTAAATACTGCTATCGCTGCTTGTTTACTGTTTTACTGCGTTACTACTGCTGCGTTACTACTGCTTGTTTACTGTCCTGGGCAAAGCACTTTTCTGCTGCGTTGCTACTACTTATTCATACCACCTGTATTTCACTATCTCTTCGCCGAACTAGTGCACCTATTAGGTGTGTTGGGGACACAAGAGACTTCTTGCTTTGTGGTTGCAGGGTTGCATGAGAGGGATATCTTTGACCTCTTCCTCCACGAGTTCGATAAACCTTGGGTGATCCACTTAAGGGAAACTTGCTGCTGTTCTACAAACCTCTGCTCTTGGAGGCCCAACACTGTCTACAAGAATAGAAGCTCCCGTAGACATCAAGCACTTTTACGGCGCCGTTGCTTGGGGAGGAAAGGTAAAAAGGCACTCATACTCCGGTTCCGAGTAACGAGTACTTTTACGGCGCCATTGTGTTTGTGCTCGAAGCTATTTCCTTTAGATCCTGCAATTGCATCTTTTTGTTTCTTGTTTACACTAGTTTGGCATAATGGACAACAATGAGCTTCTTATTCTATTTCCTGATTTAAGACATGGATGGTTTGATGCGAAAATTAAAAAACCTATGGAATCTTATTTGCATGCTTGGTAGTAATATTAGTATGAACGCTTTGAACACCATTGTTGATAATGATATAGAAAGTTCTAAGCTTGGGGAAGCTGGTTTTCATGATCTTTTTAGTCCCCCAAGCATTGAGGAGAAAATTTTCTTTGATGATACTTTGCCTCCTATTTATGATGATTATGATGATAGTGGTCTTTTGGTGCCACCTACTATGGAGAGTAAATTTTGTTGTGATTATACTATGCCTCCTACACTTGATGAGAATAATAATGATAGCTACTTTGTTGAATTTGCTCCCACTACAACTAATAAAATTGATTATGCTTATGTGGAGAATAATAATTTTATGCATGAGACTCATGATAAGAATGATTTATGTGATAGTTATATTGTTGAGTTTTCTCATGTTGCTACTGAAAGTTATTATGAGAGAGGAAAATATGGTTGTAGAAATTTTTATGTTACTAAAACACTGTTGACTGCCAAAACCCACCGGCGGGCAGCGGCCTTGTCAACACCGTAGAGCCGGGAAGAGCCTAGAGCTGCGGCTGGCTGAGACCCCTCCGAGCGACGGCCCGCAATGCTCTTCTGGTCACACGCGGCGATGCGAAGTGCAAGGGCGTGCCACCTGACCTATACCTGGTCAGGAAGGTGATGGGGATGCCTCGCTTAGTTTCATGCAGGGCATACATGTAAACATTAAATACGAGCCTCGATCGGCTCTCAGGTTATTCCTGTGAATCGGCTCAAAGAGCCGATCCACCCATGATTCGTACGGGGTGCACGAATACTTGGTGGTCCTGCTTGATCAAGATAGAGCTAATGAGATCTACGACGATTTAGGGTTTTCACCGCATAATCGGATCATCCTACTCCGGGTTGGGCCTCGCGGCCACGCACGGTGCTCGTAAGCCGATCCTAAACAAGGCCAAAAAACCAACATGACGTTGATCCTCGGAACATCCCGTTTAGGACTTGCGAACGCCACCCTACGTGCCACTTGGATCCTCCCCCTTTGTAAGGCCTAACTATTGCGAGATATTAAACTAATCCTTGTAGAACAAGGAGCAATCGTAACGGATCAGATCTACTAAATAATGATCAAGCGGGGTGCCGCCCCCACACCCGAGACAGGCGTGAGGGCGGCTAGACATGCAAGGGTTGCACTACGTAAGCATGCTTAAACGAAGAACAATGCTAACCCTAACACATCTAATGATAACTACGTTGCTCGCCATCAAAAGCGCTTCGATACGAGCAACGCATGAACAACGTGGGGCTTGTGCTGCCTAGATCGCAAGATGCGATCTAGGCAGCATGTCGCTACCGATAGAAACCCTCGAGACGAAGGAGTTGGCGATGCGCCGAGATTGGTTTGTTTTGGGGTTGAACGTGAGTTGTTGTTTATTCCATAAACCCTAGGTACATATTTATAGTCCAGGGGACTTTCTAATGTGGGAATATCCCGTCGTGCACGATACAAACTCTAACCCTTATCTAAAATAATAAACTACTAAATAAAGATACACGGGCAATTCAGCCCAAAACCCTTCGTGCCAGGCCGCTTCAGAAATCTTCCATGTAATCTTCCAAGCCCGGCCCACCTCCGGATTTGTCTAAAATCTGGTGATAACACATGCCCCCTGGTTTTGGAAATAACATTTCCAAAATCATTATGCTTTCCCTTCGAAGGGTCATGTCGTGGCGAAGCAGAGCCGTTACGGCATCCGTCATCATTATGCCCTGTCTTCTCGGCTTCTCTAAAAATTCGACAGCTTTAGCATCGATCCCTTGGAAGGCTGTAATGGCATTAAACCTTCACCAGATTTCTCATTATTTAACCGTGCCGACTGGTTAGCTCTCTCTATCCTCTAGTCCATCCCAGCTATCGGCACCAAAAAACCCTCTCCTCCTGTAGCAATGTCTTCCTCTTCCTCTTCCTTCTCAAAACTCTTCCCCCAATCTTCGCCGAAGAAGAAGAACGAGGACAGCCTCCACCCCGCGGTGAATCCCTTCTCCTCCGACAAGGAGGAGAAAGAAGGAGAAGCAGCCGAGGCCAAGAGCCTCCCCTTCCGCCCAGCTCCCGCCGAAGAAGCGCCCCCGCATGTGGGCGGACAGCGAGGACGAAGATGATGACGAAGAGGAAGAGGAGGAGGATGACTCCTCCTCCTCCATCGGGTATCCGCCGACCAAGCGCTTCCGCTCACGGGCGGACAGCGAGGATGATGATGACGAGGAGGAAGAGGCTCCGGCCAAGGGCTGGGGCAGCGAGCGACGAAGAGCTCCCTGGGAGCAGCGCCGACGACGTCGACGGCGGCGATGACGAGGACAGCGACGACTAGTAGTATAGGACTAGTAGTAGCAGTGCACTAGGCACCAGATCCCTCTTTTGAGAGCCATCGGCTCTTTCTTGTAAAGCCGCTCCCTAGAATTAATGAAATTGTCCTTTCCATTCATCTTTTAATCGCTCCAATTTCATTCCTTCCGTTTGTCATGCTAAGACCGATAGCAACGCATCGGACTTCTTTCCTTTTCTTGCAGCAACAGCACAGTCCAAGCCCTGTACTAGACGACGGCTTCTCCTTCCCAGTTCCTCCCTGAGACGATCATGACGCAGCCGCAGCCGAGGTGACTCTAATCGGCTCTTAAATACAGGGCACCTTCCAGGCTTACTGCCCCCCGAGTCTTAGCCGAGGCAAAACAGAGCTGTATGGACCTGGGCTCGATCATGTCTGAGGGAGCTTCTTATGCCGAGCTAGCCGATTTGAACATAAATCGGCTTCCCAAAGCAGAGAACCTTCAAGGCGAGCTGCCCCCCGAGCTTCTAATGCAATCCATCCTTGACCTGATCCGCCCGCCCATGCTGCTACTGATATTGTTCTTGAAGAAATCTCCCTTGAGTCGATGGCCATGCATCGGCTGTTATATCCTTAAGTCGATGCCTGCTGCATCGGCTGTGTTCGAAAATTTTCGAATTTTCACTTTTTTTTTACGGCCGACTCGTGCATCGGCCCCCATATTCCAATACCCATCACCGGAAGATGAGATGCTTCTTATCTACTCGGGTGCCCCCGAGCCGATTCTGTCAAGAGAATTGATGGTATCGGCTCCGTTGGACAACATGTTGAACCCGGGCAGAATGGTGGGTGAGGATAATTTTGGCCGATTGCTGGAATCGGCCTCCACGTTGCTTGCTCGTTGAAGGTTTTGTAAGTCCCCTTCATAAATTTTTGGGGCCGATCACAAGGATCAGCCTCTCCTGGTTTGCTCATTGGTTTGATCTTGCTATTTGGCCAGGCTGGATAAAACCAACCCAACCTCTGACTTGATGCGCTTGCTGTCGTCCACCTTGAGTGCTCCGTAGAGTCGTGGAGCGCTAAGCTCTGTCGGCAAGACGAGTACCATGTTTGTGCCAGCCGATGTCTCATCATCGGCTTTCCTCTCTTTGGGGCGCCACTCCATCTTCCGTGGACGACCCTCTTCATCCAGGGTTCGCTGAACCTTTGCGGCCGGATCAGGCCGTGCCTTCCTTAGCGTATGCGGGTACAACCTTTCGGCTTCCTCCGGGCCGCGCAATCGCTGAACCCTGCGCTTTTGGGAACGGCTGAGTCCGTCTGGGCACCACCTTGGCCGGTGATACCTGTCTTCTTCTACTCCTCCCTCGTCTTCTGAATCCTCAAGATCTGCCCAACGAGGTGACTCAGCGCGCTTGCTTTGTGGCGGGAGAGGCCCTAGGCGCTCGAACACAGACACATTGGCTGCCTCCTTCTTTTTCTGATTGCATTCTAGGCAATTGCCGATTGTGGGCAATCGGCTCATTCCTGAATCCCAGCAGTGTCTGAAGAAAGGGCAGTCCCAGTGTCTGGCGTTGTCATCTTGCTCCCTTGATGCTTCCGTGGCAAAGCGCTCGTGCTCCTCCTCATCGCGATTCTGCCGACGATATCTTCGGCTTCTCTAGCCGGACGATCTCCTCTATCATCGTAATTGGACCGCCGGCGTTGGTCATGCCGACTCACATATTTGTTGAGGAGGTGATCGAGAGAGGGTCGCTGATATCTTATATTCTTCACCTCTCCCTCTCGTGACATAGCGCTTGCCATCATGACGGAGCCGATCGCGTGGAGCGGCCTCCTCTCGTATCCTTGCTATGAGAGCGAGCTGCCCTCATCTCCATCTTTGCCGAGTGGTTTCCGGGTCCTACCATGTTGATGCTTGAACGAGGGACCCGGCTGGCAACTTTCGGGGTAGGTAATTTCTACCATGTTAACGGCGGGGAAGGGTTGGGTGTCGACCTTCATGGCGTGCTTGGTTGAAAATTAGCCGCCCCTTCTCTATCGCCGCTTGGATGTCGCGACGCCACACCGGCGGTCGTTGGTGGCATGGGAAAGCGAGTTGTGGAATTTGCGGTACGGCTTTCCGTTTAGCTCTTTCGCCGTGGGGAACTTGAGACCTTCGGGAATCGTCAAGCTTGTTTCTCCTTGAGCAGGAGGTCGAAGATTTGTTCGGTCTTGGTCACGTCAAAATCAAATCCCACAGGCGGCCCCGGTGGCTTTACCCATTTGCGGGCCACGGGGTTCCTCCCCGAGTCCACTCGGCCGCTGCTATTTCTTGGTCTCCCGCGAGCACTTCATCTTCCTCTGTATCGACCATAACTACGCACGCTTGAACTTGTCTTGGTACGAGGTCGGGGTGGCGCTGTTCATATGCTGATAGTTTCGAACCATGTGCGCCGGCGAGGATAATCTGCTTGGGAGGCCATGTCCTTGAGCTGTGTTGCAAGGCCTGCTACGCCAACTCGATTGCTTCCTTTTCGGTTATACGAACCGAATAACATCGGTTCCTAAGATTCTGAAGCGGCTGGATGTATTACTGTCACCGTTTCCCCGCGCTTCGACGTAGTTGTGCTAGATCGGCAATGCCGGACTCGGAAGCTTCGAATGGTATTGCATATGGAGCCTGTTCTTCCAATTGCTTCCAAGGCTGGATGGAGTTTGCTGGCAAAGAGGTGTACCATCCAAAAGCCGATCCCGTGAGGGAGCTGTGAAAAGAGCCTCACGCGTAGCTGATCCGACACACGAAGCCGGTCCTAGTTGAGCCAAATGTCGGGCGACGTGCTCGATGGAGCTGGAGCCATCTGATCCACTGAATTTGGAGAAGTCAGGGAGCCGATATTTAGGTGGCAGCGGGATCATCTCGTAATCGTCGGGGTACGGCTTGGAATAGCCGGCTGCCCTTCTTTTCGGCATCATGCCGAACTGGTCTCTCAGTATGGTACTGATCGATCCGCTGTGCTGGCCGTAGGAGTTGCACTACGAAGATTCGCCGGGGTGGCGTACTTGGCCTGCCATGTTTGCTTTTCCAGCTCCGAGCCATCTGCGGGAGGCTGGGCTCGGGAGTTTCGTCGGTGTGGCGTATTTAGTTAGCCACGTACGCTCTGTCGCCGACGTTCCTCCTGTCTTCGCCGGAGTCCCCGATGTTGTGGCCTGGTTTGTGAGTGCCCGGTCACCACAATCCGGCACATACATGCACGCGTATCCATGAGGGATCTCCTTAGGCGCCTCCATTAAGAGCTGGTAGTCACTAGGGTCGCCACCAATCACTGTAGACGAGGAATGCCGGTGTAGTCGGCACTTCGGCGAGTGCGCCAACGCATATGGCAGCGGTGGACGGGGCTCGGAGTGGCAACTCTCCTTGATGAGTCCCGAGAGCTGGTCCTGACGGCGAGTGCGGTGGCTCATGATCTCCTGGATCACGCGCGAGCGACACGCTCCAACACGTTGACCAAGTTCTCGAGTGGCGGTGTAGCGAGTGAGCCACCGGGTAGTTGATCTCCTGCCGCGAGACCCACAGTGCGTTCCTCCGACGGGGTAGAGAGGTCTATCCCATCGAGCGCACCTTGCGGTGAGAATCCCTTCCATCCGATGCCATGGGTACGGGTTCTGCGAAAAGAGCCGATGAGGTCGGCTTCGAGGGTGGCCTTGATCTCGTTGTCTTGCTTCTTGAGCTCGTCGGGCGGATCCTCGTAGGTGGCCGGCGTGCCGTCCGCCATCTCGGATGTAGATGGCGATGTGGTTGATGTAGACGATTGTCCCACCGGGCGTGCCAGAATGTGTTGACTGCCAAAACCCACCGGCGGGCAGCGGCCTTGTCAACACGGTAGAGCCGGGAAGAGCCTAGAGCTGCGGCTGGCTGAGACCCCTCCGAGCGACGGCCCGCAATGCTCTTCTGGTCACACGCGGCGATGCGAAGTGCAAGGGCGTGCCACCGACCTATACCTGGTCGGGAAGGTGATGGGGATGCCTCGCTTGGTTTCTGCGGGGCATACATGTAAACATTAAATACGAGCCTCGATCGGCTCTCGGGTTATTCCGTGAATCGGCTCAAAGAGCCGATCCACCCATGATTCGTACGGGGTGCACGAATACTTGGTGGTCCTGCTTGATCAAGATAGAGCTAATGAGATCTACGACGATTTAGGGTTTTCACCGCATAATCGGATCATCCTACTCCAGGTTGGGCCTCGCGGCCACGCACGGTGCTCGTAAGCCGATCCTAAACAAGGCCAAAAAAACCAACATGACGTTGATCCTCGGAACATCCCGTTTAGGACTTGCGAACGCCACCCTACGTGCCACTGGATCCTCCCCCCCCTTTGTAAGGCCTAACTATTGCAGATATTAAACTAATCCTTGTAGAACAAGGAGCAATCGTAACGGATCAGATCTACTAAATAATGATCAAGCGGGGTGCCGCCCCCACACCTGAGACAGGCGTGAGGGCGGCTAGACATGCAAGGGTTGCACTACGTAAGCATGCTTAAACGAAGAACAATGCTAACCCTAACACATCTAATGATAACTACGTTGCTCGCCATCAAAAGCGCTTCGGTACGAGCAACGCATGAACAACGTGGGGCTTGTGCTTGCCTAGATCGCAAGATGCGATCTAGAGCGACATGTCGCTACTGATAGAAACCCTCGAGACGAAGGAGTTGGCGATGCGCCGAGATTGGTTTGTTTTGGGGTTGAACGTGAGTTGTTGTTTATTCCATAAACCCTAGGTACATATTTATAGTCCAGGGGACTTTCTAATGTGGGAATATCCCATCGTGCACGATACAAACTCTAACCCTTATCTAAAATAATAAACTACTAAATAAAGATACACGGGCAATTCAGCCCAAAACCCTTCGTGCCAGGCCGCTTCAGAAATCTTCCATGTAATCTTCCAAGCCCGGCCCACCTCTGGATTTGTCTAAAATCTGGTGATAACAAACACCTCTCTATGTGCTGAAATTTTTGAAGTTATACTTGTTTTATCTTCCTATGCTTGTTACTTTGCTCTTCATGAATTTGTTTATTTACAAGATTCCTATGCATAGGAAGCATGTTAGACTTAAATGTGTTTTGAATTTGCTTCTTGATGCTCTCTTTTGCTTCAACTACTATTTCTTACGAGTGCATCATTAAAACTGCTGAGCCCATCTTAATGGCTATAAAGAAAGAACTTCTTGGAAGATAACCCATGTGTTATTTTGCTACAGTACTTTGTTTTATATTTGTGTCTTGGAAGTTGTTTACTACTGTAGCAACCTCTCCTTATCTTAGTTTTGAGTTTTTTTGTGCCAAGTAAAGTCTTTGATAGTAAAGTAAGTACTAGATTTGGATTACTGCGCAGTTCCAGATT
This sequence comes from Lolium rigidum, assembly GCF_022539505.1. NCBI lineage: Eukaryota > Viridiplantae > Streptophyta > Magnoliopsida > Poales > Poaceae > Lolium > Lolium rigidum. The sequence continues at coordinate 321,631,779 of NC_061514.1, forward strand.
TCTTTGCTGTCACGAATCTGGGTCTACCTCCCTGTAGGTAGCTCACAAAATTAAGCCAATTTATGTGCATGATCCTCATATATGTACGCAACTTTCATTAAATTTGAGCATTTTCATTTGAGCAAGTCTGGTGGCCTAATAAAATCCATCTTTACGGACTGTTCTGTTTTGACAGATTCTGCCTTTTATTTCGCATTGCCTCTTTTGCTATGTTGGATGAATTTCTTTGATCCATTAATGTCCAGTAGCTTTATGCAATGTCCAGAAGTGTTAAGAATGATTGTGTCACCTCTGAACATGTTAATTTTTATTGTGCACTAACCCTCTAATGAGTTGTTTCGAGTTTGGTGTGGAGGAAGTTTTCAAGGATCAAGAGAGGAGTATGATGCAATATGATCAAGGAGAGTGAAAGCTCTAAGCTTGGGGATGCCCCGGTGGTTCACCCCTGCATATTCTAAGAAGACTCAAGCGTCTAAGCTTGGGGATGCCCAAGGCATCCCCTTCTTCATCGACAACATTATCGAGTTCCTCCCCTAAAACTATATTTTTATTCCGTCACATCTTATGCACTTTGCTTGGAGCGTCGGTTTGTTTTTGTTTTTGTTTTGTTTGAATAAAATGGATCCTAGCATTCACTTTATGGGAGAGAGACACGCTCCGTTGTAGCATATGGACAAGTATGTCCTTAGGCTCTACTCATAGTATTCATGGCGAAGTTTCTTCTTCGTTAAATTGTTATATGGTTGGAATTGGAAAATACTACATGTAGTAATTCTAAAATGTCTTGGATAATTTGATACTTGGCAATTGTTGTGCTCATGTTTAAGCTCTTGCATCATATACTTTGCACTCATTAATGAAGAAACACTTAGAGCTTGCTAATTTGGTTTGCATATTTGGTTTCTCTAGAGTCTAGATAACATCTAGTATTGAGTTTTGAACAACAAGGAAGACGGTGTAGAGTCTTATAATGTTTACAATATGTCTTTTATGTGAGTTTTACTGCACCGTTCATCCTTGTGTTTGTTTCAAATAACCTTGCTAGCCTAAACCTTGTATTGAGAGGGAATACTTCTCATGCATCCAAATTCCTTGAGCCAACCACTATGCCATTTGTGTCCACCATACCTACCTACTACATGGTATTTCTCCGCCATTCCAAAGTAAATTGCTTGAGTGCTACCTTTAAAATTTCCATCATTCGCCTTTACAATATATAGCTCATGGGACAAATAGCTTAAAAACTATTGTGGTATTGAATATGTACTTATGCACTTTATCTCTTATTAAGTTGCTTGTTGTGCGATAACCATGTTTACGGGGACGCCATCAACTATTCTTTGTTGAATATCATGTGAGTTGCTATGCATGTCCGTCTTGTCCGAAGTAAGAGAGATCTACCACCTTTATGGTTGGAGCATACATATTGTTAGAGAAGAACATTGGGCCGCTAACTAAAGCCATGATTCATGGTGGAAGTTTCAGTTTTGGACATATATCCTCAATCTCATATGAGAATAATAATTGTTGCCACACGCTTATGCATTAAAGAGGAGTCCATTATCTGTTGTCCATGTTGTCCCGGTATGGATGTCTAAGTTGAGAATAATCAAAAGCGAGAAATCCAAAATGCGAGCTTTCTCCTTAGACCTTTGTACGGGTGGCATGGAGGTACCCCATTGTGACACTTGGTTAAAACATGTGTATTGCGATGATCCGGTAGTCCAAGCTAATTAGGACAAGGTGCGGGCACTATTAGTATACTATGCATGAGGCTTGCAACTTGTAAGATATAATTTACATAACTCATATGCTTTATTACTACCGTTGACAAAATTGTTTCATGTTTTCAAAATAAAAGCTCTAGCACAAATATAGCAATCGATGTTTTCCTCTTTGAAGGACCATTCTTTTACTTTTATGTTGAGTCAGTTCACCTACCTCTCTCCACCTCAAGAAGCAAACACTTGTGTGAACTGTGCATTGATTCCTACATACTTGCATATTGCACTTGTTATATTACTCTATGTTGACAATTATCCATGAGATATACATGTTACAAGTTGAAAGCAACCGCTGAAACTTAATCTTCCTTTGTGTTGCTTCAATACCTTTACTTTGATTTATTGCTTTATGAGTTAACTCTTATGCAAGACTTATTAATACTTGTCTTGAAGTACTATTCATGAAAAGTCTTTGCTTTATGATTCACTTGTTTACTCATGTCATTACCATTGTTTTGATCGCTGCATTCATTACATATGTTTAGAAATAGTATGATCAAGGTTGTAATGGCATGTCACTTCAGAAATTATCTTTTGTTATCGTTTTACCTGCTCGGGACGAGCAGAACTAAGCTTGGGGATGCTGATACGTCTCCGACGTATCGATAATTTCTTATGTTCCATGCCACATTATTGATGATATCTACATGTTTTATGCACATTATATGTCATATTTATGCGTTTTCCGGAACTAACCTATTGACGAGATGCCGAAGGGCCGGTTCTCGTTTTCTCGCTGTTTTTGGTTTCGAAATCCTAGTAACGAAATATTCTCGGAATCGGACGAAATCAAGACCCGGCATCCTATTTTGCCCGGAAGCATCCGGAACACCCGAGAACCGCCGGAGAGGGGGCACGGGCCCACGGGACCATAGGCCGGCGCGGCCTGGGGTGGCCGCGCCACCCTATGGTGTCGCCGCCTCTTCGACCCTCTGACGCCGCCTCTTCGCCTATAAGAAGCCCCTCGACCTAAAACCTCGATACGGAAAAACCACGATACGGAAAACCTTCCAGAGCCGCCGCCATCGCGAAGCCAAGATCTGGGGGACAGGAGTCTCTGTTCCGGCACCCTGCCGGAGCGGGGAAGTGCCCCCGGAAGGCTTCTCCATCGACACCGCTGCCATCTCCACCGCCATCTTCATCACCGCTGCTGTCTCCCATGAGGAGGGAGTAGTTTTCCATCGAGGCTCGGGGCTGTACCGGTAGCTATGTGGTTCATCTCTCTCCTATGTTCTTCAATACAATAATCTCATGAGCTGCCTTACATGATTGAGATTCATATGATGATGCTTGTAATCTAGATGTCGTTATGCTAGTCAAGTGAATTTTACTTATGTGATCTCCGGAGACTCCTTGTCCCACGTGTGTAAAGGTGAAAGTGTGTGCACCGTGTGGGTCTCTTAGGCTATATTTCACAGAATACTTATTCACTGTTTGGCGTATTTATATCTCTTTATGATTGCAATGTGTTTTGTATCACAATTTATCTATGTGCTACTCTAGTGATGTTATTAAAGTAGTTTATTCCTCCTGCACGGTGTAATGGTGACAGTGTGTGCATCCGTGTTAGTACTTGGCGTATGCTATGATCATGATCTCTTGTAGATTGTGAAGTTAACTATTGCTATGATAGTATTGATGTGATCTATTCCTCCTACATAGTGTGAAGGTGACAGTGTGCATGCTGCGTTAGTACTTGGTTTAGTCGTGTTGATCTTTCTTGCACTCAAAGGTTATTTAAATATGAACATTGAATTGTGGAGCTTGTTAACTCCGGCATTGAGGGTTCGTGTAATCCTACGCAATGTGTTCATCATCCAACAAGAGTGTAGAGTATGCATTTATCTATTCTGTTATGTGATCAATGTTGAGAGTGTCCACTAGTGAAAGTCTAATCCCTAGGCCTTGTTCCTAAATATCGCTATCGCTGCTTGTTTATCGTTTTCTTGCGTTACTACTGCTGCGTTACTACCGCTGCGTTACTACCGCTTGTTTACTCGTCCCGGGCAAAGCACTTTTCCGGGTGCCGTTGCTACTACTTATTCATACCACCTGTATTTCACTATCTCTTCGCCGAACTAGTGCACCTATTAGGTGTGTTGGGGACACAAGAGACTTCTTGCTTTGTGGTTGCGGGGTTGCATGAGAGGGATATCTTTGACCTCTTCCTCCCTGAGTTCGATAAACCTTGGGTGATCCACTTAAGGGAAACTTGCTGCTGTTCTACAAACCTCTGCTCTTGGAGGCCCAACACTGTCTACAAGAATAGAAGCTCCCGTAGACATCAATTACTTTCAAATAAAATAAAAAGAAAACCCTAGTGAGTATTAACTCATGTAAATCTCAACTAAGGAAATCTACTTCTCCAAACCAAACAAAGAAAACCCTAGCATAATATTGAGTAATGTAGAGGATGATGCTAGATCATCTTGAGTGAGCCATTAAGGCTAAACTAGTCCAGTTAAGTATTGTTTGGTGATCGTATCCTCTTATTCGTTTATAGACGCTAGTACCGGAGACTATCAGGAGGAGGAGCTCTTCTACCAAGAGGAAGAAGAAGAAGAAGAACACTTTGATCAATACACCACTCAAGGCAAGCTAATATTCTTGCAAGTTGCCCTAGTGCAAAGCTCTACAAGCAGAGCAAGTCACCATTACATATTACTTTATGCTTAATGACCCCATCCCAAGTTTTTAACTTACAAGTTTTTGACTTTGGTTTATCAAAGTTTATTCTTGATTCATGATTTACTTGATCTAGATATAGATTAGTACAAGAGCATCACACTTAGCCTAGAGAGCTACAAGTTAAATAGCACCCCGCATGACTAGTTGCTAGTGCTAAACTAAATTTTGGCTACTCTAGATGGGAAACATATGAATCAATGACTTTGAAAACCTTGGAATGATGAGTCATTCTATTGAGAGATTTTGAAGGGGAATATGACTTGTGAATGACTTGGTGAATTTTACCAAAGACTGATGGTTGGGTTCGGATGCGATACCATTCCAATTCTTAAGTACCCCCACAATACCTGAATCTGGGTAAGGCTTAACTGGAAACTTATCTATTTTAGTATGGGTTCCCTCTGAACAAGCGTCATAGGGGTTATGCCGAGGCTGCCTCCGTTGAGAGTGAAATGACGTGAAATGAGGTGAATGTCCTACCCAAGCCCTGTGCAGTTCCCAGGCTGACGGTTGTCTTCACTGGGAGGCCAAGCTCATGAGGAGAGGTGCCTATACTAGGGTATGTAAATGAAAGGTTATGATTGGTAGTTCGCGCACTGAGTGCGATAAATCAGGGCCAGTTACCCCTGACGGACTATTGCAATTATTGTGGCACAAGTGTACGACCTCTGCAGAGTGTAAACCTATTCGGATAGTCGCGTCCGCGGTCATGGACAGTTGGAAAGGTCATACTGTTCCGTCATCAAAACTTTTCAAAATATGATATGTGACTTGTGACTTGTGACTTGAAAGGGAAATGCGAATTTGACTTTTAAATCACAACTGAGTTGTGGGAATGACACTAATGTTCCCTCTTGAGTTAGTTAGACAACTAAAGAGTCTTTTATTACCAAAATGCTTACGAAATAAAACTGGCTTTATGCAAATGAACCTAGAGCTTAGAACCCCCTTATTATAGTGGATAGTGCTTACACTAGTATTAGTTTGCGAGTACTTTGAAGTACTCATGGCTGTGTCCCTGGCTATTCAAATGGCCAGACTATGAAGATGAGCCCTAGTACCAGGATGAAGGACAGCAGGGCGTCTACGACAACTAGGACCACTCCTAACGTCAACAGTTGCCTGTGGAGCAGATGGACCGCAACCGCTACTTCGCTTCCGCTATGTGTTTTGTAAGTGGATCTCTAGATCCACTATGTTGTAAGACTGGATCATGTGATCCCGTGATGTAAGACAATTATAGTTTATACTGAATGATGTTCTGTGATATCAATCTATTATGTCTCGCAAAAACAATATTCCTGAGATTGCGATGTATGGCATAATAGGCATCTGGACTTAAAAATCCGGGTGTTGACAATGCTGATGCTCACGATTTCGACAGTCATACCGGTGATTTGGAGGAGATCTCTCGAAAAGTCTTTAGTGCTCATTTCGGGCAACTCTCCATTATCTTTCTTTGGTTGAGTGGTATGTACTTTCATGGTGCCCGTTTTTCCAATTATGAAGCATGGCTAAGTGATCCTACTCACATTGGACCCAGTGCTCAGGTAGTTTGGCCTATAGTAGGGCAAGAAATATTAAATGGTGATGTAGGCGGGGGCTTCCGAGGAATCCAAATAACCTCTGGGTTTTTTCAGCTTTGGCGAGCATCTGGAATAACTAGTGAATTACAACTCTATTGTACTGCAATTGGTGCATTGATTTTTGCAGCGTTAATGCTTTTTGCTGGTTGGTTCCATTATCACAAAGCCGCTCCCAAATTGGCCTGGTTCCAAGATGTAGAATCCATGTTGAATCACCACTTAGCGGGATTATTAGGACTTGGGTCTCTTTCTTGGGCGGGACACCAAATCCATGTATCTTTACCAATTAACCAATTTCTTGATGCCGGGGTTGATCCTAAAGAGATACCACTTCCTCATGAATTTATCCTGAATCGGGACCTTTTGGCTCAACTTTATCCTAGTTTTGCCGAAGGTTTGGCAGGCTGGACCGTGAACCGAATTCCGTCTATATACGGGCCAACCCACACTGACATAATCAGACCGGACGGGTCGTGCAACTAGAGATCCCCTTAGGCGAGCTGGGTGGTCTCATCTCCATTGGCCCGGCTCATGTCGTACACGAAAAGTGACTGGATTGGCCCATTTGAGTCGGTCGTGAACATGAAATCGGTCATCTTGTCGTGCTTGTTTGTTTTGGCCCGGGCTGTCCCAGCGGTCCGACACAAAAGATGAAAATCACTGTATGGCCATATTCCATGTTTTATTTTTGGGACCGGAAATATTTCATAGGAAAATAGAGTAAGATAAGAAACAAAGGTACAAAAATTCTAAAATAAAGGCAAACACTTTATCGTTAGATGCTCGGCGCTCGGGCTACATGTCGTGCCACCAGGGCGCCACCAGCCGGCCCCCTATTCTTCCTCATTAGAGTCGAGGGTGACAATGCCGACCTCTAAAGCTGAACGAATGAAGGATACTTGGCAGGCATTCTCGATGGCGTCGTTGATGGTGCGGACGGGCCTTGTCTAGAACGTGATCCGCTCGGCCATGTTCTTCAACAAAAGAATGTTGATGTCAATTTAGAAAAGTAAGTAAGAAGTGTTAGTTTCGACAATAAGCAATTCTTTCTACAAGAGGTAACATAAAATCAAGCAAATAATATGCTCACAAGCTAGTTCTTTCGCACTGCAAGTAGAGTTGTTTCTCACCACGTAAATGAAATAGTGTCTTTTTTATTTCGTTTGTAGTGTTGGAGGAAGAAAGAAAAGTAGGTCCTCAACATAACACTAAAGTAATGCACTGCTTCACCAATTTTGCATTTTGGATGACAACCAGGTAATGAAAGTGGTTCAGCACTGACTCTGAATCCTCGTGAAATCATGCCCACCAGTAATAGGGGGACATATCATGTGGAAATGGACAGATTATGCAAATCTGAAAATTTCCAATGTGCATGGTTGGATTCTGTACCAACGGCTGGATGAAACAGGGCATCCCACCGAAGATGTTTTTGCAGAAACCACCCGTGCCAATTGACATTTCACAAAATAACCTCCCCTGACTCAAGCCGTGAACCCCCATCCATGTTGGAATGGCAGTTCAGACTTCAGACTACAGATCACGAGCATTGAAAAACAGGTCTCCATGAACGAGTTCAATACTGAATATTCTCCATGAACGAGCATTGAAAAATTACCATTCAAGAAAATTTCTCTGAACTGATTATTCTACTTCATGAATCTGTGCGCTCCCACTTCTATCTGGGATTCGTTTGTCCAATACTCTGAAAAAAGAGATCCAGGTTCGGGATTTGAAACTAAAGTGCAGACGCAGATGTGTTAATTCAGACCTGGAGCAATTTGGCCATAAGAAAAGAGCAAACGTAGGATTTAGATCGACCTTTTTATACAGTGCAGACGCAAATGCTTTTGTCACTTTACAGGGGAAATCATAGTATTTACGGGATGGCCAGATTCATAGGCGCAGCTTCCGGAGAAGAAGGCGTTGGTATGGAGAGAGAAATCAGCTTCTGCCGCTGTTACGATGGAACATGGACCCCCTTGCTGGGCGACGTTGCAGCACGAGCCTGACGGCTTCGACAGCATGGGCTAGGAAGGGATCGGGTTCTGCATCGCAGGGCGTGGGGGAGGCCGACGAGTGGAATAGAAGGTAGATGCCGACGGTGGCCGGAGTTGTGTGCTGGTAGAGACAGAGATGGTGCCGTCAGATTGGAATATGGAAACAGATGGAATCGTACAAACTATCCCAACTATCATTTAGAGGGCTATTTTTGCAAATGAGGTGCGTCGGAGGGAGGTTGTAAATCTGTCCGTTGGTACACAATCCAATGGCTCAGATGCATATTTTCAGATTTTCAGAACATAGCCCATATTCATCTGATACGTTCCCAGTAATAGTTGTCACCGTCCTACTTTGAGTCAAGCAAAAGAGCCTCCTTCAGCCAGGCGAGGAAGACCTCTTAGTCGAAGTCCTTCCCGTTGAGCAGTGGTGGCACAGGAACCCCGCCCAAGGTGATGCTGAAGAGCTCTTCGGCACCATCGCTTTTGGTGGCTAGAGGATGCCATACTTGGCAAGCTCGGTGGCCTCATGCTAGCTCACCCCAAGGTTTATCCATGGTGATGGTAGGAGATAACGCTCTCACTACCAGTGGTCTCGGAAAGAAGCAATGACTAAAGGGGCAACGACGCTTGATGCATAAACCTCTACGTGCTGACACTTGCCTTTCAAAAGGACGTCGGCCAACCATTATTGTCAATGCTGGTGCATGAATCGTGCGGCCATCTTTGACTGTGGGGAAGAATACAAAGCGATTGCTCTCACTGCTCAGTCTCTACTACCAGGTGATGGGCGTAGAGTGTATACGCTTAGGTTGAGCTCCAAGTGCAGAGTTTGTATATGTGGAAGACGTGTTCCCCACGAGGGTGACTCGAGGGTAATATCGAACTATCGGGGAACTGTGTGTTAAGGGTTTATCTCCTTATCCTTCTCTTATGAGATCTGCAGAACATAGCAAAATGTTTTGTGCCCTCAACCTCACCAAGTGGTTGTCAAGCACAAGGTGTGAGTAAAGATGTGAAAAGATAATAAATGCAAACAAGAAATAAATATGCAATGATGTGGATGGTAATGCAACGGTGCTACAAAATAGTGTGGTGTGTGGAATTAGTGGGATAGATCTCTCTACTTGCACAGCTCCAGAAAAAAATTGATATGCAAATGATGGTAAATAAATATGCAAAGATGGTGGAAACAATAATGGGTGATATTTTTGGGTTTTATATTGTGAATGCAAGAAATAAAAATGGTTTTTGTATTTTCGGATTTTTAAATGGCTAAAAATAAAAAGTGTGTATAAAGTATTTGAAAGGTGTTGCTTATGATTAAAAATGGACTGGGTTCATAGTTTCACAAATGCACTCTCTATTTTATAAAGTGGTAGACAATGGAACACTAGAATTGACATATATGATTGTAACATAAAGGTTTCATGACAAGATACTAGTTATATGGGTATCATGTTCTAACATAGAGATATTTTGTTTATTAATATCTCTTATACTCCACCAAGATGGGAACTAAATCATAACACCCTAGTAATTAAGATAAATCAAAGTATAGCATTAAGTTCTATGACATGAAGTTAAAATAAGAACATGCTAGATCTAGTCATGGAGAAGTGGCAATGTCACCCCACATCCCCGTCAACATGGTATTCTCTTTATCCCTAGTGAGGTAACAAAGTAAGGTAAACACCCGAGTGGATCGCGGGATTTCTATCACTTTCACCGCACTAGCCACCCCCGTTACTCCATCTAATGCATACGTTCTCACACGCCCTCATACACAAGTTTGATCATAACAAGTAAACAAGAACGGGGTACATAATATGCATCTACTTTCATAACTGAAACAAAACTATCGCAATCTCAAACATATATTAACTCATAAAAAGATCCACCACAAAGGTATTACATAGATGACCGTAATCATGTTCAGCAGCTCATACGCTGCTAATTAGTGAAGCTCAAAGAGAGGAGAGATACATAAGTTACTTCCACAAACTCATAGTCCAGGGGTGGACTACTCCCTCTTCATCATGGTGACGATGGTGGAATCGTTGGAGGAGGTGGAGACCATGCCGGCAGCGCCACGCCGGAGTTCCCCCCTCCAATCTGCAGTTTCAGGTCTCTGTTTTCGTGTTTCCGCGGCGCTCACTTTCGAAAGGCATCGGGGAAGTATTTTTATAGACGTTTTTAGGTCAAGACGGAGGCACAGAGATGAAAACGGACGGCATCGGGGGCTCGAGGGCCAGGATGGGGCGCCCCACGTGGCCAAGGAATCTGGCCACGTGGGCCTACCCCTTTTGGTCCTCTGACTTCCTTTTTTGCGCTTCCTTGGATTGTACTCATTCTTCCTTCCAAAAACTGATCCTCGTAAAATCTCAGATGATTTGACCGTCGTTTGAGTTCCTAAAATATAAAAATATAGAAAAAGGTGTTTTCTAACAGTGCAGGGTTAATTCCAAAAAATAGGAAAACTGTGCAATATCCGAAAATCAATAGTATAAAACAATGATATAGCCCTTATATGATGCAAATATGATTGGAATATAAGTAATATAATGCAAAGTTCATGTATGCATTTTACATGCATCAGCAAGAGCCTCAACCACCTGGATTTCACCAAAGCAAAAAAATAACTCGTTTTTGTGGAAGTTGATTTTTACCCAAAATATTTCCTCAAAAGCACATAGCACCAATTTAATGTTCTTGTTCTTTTCAAAATCATGGTCCATGAAGATAAGTGTGTCGTATGCATACTATAGATAGGATACCTGCAACATCACCAAGATGTGGAATGGTTCTAGAAATTGAACCCTCCACTTTCATACGTTCAATAATAATAACTAGTATATATGCAGAAATATTGAACGATATTGGTGAAAGTGGGTCACCTTGGTGCAATAGTTTTTTTTTGGTTTGGAAGAAGTGACCAATATCATTGTTTACATTAATTAGTAGCCACATTACCTTTACACATAATCGTTAACCCACTTACACCAGACATGAGAGAACTCTTTTCTCCTCGGTGTTTATTGTAGGGGAAAGTCATTTCACTTTACTAAATGCTCTCCTCTCAAATTCGATCTATTTATGGAATCACGCCATTTAACTTCCTAGAATGTTGTTCATGGAATACTATCTTGTGCAAGATGACTACTCCATCAAGAATATTTTGACCTTGCATGGAGGCCAATCGAGACAAACATATCACCTTCTCGACAACGTTTCTCAAACATTTATGTGCGATCTTGTGGAAAAATTAGAATTAACATTGAACAAGTATACATGCCTTTATTTTTGTATGCGACATGCTTCTTCAATATTTGGTAAAAATTGATATCCCCTAAGTTAAGTTTAAATAATTCAAGATCACCATTGTGTAATCATGAAACAAGTGCAATACGTACTCCTTGATAACATCCCAACAATGTTATTGGAATTCTGGCGGACAATCATCTGGACACAATGATTTGTTATGTGCCATTTGAATAATTTCTTCCTTAATTTCCTTCTCCATAAACAAAGATGTAATGATCGCATCATCATGTTAAAAAAATTCAAGAATACAATCAATCTCAGATTCATCCAAAAAAGGAGCGCACTCTACTCTATAGCTCCAAAAAGGTTCTTATAATAATCAGTGAAGTATAAGCCCAGGTAGATCAATATGTCAAATACTTACTAAATATTAGTGTACCTTTACACTAAAATTTTCACTTTGAAATGCAATGTTAGAATTACTAGTATACAACTTTAGGTGTAGGAGATTTGCAAAAAAAAAAGGCGACCGAGGATGAGCAAAAACACATAAGTAAACCTAAACTTCTGTCAAAGGAAACATGAACTCTATAATTTTGTTGTGGGGAAAATAGTGGGAGTGTTTCCCATTGCACTTATTTAAATAAAATAATTTGTAAAAGATCAATATATTTGCAAAATAATTCAAAATATAAGGTAAGGTTTTTTTTAAACAGGAGCAAAATATTTGCCCTGATCAATTAATTAAAAAGGATTTATTAAGGGAAAACAATTAAAAGTGGACTACTTTTCTGGCATAATAGCGCTCAAACTAGTATCCACGGCTAGCCAAATGACAACCTCCTTTTTCATTATGTCGAGGATGATAATGATGATGTGTGTTCTTGAAGACACACACATTTATTTCGTTACAATTTTTTCATGAGACGAGCAACACCATAGAGGCCAAAGATTTTCAGTTTGGTGTTGAACTATCTGACATGATTCACCACCACTCTTTGATGTCTAACAATGGCCATTGTTGAAGGTCAATGGAATGAAGACCCAACCAATCCTTAATGAATCCCCATAGCTGGACAGTGTTACAACAATGCACAAGGAGGTAGTTGATTGATTTCGGAGCTCTTCTACAAAGAGGGAAACAGTTCATGTCTAAGAGGAAGTGCAAATTGTGTATATCCACTAGATCCTAAAACCAAACAACTAAAATTACTTTCTTAATGTACCTTGAGTTTGCATTCTATCTAGATGCAACTTCAATTGGAGTTCTATCTACTAGTCCAGAGACACTTATATAGATATGGATTCACTGAAAAGCCAAGCCTTCCTTTGCTAACTTAATCCTTTGGTGTTCAAGTGCACCAGTCTGTTCTCTTTTATTTTTGTCTCAAACACCAGCATTTCTCTCAACATATGTTTCACACTTTCTTCACCCAATAAACATCACTTGTATTTGCATCATCCAGCTGCCTCTAACCATACCATATCATTGAACAGTTCATGCCCGCTCTTGCTTGATTCGCTCCTTATTTTACACCAATATTTTTTTCATGATTTAAAAATATTTCTCTAGAAAATTAATCCTACATGCACACTGGAGTTCAAATATGCAGAGAGCTAGCTTCTTTGAGTTCAAATTTTTCGTTTTGATTTTAGTATTCTAAATTCATATAATACATTGACGGAAAGTATTCTACATAAATTATTAACTTACATAGGTGATTAAATAAGTGCTTAGCAAAATAAATCGTTTTTTCTTTAAGTACTGTTGCTTAATTAATTATTCTAGATAAATGAATAACTTAGTTTATATTGGTAAGCAGTCATCTAAACACCTTGCGTTGTACATGGCCTAAGAATGAGCTTTTCATTCCGTATTTATAACATGATGCATTATGTTACAAATGACAATGACCTTTTCTTGTCGAAACTACCTGAATATAGTTCTTTCTGATACAATTCCACAACATTTATGTAAAAAAGCATCCATGGAGAACCACCACAATCTTTAGTGGAAGGCGACATTTCTGTCGACGGCGAGACGCCAGTGGTCAATCTCAAGATATGTCAGATCAGTTTCTTGGACTCAATCTCCCGGAGGTGCTCATAAGGGTAGGATGTGCGTGCGTATGTTCATAGATGTGAGTGTATGAACAATGTGTGAGCGTCCGCGTCTCACTGTGTTTCGCAAAATAAATACATACAGGGCAGCGAAACAGATCCACACATCCAGCTTATACTTTTTAGTAATGTCATATTCTCTCACAAATATGTATACTCTAGAAATAGATTAAAAAATCATAAATAAATAATGAGAAATACTAAATGTAAATAATACCCAGCCCACTCATCCACGTAGCATGCACAACCGTGCACTCTCGCAGCACTTGATGGCAGCATCCTGCTTTCTCCGAGGCTAAGCAAGTTAACCCATTTTTTTCAAGATAAAGTAGGGCATGCAGTGCAGAGGAAGGACAGTACTGTATTGCAGCCTTGAGACAGAAACGAGTGCCTAGCTAGTGTGTAAAATTATGTAGCCTATGATTGAAAAGATTTATATCTTGCTCCTTCCTCTTTTAGGAAAGCATACAGTGTAGCTCTCATGGCTAGCTACACATCTAGAGTATCACTAGTCAATTCCTCACCATGCTGCTCCCCCTTATTTGATCCAAGATGTGATTGGCACACGATTGATCCATGGCAAATTTTGATACGTGATTGGCACACCAGTGATCGGCACTATTATAGTGATCCATGCACGAGCAACTATGAAAAAAAAATCTAGTGTGGTTCTTTCTAGATGCAAATTGTTTGGCGGTGTAGCATTAGCCTTGCTCCTGCTCCCTTGTTGATATGGACCAGTCCAAATGAGGCTAGCTAAGGGACGGCAGCATGCATGAATGGAGAGGCTGGTGTTTTAGTGTGCAAGGTCAATAAGCCATATCAACAAGCATGTGAGGGTTGCTACTCACATGACACCTATGACACCATTTGCAGCATAGCATGCATAGTGCCAAAATTTCTTTTTACATGTGGTTTTACAACCAAAGGTGGGTGTGAGCTTAATCCGAGCACTACAAATATATAGTGGATCTTGTGGTCCTGAGGAATATGGGATTGTAGGATGTGCATCAACCACTTTGCCAGTATAAAAGCGTGTCATTATAATTGCATGGACAATAAAAATATGATGAGTACACAAATGCAAGTGTAGATGATACGTGTCGATAGAAAATAGTAGTGCATCTATGCACGCTCAAGTGTAGCTTGTGGGAAACAACTATGTGATGGTTCAATGTGAACTACCCCCCGTCAATCACTCCATATACGTGTAGGATTGACACTCCATGACAATCAAGAATATTGTATGCAGTTCCTTGTATTTGTCGATAGTTATCAATGGCATTATGGACGGTGGTTTTATAGCATGCCAATATAAAGCCACCACCGCATCGACCTGCAATAGGGCTAACTTATATGGCACATCCACACACGTCTTTGAATGTATAACCTTTGTTAGAACTTTTTTTTGTGGATGGTAGATTTCCACATATAACCATATTTACATACTCTCTCAAGTCTAAGCAAACCAAATGGAGAAATCATCAAAATGGACGATCAACCATGCATCCCTCCATTGGAGTTCTCCTTCAATTTATGTTCCCATGAGAAACTAATGCGTGCTTGGTTACATAGGAATCATCAAAACTAATGCACATATTGCGTATAGTGGTAATGCACATACACGTATCATGTATATTCAAAGATATCTTGGAGCAACAAGCCAACAAGTATATGCATGCACCATGTGCTGCACATTGGATGGCCGGCCCTTTGAGTTGGAGCTAGCCAGCCACAGGAAAAAAGGTCTAAAATTTATAAAGAGGATATACTCTAGATGTATGGATGATGTAGTCTAGAGACTAGCTAGGCTACTCTACATATACCTTTCTATCCTTTTCCCTCCATAGTCTTGCACGTACGTATGGATGATCTGATGCTGTCGCCATGCGACGTACGCATGGCTGAAGCCAATATACAATTGTACTATATATATGTTTTTCTCTCTTACACACTTCTCTCCAACAATTAGTTTCCTTTATTTAATGGTCTATTTTTCGGAAAATATAAGTTGGGGTATCGTCAGATTAGCCCATGAATTTATTAAAAATGACAAAGAAGTATCCCATCTGTATTTTGTTCATGTACTCCAAGGAGTATAGGGAAGCTTGTCTGTCTACAGACAGCATGTCATGGCCTATGCTCTGTTTGAACACACATTTCTGATCTGCGTGACTGTGTAGCACTTGAGCTGATTCGTCAGATAAAGGGTGAAAAAACGGCTGTGATCAACTGGGCGTAAGATGACATGGCCCCACACCTTGTGACAGAAGATGGGGCGCATGGCCCACAACCTGCTAATGCTCAATACAGAGCCTGACAAAGCAAGCAACGAGGCCTGTTTGAAGTTTGAACTATGCTTGTGTCTGCGTCAAAGTTCAGAACCTGGTCTGGGAAAAGTGCCATGCTGCAGTTACTAGCTCTTTTTTCTCTCCTTCATCCTTCATGGGAAGTTTCCCGAAGAAAAATTTCCACGTGTGCATCCCAACGCTCACAAAGTCGATTCATGAATCATGACAATCCGATATTTTTTTGTCTTGTGCAAAAAGATAAAATTCGGTGCTAAAAATTTCTCCGCAAGACATTTCTTTGTCTTTTCAAAAACAGAAAAATATCAATTTTTCGCGAAAATTGGCATGCACATATTGAATATCGACATGTACGCGTGGAATTTTTGTTCTTATTTTTCTTCACATTTTAAAATATTTTTCGCCCAAGATTAAAAGTGAATTTTCGCTATACGCAGCCCTTTTAGCAAAAATCAAACGACTGATTTATGTTTTACCGTGGAACCATATGGAAGCCACCCTAAAGTGTGATTTTATTTATTTATTTATTTACGCACAAGGAGATTATTTTTTTCACTTTAAAACATTCTAAAGATATATACATGTAATTTTCATTGGTCGATGCTAGTGCCCTACTTGTCTTGGAATATATTACTAACAAGACAAGACATATTTCTAGTCGAGCACAAGGGCGAGGGCTCTGCCTATCCATTGTTTTATTTTTGAAATGGTACATTCATTATTCAAAAGAGATACAAACTTTGCAGAAAGGAAGAAATGAGCCTAGCTCACTTGGTTAGATAAGTGATGTACAACTCAGCTATCCAGATTCAAGTTCCTAGGGATGCAGATTTAGGTTCTTATTATTTTTAAAAACATGGATGTAGGGGCTTCCTTTACCATATTCCTTTTCAAAAAAAAAGCAGAACAAATTAGTAAATACATAGTACAAAATGCAAGGTGAGTTTGTTTTTTAAGTCAGGCTCACCTATATTTTCTTAGTACATTAATCATTTTATATCCAATCAACCACAATCAAATGACAAGCTAGTGATATTGGATACTATTTGAATCTTGGAGGTTATCATGATTGCCAAGTTGGAGTAGCAGAGTACCTACTTTATTACCTCACCCATTGTTGCATGGCAGCCGTTATAATTTTCTAGAAGTACAATTCTTGAGGGACCTTGATAAAATACTTGCAAAAGTGTCTATGGATGAGGAATATTTCCATAGATTTTGAGTATTTAGTTCAATTCGGGAGTCAACAGATGCAAGAGAAAAGGCATAGAGTTTTGACTAGAATGCTAAATAAATGGTGAGTAATAAATCAAGTAGAGATTATAGTGGCCTCTATTATTTGTTTAAAAAGGTTCCCATACAAAAAAAACTAGTAAGAATCCAAAAGTAGGCACATGCGCACTCCGTCCAATAAAATATGGCACACTTAATATATGGTTCCCATGACTTTGACCACACATATATATACTACCAAAGTATATGGATTCAATGTTTATAACTAGCATCGTGTATTCACATTGTACATTACTTTAATTTCATATGTCCTTATGTTTGAGACATATTGTTTATTCATCAATCTGTTTGATCCGCGGGATTTAAAAATACAGGAATATAGGAAACATTAAAAACAAATTGATAAATCCTTTGAGAATGAGAAAAATATATCATTAGGTTATTCCCAGTGTTCTTGTAATGGCATGTAGAGTAGTCCATAGAAAAACTTATATACTCTCTCCGTCCCATAAAATTTATCTGAAATTTGTCAATTTTTTTTTGATATATCTAGATGCTATTTAATGCCTAAATACATCTGAATTTTGATAAAGCTCAGACAATCTTTATGAGATGGAGTGAGTAGTTCCCGACTTCCAAATTTAGAAGCTCTAAAGATTTTTTTTGAAGACTGGTTTCCACCATCTTGTTTTCGATTGCTTGTCGTTAGGTAATTTGAACTAAAATCCCTCCCAATTCCAGAAGACAGAATTGGTGCAATACCACCCTGTCCAAACAAGATCGAATTGAGGACGTGCATGAGAGCCACGCGGATCGCTTTCCATGCATGCACGAACCGCTTTTCCAGTATTGCGATCGGTCCGTGCTCACACTAACATTAAGATTTAAGAAATGAATGAGCATCACACACTGTACTACCACATAATTAAGTACTTGATATTATTGTTCATATCTTCTCACTGACACTCGACATCTCCGTGCTAGATCTACGTACCAAAAGTGGCATCTTTACCACCTTTTAATCACACACAGATAATTATTCAACCACTGGCATATTACTGATCCTACTAATCCAACGAGCGGATGAGCCAAGTACTAGTAGCTACTGTACTAATCCCAACCCAACCTTAATTAATTTATATATGTGCAGTACTACTATGCTGCATATGAGTTGGTAAGTACGACGCTAATGACAAACCATGTAAATTAGTGGCTACATGCAGAAGGAAGAGCCCATCATGTGGAAGCAGGCGGGGAGCGCGTGATGCTGCTGCTGTACTGCTGGCACTGGCGGCGCGGGCCCGACGCCACCACCACTGCAGTTGCTCTCCGGCGAAGAAGAGGAAGCGGACGAGAATGAGTAGTTGGCGGGGTCGGCACCGGCGGTCTGGCGGCCGGGGTTGAACGGCGGTATGATGAGGTCGGCCGGGGCGGGCGGCGGCGGGTGGCGCCAGCGCGGGAGCGGGCCGGCCAGGAGAAGCGTCTGCAGGAGCGGGCCCGCTGAAACCACGGCCTCCACTAGCCGTCCCTTCTCCGGCAACCTCCGCGCCAGCGCCATCTCCAGCTCCGCATCCTCCTCCTGCTGATCGTTGGACGACACCACCGTCACGTGCTCGTCCATGGCGCATACTCCTTCTCCTCCTCCCTGAACGCCGACTGCATGGAGTAGCGGAGGGCCGGGGAGGCTATGGAGCGAAGCACTGGTCTGGTGGTGGTGGAGGAGGACCAGGAGGGAGTGGCAGTGGCGCCGGAGCTCGTCGCGCTCGGCGGCCGCGGACGCCACCAGTCGCGCGGCCTCGGACTCCACGCGCCGGAGCTCCGCCTGGTGCGCTCCACGCACCGCGTCCAGCTCGTTCAGCGCGCGGAGCAGCGCCTCCCGGAGCTCCGACGCTGTCGCGAAGCACTCGTCCAGCGGCTGCTGGTCGCCGCGGCCGTCGGCGTCAAAGGCGGCCAGCGGCGCGGGGTCCCACACGCCGTAAGCAAACGCCGCCTGGCCGCCGTGGAGCAGGGCGGGGTGGCAGCCGGCGCCGTGGTTTTCCATGTATGTTGGGTACGTTTATGGTTTAGAAATGTGCCGTCAATAAGCTAAGGGTGATGAGACGATGATAGTGAAGATGATATATGCATGGATGCGCGCGTGCGTGGGGTATTGGCTTGGTCATGGTGTGTGTTGTGGCCTGTGGGTGCGTATATATAGAAGATGATCTCTGGGTTTTTTCTGCCACTAAAATAAATTTTTTGTTTTGTGATTATAGGTTGACAATCTGATTATGTAAGTGTTTGTTTTGCTTTTCTATACTTCCGGGTTTTGCCTTCGGTTTGTAGATGACATTGAAAGGTTTAATGAAATTGATTAATTCAGGCTGGCTTTTGCCCGCCGTAAACACCTAAATATTTGATACGGTGTGGTTGAGGTAGGCATTCATATGCATACCTAAGACCATGTGCTATGTAGCGCCGTTCAAAGAAATTGGTGTCACAATTCGGAACCACTTTGGATAAGCTGCTATGTATGGAATCGGAACCTATCTCTGCTTACATCCCTACATGTACGTATCTTATTTTTCTCACAATTCTGCTGCTAGGTTGCACATTTGTATGAAAAAAGCGAACAACCTTGTTAAGATGCTTCTTGTGTTAGAGTATATCAGTTGATGCCTCACTATGTATCGGACCGGTTCAAGAGGAGGAGAGTGAAAAAAGCGAACAAACTTGTTAAGCTGCTTCTTATGGTTCGCTTTTACCACACATAGTGCATGGTCTAAGTGTTTTTGGTGTTTTAACTCACGAAACAGCTAGAGTGAGTTACTTCCTTCTTCCTAAGTTATGTTGCATATAATTTTTGGTCAAAATCAAAACATTATAAAGTTCGATTAAATTTTTAAAAACATATAGTATATATACATAATACATATTATTAGACCCATCATAGGATATAGTTTTATTTGTACGCAATTTTCACTAACTTATTACAGATGTTAATATTTTTTTTCATATTTACTTGGTCGAGCATTGGAAAATTTGACTTTGAACCTACATTGTAAGCAACATTATTTGGAATGGATAGAGTATTTATTGCGAGTGATCCAACAAAAAAAGTACATATAAGAAACAAAAGAAAAACACAACATAGCTTGCAAGCAGTGTCTAGAGAATAAAAGAAAACAGTAGAAGTATCAAGGCACATCATTGTCCTCCCTTTTGTGCTTGACATAGCTGATAATGTCCTCGAATCCTGGCTTGTTAGAAGTCCACCATACATAGTCTGTAAAATTTAAGCACACGGAAAATTAGTAGTTCAAGTTATTAGGTTTTATTTGGAATTGTGCATTTTTTGTATTTTTTTAGTTTCTCACTAGTTTTAATTTAATTACTCACAGGGACCATGAATTTCATAAATCATTTTATAATAAGTTTGAAATATGATGTTTTTGAAACAGTGGAGAAGTGTTGGTCGATCACAACATATAAATCAACCATTGATGGAGTGGTGAACCATGGACCTCGGGTGCAAAGCAAAAAAAAAAAGTCTTTTGAGCACATATAAATCACAAAGAAAGATAGCTTTTAGTAATTACCTTTTGTGCGCTTTTTTCTAAAAAATGAGATCCCCTTTTGTGTGCCTTTGTTAATTACCTTAGTTTCATTCTCTCCTTTTTTTCCTTTATGTTCATGAATCCTATGTTTTCCACAACAAGGGAATCCAAGATGGGAACTCCCATGCATGCACGCCCATCATACTCTAGCCAATAATGCATCTTGGCCCTAGGTTCCGCCTTCTGTCCCTATCTCTCTAACCATCATCGCTTGGCAAGTCATCTTTCACCCTTTGCCCAACTTTATCTGAAAGCTTGCAGCTAAATAATAGTTGTTCACCTGTTGGGATCTAGCTAGCTATATGCAGGCAAAGCTTGCACTGCTAGTGGCTCAAATGTGAACTGTGAAGCCCTGTGGGAACTAGGAGGAGGCTAGCTGCCTCTGGCCATGTTTGCACTAATTACAACACAAAGATATCAATTTTCATAGGGTATTTAGAGCATCTCCACCGGCAGCCCCCAAATAGTCGCCAGCACCTCCATATGGGGGACGCCGGCACTGCATCCTCTATTTGGGGGAGCTGTTCCCACACCGGCGCCTCCAAACCGGCGGCCCCGATATATGTTTCAATTAAAATCATATATAAAAACATAGAAAATCGAATAAAGAGAAGAAACTTTTCATTCCACAAACTAATACATAATTGGGAACGTGGTTTACACGAAGATGTAATTTGGAACATGGTTTTCCACAAACTAATACATAGTTTGAACCATGGTTGACACAAATATAAAACATTGCAAAATAACTAAACCTAACTAGGCTGGTCATCACAGGTTTCGTGTGTTCGCTGCCAAGAAAGAACACTCGCAGAGACACCCAGTCACCCAAACTGGAAAATCCAGCTGGTGAGGGTGCTCCTATTGGTTCTTACAAGGAAGAACATCCAAAAACACGCGTGCCTATTTTCGCTGCGAAGAAAGAACACGCAGTCATCGTCCTCCTCGGCGCTGTCGCCGTGGTAGTGACGGCGGCCGCGCGTCTCGTCGAACACCTTGATGCTCATGTCCCTCTCGCCATAGTAGGAGAACACGAGCACGAAGCCGGCTTCGAGGCGGTGGTAACGCGCGAACTTCTCCCAGCCGATGTGAAGGTACATCTTGCCGCGCGCGCCGTAGATCACGTCCACGATCCACCGGTAGTAGCCGCAGATGCAGCGAGCCCGGGCGCCCATCGCCAGCGACGAAGTCAGCGAAGGTGTCCGACAGCCTCTGGATGGCGTGTGGTTCTCCCTTGAGGATGACGACGAACTCGAATAGCACGAGCCCCTCCTCGTCATGCATGTCCGACGATGAAGATGACGGCGTCGCAGGCGACGACGAGCGTGCAGCTCTGTCGCGGCCACGACCACGACCACGGCTGCGAGCTCGGCCTGCGCCTCTACCAGCCATGGCGTCGACTCTTGAGATGGTGGCGGCTAGGATTGGGGCGAGAGGCGCTAGGGTTTGTGTGATGATGAGAGGCGGCCCTTTTTATAGGCTGGAGGGAGGCGGGGGAGCGGTGGCGCTCATTAACGTCAGCACGCAGAGTTAGGCGTGACGGGATGGTTCCCTGCGCGTCTGCGGAAACTGCACCGCCGCTGCGTCCCAATAAATCCCATCGCGAGGTAGGCGACGGTTAGGTTAAAATTAAATGTCGCTGACGCGTCGGCCCGCCACTCCCCGCTGGCGTCGTCTTTTGGGATGTGTGGCTGACAGGCGGTTACCACGCCCAAAATTTCCAGCCTCGCGAGGGGCGCCGGCGCACCTGATTCGCGCCCTTGGCCAAGGTGCCGGCACGGGGTTTCCGGCGCTTCTATTGGGCTCCAAAAATCGCCGGCGCCGTTTGGGGCGCACCGGTGTGAGCCCATTTTTTCTCCCGGCCCCCAAAACGCTATCGGGAGCGCCGGTGGAGATGCTCTTACTAGCTGCTTTGAGACAAAAGGGTAGACCAAACTAAAGTTGTATGCATTCCATCCAGCATAGTACATGCCACTAGAAATATCTGCATCCCATGAGTAGCAGAGTGTTTATATGTCCATGCGTGATGCATCCATGTGTAGTTGTGAGTTGGTAGCAAGCAGGGGTACCTGTCAGGTGGCAATTCAGAGAGCTACTTGTCATGCATGGTGACATTAGTCTTCCTTTCTAACATGGAGATGGGAGATCGTCTATAGGTCCTAGATCAGCTTCAACCATGGGAAAAAAGTGTGGTGGTTTTGTTGAAAATCTAGGGAATTTGGTTTGCTTTCTTGAAATTGGTGACCCTCTATATGTATTGTGCTTTCTATTAGGGGAAAATAATTTTTGGGTTCATGCCATGCGAGAACCGGTAGGAAGTCGTTATATCGATCGAGCGGGCTCTAATGACTGCCATAATTATGTCATCACTTAAATATTGGCTCAATCTGGTAGTTTAGACATACTTATTTCATTGCAAACATGGTGGATTTCATTTGTAATTGTTTTGCATGAAGCTGGATTATCACAATAGTCATGCAAGAATCCAAGGTGTGTACTGTGTACGTACGGCTGTCATCCAGCATTTCTGTATTTGAGCAGCTCTGTTCTACACATTTGCACACACTAGTTTTTCTACATAGCCAGGCCTTGAAGTTGTGCTCCCGTTATTATTTTTGAAACGATATTGTGCTCCCATTATTATTTTTGAAACGATATTGTCCTCCCATTAGGGAGCAATGAGAAAACAAATTAGAAAAAAGGTTGCAAAACAGTGATGTTAGAACCGCTTACATTTTCGTTACTTAGCCACCGTAGAATGTTCAATCACCTTTTAAGCCCAAGAAGTTACATACAGCTTTCTTAATTTGGCGCACCAAAATTATGACATGATTCAGAGGTATATTATATATATAGTATATACTTCTTCCAAGAAAATATTACTAAAGAGTAGTGGCCAAAGTTGTGAAGTGAAATGGTAATTAACAATAAGCCAGCTTGATATTCTTAGATAACACAAGGAAGCCTGCTTGATTTCTTAATGAATTGTCAAATGGTTACATATTACATAAGATAAAAGTCAATTTATCAGGAAAACCGAGACATAGATTCTTCTATGATTTGTCATCCTCTAGGAATGGTAAATGTCTAAATGATGAAACCATCATCTTTTGTTCTACATCGTCCACCTCATTATCATCTCAGCTCACTGTTTGCCATGTCTTGTCAGCAAGAATAAAAGTCAAGAAATATCATGGCAGCATCTAGCTGTAATGCGCTAGACCATACATGTACGTACATATCACCCCAACTCGCATGTACTTTGATTATGACACCTTCTATTCCCATTTTTATTTCCGACGATAAATACCTACTGCAGGTTCAATGAATTTAGTCATAGTTTAGCCTACATTTCGCCTAAATCTATGACAAATATCTGGGACCGGAGGGAGTAGTGATAGCAGCAGCTTATACAATCTCGCAACACATGCATACCGGAGGTTTACAGTAGGTTGACACATTGTATTGTCCTTTGAGCGTTGATGAGTTGAGCCTCATACGGAATCGTTACAAGCAAGGTCCGCTTTGGGATATTGTACTCAGATGGTTCTGAGATGTAAATCTCTTCACTAGTAGAAACAAGGGCTTTGGTTTTTTGCCCCAAATGGCTTTTGCACCGGATTTGGCACGAACCGGTGCTAAAAGGGGTCATTAGCACCGGTTCGTGGTGCGCAGCCGGCCGAGAGACCTTTTGCACCGGTTCGTGTTACGAACCGGTGCAAATGAGCTATCTTTGCACCGGTTCGTAACACAAACCGGTGCAAAAGCTTCGTCGCCGAGCATGTGTCAGCCGAGGAACCTTTAGCACCGGTTCGTGTTACGAACCGGTGCAAAAGATAGACCATTTGCACCGGTTCGTAACACGAACCGGTGCTAAAGGTCCGCAGCCCTATTTCAGCTCAGCTACCCGGCCAAACAGCCCACTCCACTTCATTTTTGCTAGGAGAAGGTGTGTGTGTTGAGTGCTACCTTGCATTTCTTTGGCATGCAAACAAGGTGCTCGATGAAATGTCTGAGAGAATGAGTTCGCTTGATTTTACACAAAATAAAAATGAGATGACACTACTAGGGAAAAGCCTATAGGTGGAGGCAAGTGGTGCCGGCGCACCACCTTGTGCATGCGCCGGTGCAAATCATTGCCGGCGCACCACATTTCAGCCGCGCCGGCGATGAAGGGGTACTGCCGGCGCACCTCGGGGAAAGGCTCGCCGGCGCTATTTCCTCGGCATGGCCCCGGCCGATTCGGGCCGGGCCCAAGAATCATTGCCGGCGCACCGGCCCGGTGGTGCGTCGGTGGAAAATTTGCTATTGCCGGCGCACCCCTGGGCCGATGCGCCGGCAATGATTCTTGGGCCTGGCCCGGTTGTGATATAGCCGAAAGGGGTATATGTTGCCGGCGCACCATGGTCCAGGTGCGCCGGCAATAACCTGGCAGTTATTTCAGCCACCAACCAGCCCACTCACTCACACACTCACTACACTCCACTTCTCCACACAAACCCGAGCCTTCTCCCAACCCAGCTCATTTTTGCCCATTTCTATCCCCAATTTCACCAATTTGACCAAACAAAATCAAAATTTTTGAGCAAATCTTCCCTTCCTACATGCATCTCCCACATCCCCCTATGTAGATCTAGATCTACTATCCCGCATTGACCGCTCAATCTAGATCTAGATCTAGAAAGTCGGCTTCCATACGCCATTGTCGCGGCGCGTCGTCTCGATCTTATCGACGAATATATCAAACAAATAGGTGATTAATGAACAAATTAAGGAATGAAATCGATGTATGTTGGACATTTGAAGAAAAGCTCTCGTGTGTGGCATATATATATGTTGTGCTTGTGCTTGTGTGTGTGTTGGCGTTGAAAATGAGTTGCCAACGTTGCGCCGAAATGTTGATTCTTCAAGTTTCCGTTTCGGCACATTTCTGGCGCTCCTATGTCCTACCGTGTAGGAAGGTCATGCCGAAATTTTCCGTGAAAACTACCGACGGATGCATGGTTCTAATGAATTATGTAATCTTACCATGCAGGCGATAATGGTTATCGAGATGAGTGAAAGCATCGTGATGAGATATCTGAAACACGCGATCATCGACATGTATGAAAATAACCGCACGGAGGTATTGTGTCCGTGCCGGAGATGCAAACGAGGGAAATGGTTTGACCCGTATTCGAGCAAGTTGCGGGGGCACCTGCTCACTAATGGTTTCATGCATGGACACACTCAATGGATGAGTGATGATGGCGCGGAGGTCAATGGGGCGACGGCGGCAGTTGGTAAAAATGGCCGGCAAGAAGGAGGGCATCATGATACGGATGACGATGAAGAGTTTGTCGCACATGACGATAACCTTGACGACGACAATAACCTTGACGACGACAATAACCTTGACGACGACGAAGAGGTGCCGCTAGCTTCGGTCGTGCGGGACCCTCATCTTCAAGATCCGCTTCTCGAAAAGACGAAAGGCGCCAAGCGGAAATCAAAGCTTGAGCAACTCGAGATAGACTCGAATACTCCGTTGTACGACTCAGGTCGCGGGTTGGGGGAGTCTCGCTTGAGAGTAGCTCTCGATGTGCTGCAGATGAAGGCGAAACACGGATGGACGGACACAAGCGTCGACGACATCCCGGAATACGTGAAAGATCTCCTTCCTCGCCGGGAACACGTGTCTCGGTAGTCTAGCCGAGGCCAAGAGAATCACGTGCCCTCTCGACTTACCCCACGAAAAGTATCACGCCCGCATCAACGATCGTATCATGTATCGCAAGGAGCACATGGACAAGACCAAATGTCCCGTGTGTGAAGCTGAACGGTACAAGAAAGGGAAGAAGAAAGCTCCTCGGAAAGTTGTGTGGTACTTCCCGCTTGCCCCCGGCTTCAACGGTTCTACGCGGACCGCAAGGAAGCAAAGC
>NC_061514.1:321658380-321813038 GCF_022539505.1 Lolium rigidum
TTACAAGCGCAGCGACATCGCCAGGAGACAAGCACATGCACTAGGCTGAGGAGTGGCACTGAACGCCATCGAAGGGTATCACAATTCCGAGTCATTGCAAATGCAGCGCGACCAGCATGCTTAGCAGTCATCCAGAATTTGGCGGTTCAGAACAATGGGGTCAACGAGTGTCGTCGGCTTGTGCGAAGGGCCTTGCGCCACCGAGACGACATTGCAGACACGAAGCTCGCTGGCCATCATTGCCAACATTGCGAGGAGTTTCCGTCAACGCCTTCGAAGGGCTTTGCAAGACCGAGATTCCACCGGGCTTCACGAACCTTGACCAGAAGCTCTGCCAGAGGGATAAACTGAATCACTTGCTAGGAAGGGCACTTGCGCCGACGAAGGGATTGATCAACCGAGACCGCACCGGTATCACGAAGCTCAACACAAGAGCAGCGACCATCGCCTTCGAAGCAGCCAAGCTTGCGGTGACGGATAGACAGCTTGAGGTCGAGTGCCGCCGTTGTAGCTTTCACAGCATAACAGATAACCAAAAAGATGGAAGCATATGGCAGCACCGCGAGGACGATCGCCTCGCCGCCGGATACGCCGCCCCCAAACGCCACAGTCAATGAGAGACGAAGGAGATAGATCGGGGTTCACCAAAGATGAAGTCGCAAGGCACCTAAGTGCAACTCGCGCCACCGAGCCTAAACCTTCAAACTCTCATGAGCTTGCACCAGGGTTCCATCACGACGCCTTCAAGAAGGTGAAACACGACGCCCACGGGCGCCATCGTCGCAGAGCTTTCGCTTGGAAACCACAAGTGCGTGCCTGCTGGTAGCGAAGTCAAGGATTGGGAGCAGTATAATGTCTCCAAGACCACGCCTTCAACAAGGTTAGCGACGCTGTGGGGCGCCGCCGTGGTCAGCTCACACACATGGTTGAGCATGGATTTCTCCGAGAGACACGCAGCGGCCAGAACCTTGACTGGAACCAGAACAAGGCAGCGACGATTACCTTCGACAGATCGCCGGGGCTGAGCAGGCATCACCATGCCTGCAGCGGGCACCGAGGCCAAGTGAGTTGTGCCAACCCGCTCCCCTGCAGGGGACGGCCGCGAGGATGGCAGCGGAGGCCGTCAGTGCTGAGCCGCGCCCGCGCGAGGCACAGAGGCAGAGTAGGAGCAGCAGTGCGTCCATGGGGATGAACGTCCGCGCGCCTTGGCCATCGGCGTGTCAGCGACATGGGCTCTAGCGGGAGGCAGCGCATCTGCACGCACCAGGGGCATCACAGCGCCGCGGAGCCAGGCGTCGACGGATCCGAGGCCAAGGGGGCGGGGGCGCGCGGCAGGGCCGAGCGATGCAGAAGCTGGGCCGCCCGCCATCGAGGTGGAGCCGCCCAGAACTCGCGCAGCCGCCGCCGAGAGCAGGTGGCCCCTTGACACGCGCCGAGGGGAGCAGCAGCGTGGCTCCATGGCGGAGAACGCCCGCGTGACGGCCGAGCGACGGCGGCGCGGCGCACTTGGTCGGCAGTCGAGGTCGCGATCTGGTTTTTGATTTGGGGACGGATTTGTGGTGTGGAGTTGGATTTTGGGGGAGTCGGCCGGAGGAGACCCCCGCCGCCGCCGTCCGCCGTTGAACGGCCTCCTCCGACGGCGGCGAGGGCTGAGGGGGAGGTGCGGCGGCGGGTTCTTGGTTGGCGGCGCGGGGGCGCCTCGGAGTCGCCCGAGAGCGACCCGGAGGCGTTAGGGTTTCGAAACTTCGTGAGCCTCCGTTCACCTTGGATAGCATTAATCGTGTAGCCTTCATGGGCTAATCCTTGGTTTGAAAGCATCTGTGGTCGTTGTGCTATTCAGATTGTAGTATATGTGACCTTTTGTGTCTGAAAACGCGCATCAGTGACTGACTCGATCAATAGTCAAGATTATCTTGAACAGTGGAGCACGTGCCCGGCCTTCGTATCTACACAAAAATCCAACGGCTTTGTCTGGTAAGTGGCAGGCATCCTCCGGGAGAGGCTCCCCAACCATGCGTCGTTAAAAATTTCAATGTGATCCGTTCAAGTATATCCTTGGATGCTCAACTTGATGAGTAAATTATGGCAGCCCATACTAACAAGTTGCAAATGTAGTGATTGGGTGCTTTGCGAGTGTTACCATAAATATACTTCATTTCACACAAAACAATAATGGCCAGTTAGACAGAAGTAGAGTGGCTGTCGTTAGGTGGTGCAAGTATCTATTTATAATGTATTAATTTTAGGCTATTTATACTATTATTGATGATTATTAATAGTTTGTGAATTTTTCGTAAATAAAAGGTTACAAGTAGAGTGGGAAATCTTGAAATATTGTCTGTAAATTTCATTGATAAAACTGTACTTAGATATGAAAACTTGAGACGTAAATATCTGTCAAATTTTCATGAAAAATTGTATCTTACATTATCTATTTTCAGAATTTATAAACATATGGTAAATGGAATTAATGCTGTCAACTGTGTTTTCAAAGATACTTTGATATAAATTTTCTTCACAATCTGTAATCATATCTCTAGATTGTTGGAAATTAACGTTGTGATGTGTGCTGGCCTTTGTACATGGGTTGTAAGTGAGAAAATATGTCACCAACCTAATTCTCGGCCAGATGAGAGCTAGTAGTCTCCATGATATAGATGTTTTCGTTCCTTCGCAGTTCCCTTATTATTTCTAATATTTGCCGGCTCTTACACTTGAAATGTCAACTATCTCTGGTACTAGCATTTAAGGCCTTATATTGACCATCATACAGGTAGTCCCTTTGTCAAAAACAAAAGTGGTGGCACCGGTAGTGACAGTGACATTGTTTAGTTCCTCGGCTTACCCAGGAGACACTGAAGCAAAACCCTAGTATTGACCAGCATACAGCGCAAAGTAAAACCCATTGAGACATGGTAAGCTTTCCTGGTCTTACGATTCTACTGATGATCATTTGTATCCAGATGGAACCTCGATCCTGGATACCGTAGGAAGCATATGCATATTGATTAGTCACTCGTCTTATTAACCTAGAAAGCACACTTACAGAGAAAGCATCAACTAAACCCCAGTCCACTGACGATTGAACAACACCACATCCTTGCTCTATCTCTTACATCTCGGCGGTGAGGCCGTCGTTGTTGCCGGCGGCGGTCTCGATGCCGACGCGCTTGTTGGGGACGGCGCAGTTGTTCCGGATCTCGCCCTGGGTGCCGGTGAGCACGTCCATCTGGCTCATCTTGACCATGGAAATGGCGAACTGGGTGAAGAAGGCGCCCTCGTTGAGTGAGAATCGGACGGCGGTGCGGTTGGTGGCTGCGTGGTGGAAAAGCGCCTGGTCGGACTTGAACAGCCCTTGGCTGGCGACCAGGTCGAAGTAGTACTTGTTGTCGAACTTGTCCGGCGTGCGCACGTCGAGCTTCTGCGTGACGGTGCCGACGGGGTTGTCGCCGGCGCACTTGGCCTTGAGCGTCGCGGCGAACTTAGGGTCGATGGGTGGGTTGGTGTCAGTGCCATTCTTGAAGCGGTCCTCGAAGTTGGGGCAGTGGGCGACGCCGAAGGAGTGCGCGCCGGAGAGCGCGACGAGGTCGGTCACGTTGAGGCCGCGGTCGCCGAAGGACTTGATGAGCTGTGGCACGGTGAAGAAGGGTGCCGGGAGTGTGTTGGTGATGTCTGGCACCGCTGGGGCGAGCGCGTCGCGCCGGCCTAGCGCCACGTCGTAGCTCGGACCGCCGGCGTCCACGAGGGAGTCGCGGGTGGCGAGGGCGAGGATGTCGGCGCAGGAGACGAAGGGCCCGCACGCGGAGTGGACGGCGGCGCGGATGTCCTCGATGAGCTTGAGCGCCGTGGGGCGGAGCGTCTGGTTCGGGGGCTGGATCTGCTCGCTGGCCGTGCCGTTGAGGAGCACCGACGCGTCGCAGCCCTGCGGGAAGCAGTCGTGGAAGAAGATGCGGATGAGCGCCGGGGCGATGCCGACGTCCTTCTTGAAGGCCTCGCCCACCAAGAACTCCACGATGTGCTCCACGAAAGGGCATGTGTCCTGGTAGAAGCCCAAGGAGAGGCCGTCGGCCACCGCCACGCCGGTTGTGTCCACCTTCATGGCGGCCGCCGGATGGTAGTGCATGGTGCCGCAGATCAAGGCAACCAGGATGATGGCTGCCGCTCTGGTGGAAGCCATGGCCGTCGTCTCTTGCTAACTAGCTAGCTAAGAGCAAGCTAGGGAGTAGGGAGTGTGGGTTGCACGATCAAGCTGGGACTCTTTGTTATTTATAGACGGTAGATGGTTGATTATCTCATGTCCAAGGAA
Organism: Lolium rigidum; assembly: GCF_022539505.1. NCBI lineage: Eukaryota > Viridiplantae > Streptophyta > Magnoliopsida > Poales > Poaceae > Lolium > Lolium rigidum. The sequence continues at coordinate 321,662,687 of NC_061514.1, forward strand.
GCGCCCGCGCTGCTCCTGTTCGATCTGATCCACAATACGCTGCTAGTTTCAGGGACTAATTTAGCTAATTTCGCAAGTGGACCAACATGTGCAACTAGCTAGAGCAAGGATTAATTCTCAGTCGGCGAACCCACCTAACCTTAAAGTTTCTTCGTTGCCGTTACTACTTGTTAAATATGGCCGGCCACAGTGGACATGGTGTTTCTGCACCCGGGTGCATATCCACCCTTTATTTGAAATACATATTAAATATATTTACAAATGTAAAAAAAATATAAATAAAAATGCCGCATGTATACCTTGACATGTTATATGCTCACAAAGTTGTCTCAGCAAAAATCAAGATGTTTTGTACCCTGTGCAAAAAAGACAAATTTTTGGTGCTAAAATAGTCTATTTCTCGAGGCATTAATTGTCTTTTTTACACAGGGTATAAAAATTGTCGGTTTTATGTGAAACTTTACGTGCACACATAGAACATGTCCCTCTACATGCTAAATTTTTTTCCTAAATTTTTTATGTTTTTGAAATATGTTTTATACATACCGGGTGCATATGCACCCGGGATCAGTTTTGGTTTTCTGCGGCCATAGTTTACTAATCAAGCTGGCAATGTCCAAGCATATTCGATTTGGAATTTTAGATGACGGTACTCCTCCATATGATACTATATATTTGTACCGGTTTTGCTATTTTCCCCAAGGTTTTCAATATCGAGTTACTTGGTGGGATTGTTTTTTTCCATCAGTAGTATCGTATCGTAAGAGCATATCAGGTATCATGATATTACTATGACGTGTCTATTTTTTTTTTCAAAATACAATTGATGTATGTACTAAATAAAATAGTTACCTAGCATATTTTTATAGGAAAACATAGTGGTATGCCATATTGTTATGGTAAGGGATATCATAATCTATACTTAGAGCATTCAGCCCAACACCATAAGAGGGATGGAAATGTGGCAAATACTTCCTCCATCTGAAAATAAGTGTCTCAACCTTTTCTAGATACGGATGCAAATTAAGACACTTACTTTTTTTAACGGAGGTAGTAGTATATTTAGTCCACAACAAGAAACCAGTGAAGCACTTACCTACTTATAAGATTCACTAATGTCAGCACGTTAACTAATTCTTTGATTAGTTTTAACTGATGTGTGGTATCACTTGTCGTATAAAGTATCGGGATACTCACGATTCAAGGCATGGTATCGCATTCTGACAACTATACCACTGCATTAGGATACACGGTGCGATACATATCGTTTCGGTCCAATAGGATCTTAGTTCGTAAGATACTAGGATTTGTATCACCATACTGACAAGATTAAAATTGGTGCAGCCATGTCACCCCAATTACGTCAATTAGTCGGATTTTAAAGATGTAGTTGTAATCTTTTCCGATGCTAACTGAATGTGGTACCAGGTGTATCGATCGGAAGAAAAAATAAGCATGCCGACGTGCCCATTCGTTTGATGTCCCCGCAGCAACACACCGTGCCTTCAATGTATGCCATTTTGAAACCCAAGGCCTCACAAAACCGGTGCAACGGACGTTCGGCATGCACACGCTACAGAAGTCGCCCTCGCCCTGTTTTACCTAGCCAAGCCTGTCATTGTATATTTTCAAGAATAGTGCCGTTGATTGGCCATGAGTGAATTTAGTGGAAACAGTCGCATGCACCCGACTGAAAATCAAAAGTTTCTTCGGAAAAACAATTAAAACAGTTGCAACTTGTTGCTAGCATGGGCTGGCATAACATACACTGTTATCGTGATGGCATGAGACGGATAAATTTAACTGTATCTTTTGGAGTTGGTGAGCGTGTTTCGGAGGATGCCTACTACCACTAGTGGAAAACAGGGCTTCCGTGGGAGCCTTTTGTCGCGGGCGCGCCTGCACCCGCGATAAATGGCCTGGCCACGTCGCCCCGAAACCATGTGGAGCGCGCGGAGGCTTTTGTCGCGGCCTTTTGTCGCGGGCCGTACTACGACCCGCGACAAAAGGGTTAGGAGCGACGTGGCCACCTCCTTTGTCGCGGGTCGTAATACGGCCCGCGACAAAATGTCCCCCCCTATATATATATAGAAGCAGCCACCACCCCCCACCTCATTTTTTCCTTGGTGGTGAAGGTGGAGGTGTATGCTAGCTCATTTTTTCTACATGTGCACAAGAGGTGTTTGATGGAATGCTTGTGAGAGGGATGCCACTTGGTTTTATTTGATAAGATTTCTCCTTTTTTTGATCCTAAAAGGTTAGCAACTATTTTCTCGACTATATATATATGCACAGTCCGTACAATACTAATTTTAGCAAGGTGATTGCATCCGATACATATATAATTGTACTTATGATGCGTATGAGTCATCCATGGATGTACGGTAACCGATGTGCCCCCGCTTTCGCAGAGGGCGTGAATTCTTTCCTGCTTGTGGCCGAGGCCAACAAGTCGAAGCAAGGTTTTATGTGCTGTCCATGTCTAAAATGTAAGAACGAGAAGGATTACTCTTGCTCAAGAGACATTAAGAGCCACCCGCTTCGGTTTGGATTCATGTCCAGCCTATAATGTTTGGACCAAGCACGGAGAAGAAGGGGTTATGATGGAAGACGGCGATGAGGAAGAAGATAATGATGACCAGTACCGATCTATGTTCTCTCGAATGCTTTGATACCGCAATGGACGACAATGAAGAAGAAGGAGGTGAAGAACAGTGCATCGATGATCCCGTTGATGATGATCTTCGTCGGGCCATTTCGATGCAAGAAGAGACTCGTGGCACGGATAAGGAGAGGTTGCAGTTTGACAAGATGTTAGAGGACCACCACAAATTGTTGTACCCAGGTTGTGAAGATGGGCATAGAAAGCTGGGTAGCATATTGGAATTGCTGAAATGGAAGGCAGAGGTCGGTGTGACTGACTCGGGATTTGAGAAATTGATGATAATATTAAAGAAGCTGTTTCCAAGAAATAATGAATTGCCCGTCAAGTACATATGAAGCAAAGAAGCTTGTCCGCCCTCTAGGATTAGATGTGCGAAGATACATGCATGCATTAATGACTCGTATCCTCTACCGCGGTGAGAAGTACGAGAATTTGAATAAATGTCCGATATGTGGTGCATTGCGGTATAAGATCGAAAAGATGACCCCGGTGATGTTGAGGGACGAGCCACCCAGGAAGAGGGTTCCTGCGAAGGTGATGTGGTATGCTCCAATAATACCACGGTTGAAACGTTTGTTCAGAAACAAAGAGCATGCCAAGTTGTTGCGATGGCACATGGAAGAACGTAAGAAAGACGCGATGTTGAGGCACCCCGCTGATGGTCGGCAAGTGGAGAAACATCGGGAGAGAGTTTCCGGATTTTGCAGGTGAGGCAAGGAACTTATACTTTGGTCTAAGTACAGATGGCATGAATCCTTTTGGGGAGCAGAGCTGCAGCCACAACGACTCGGCCCGTGACTCTATGTATCTACAACCTTCCTCCTTGGTTGTGCATGAAGCGGAAGTTCATTATGATGCCGTTGCTTATCCAAGGCCCAAAGCAACCGGGCAACGACATTGATGTGTACCTAAGACCATTAGTCGATGAACTTTTGGAGTTGTGGGCCAAACCAGGTGTACGTGTGTGGGATGAGCACACGGAGCAAGAATTTGACCTACGAGCGTTGCTATTCGTAACCATCAATGATTGGCCTCGCTCTCGGTAACATTTCGTGACAGTACGAACAAAGGATACAATGCATGCACACACTCGTTTAGATGAGACTCGAAAGTAAATATTTGGGAAAAAGGTAAAAGTTGTGTACCCGTTCAATCGTCGTTTCCTTCCGCGCAAGCATCCCTTAAGGAAAAAAGGCAAGCATTTCGATGGCGAGGCGGACCGCCGTCCGAAGCCTCGTCCCCGTAGTGGTGCTGATATATTTGACATGGTCAAGGATTTAAATGTTATCTTTGGAAAGGGTCCAGGCAGTCGACCTGTTCCGAAAGACGATGACGGACACGCGCCCATGTGGAAGAAGAAATCTATTTTCCGGGAGCTAGAATATTGGAAAGTCCTCGGAAGTCCGCTCCGCAATCGACGTGATGCACCTGACCAAGAATCTTTGTGTGAATATTCTAGGTTTTCTCGGCGTGTATGGAAAGACAAAAGATACAACAGAAGCACGGGAGGACCAGGAACTTCATAAAGGACGAAACGGCAATCATCCAGGGCAGTTTGTAGGGCCTGCCAGCCTATGCTCTTACCAAACAAGAGAAGGAGATCTTTTTTGAAGCCCTATTCAGTATCAAGGTTCCGTCTGGTTTCTCGTCGAATATAAAGGGGATAGTAAATATGAAGGAGAAAAAATTCCGGAACCCGAAGTCCCATGACCGTCACGTGCTTATGACACAATTGCTTCCGATTGCATTGAGGGGACTTCTACCGTAAAATGTTCGACTAGCCATTGTGAAGATATGTGCATTCCCGAACGCAATTTCTCGAAGGTAATGGATCCGAAACTTTGTCGGATTACGGGAAGATGTGGTCCAATGTCTTGTCAGCTTCGAGTTGTTGTTCCCACCATCCTTCTTCAATATTATGACGCACCTCCTCGTTCACCTAGTTGAAGAGATTAGAATTCTCGGTCCTGTATTTCTACACAATATGTCTAACACCCCGGGAGGCGGAGGCGCTTTGCGCCTCGAACTACCCCTGCCCGCCCGGCTACCGCGTCCCGACCGGCTGGTTGCTGAGCGTCGGAGGCGTACCGGTCCCTCCTATCCCTGTAGGTGTGCCACGCGAGATGGCCATCACGAACCACTACTATTTCGAGCTCACGCCTGAGCAGCGGAGGAATCCTCAGTGGCATCCCGACTACAGCCCGACTTGGGACAGCTTCTTCATCAATCGGCGTGAGAGGGCGGTTGCCATGTACGAGGAGGACGGCCCGCCTCCTTCGAACTTCAACGAGGCCGGCCGTCGGATGTGGTGGCGCGGCCGGACTCTCCAGAGCGTCCCGGCCTATCGTGGCCCCCGCCTGCGCTACCCTCAATCCCAGCCCCACGCGTGGTCATCCGCCGAGGTTCGACAACCGCGACCCCGATGCTAGCGACGATGACGTCGGCGACTTTGATGACTACAAGTGGCGACGTGTATAGGACTAGGCACGACTATGATTGAATGGCTCCAACATTCGAATCTGGCCATGTATCTTATTTTTCGCTGAGCTCCGTACTTTAATTTCAGTTCAATCGTAATAAATTTCGTGTCAACCACTTTATTGAACAAAAACAACCGACAACGACTTTATAAACTAAATTTAAACTAATAGAACCGACAACGACTTTATTGAAATTACAATAAAATAGATAAATTACTAGTCTAGTCTCTACTCGTCGTCGGAGGTTGTCTCCGTCCAAAGGTCATCCCACCGAGGGTCGTTTTCGGTCCAAGTTGTATTCGAGTTCTCGAGCTCGAAGGCGGCGACGGCCCGACGGTGGCGCCTGTTGGACCTGCGTTGTGCCCTAAGGTTAGCAAAGAACGCGTCGGGGGACCGCGCCCTCCACCGGCGCATCAACCGCTCGTCGCGCTCGGCGATGGCGATCCGGCGCCGCACTCGGCGATGCCGGTGACGGTCCTCGTCGGTGACGAGGCACGGCGGTGGCGCGAGGAACTCCGCCTCCTCTAGCGATTCAATATCCGGGAAGTTCATGTCGTGCCCCGGCCGCCGAAAGCGCCACGCCGCCGCGTCGTAAGCGCGCGCCGCCTCTTCCGGCGTGTTGTACGTGCCGAGGGTGATGCGGAAGCCACCGGCGCGTATCTCGGCGGTGAACCTACCGCTCGGATGCACTCGAACGCCACGGAAACCGGACGCCCTCGACGACATGGAGGCATCCCGGAGATGAATGAGCGGAGGCGGTGGCGACGTGTGGTTGCGCCCGCACTCGTCGCTCTGCATAGCGCACGCGGGGCATGGCACGTGTCGGCGGTGGCTACACGTCGCACGCCGGCGTCGGCGGGGTGAGGCACGTGTCAGCGGTGGCTACACGTCGCACGCCGGCGTCGGCGGGGCGAGGCACGTGTCGAGCGGTGGCTAAACGTCGCACGCCGGCGTCGGCGGGGTGAGCCACGTGTCGGGCGGTGGCTACACGTCGCACGCCGGCGTCGGCGGGGCGAGGCACGTGTCAGCATTTATATATGCGAGATGCAAATAGTTCTATGGATGTCATATTCATGTTCATTGGATTTTTCTGATCAATTTTCATATATAACACTTTTCTTTTTGAGTTACCATTTAAAAGTTATTGAAATAATAGTTTTTATTTAAAAAAAACAGAAAAACAAAAAACAGAAAAACAAAAAACAGAAAAACAAAAACGGTCCAGGCCTCGATCCGCGTCCAACGGCTCCAGGCCGTTGGATTCAAACGGCCGGAGCCGTTGGATGCGCTTCACGCGGATCGGCCGCCTCCCCTCGCCACCTCCTTTTGTCGCGGGTCGAGCCACGGCCCGCGATAAAGACCCCTTTTGTCGCGGGTGGGGGCTTGACCCGCGACAAAAGACCCTCTTTGTCGCGGGTCAAGCCCCCACCCGCGACAAAAGGCCCTAGGTATAAATACCTACCGCCGCGGGCGGAGCCCCCACCCGCAACACCGGAGGCCATTTTCCTTAGCGTAAATCGCGCCGTCAGCCGCCGAAATCCACCGCCGCCGCCGCCGGCCATCTTCCCCGCTCTCCGGCCGCCGCCCCCGCCACTTCGAGCCGCCTCTTCGCCGCCCCCGCCCTCTCGCGCCACCTCCGCCACTCGCGCCACCTCTCGCGCGCCACCTCGACGAGATCTCCCGCGCGCGCCACCTCCGGCCGCCGCCTCCTCGGCCGCCGCCTCCTCCGGGACACCCCGGCCGCCGCCGCCCTCTCGCGCCACCCTCGAGAAGCAGGTAGCCGCCACCCTCCGCCGCCCGCGCGGCCGCTGGTGCCGGCCGGCGCCCATGCCCCGGCCTTTTTTCATTAAGTTTTTTAATTAAGTTAAGTTAGTTTAGTTTAGTTAATTAGTATTAGTATTTAGTTTTAATTAGTATTAGTTAGTTAGTATTAGTATTAGTATTTAGTTTTAATTAGTATTAGTTAGTTAGTATTAGTATTAGTATTTAGATTAAATTTAGTATTAGTTAGTTAGTTTAAATTTTTGTAGATAGTTAATTCAAATTTCGTAGTTACTTAGTTTAAATTTTGTATTAATTCAAATCTTGTAGTTAGTTAGATTAAATTTTGTATTAATTTAAATTTTATATTAGTTAGCTTGTAAACAACCGACGCAAACACTCTCGCGAACACCGCTCTCCCTCTCGCGAACAACACTCGCCGACACCCCTCTCCATCTCGCGAACACTAGCCGACACCCCTCTCCCTCTCGCGAAAACCATCGACGCCGCAACTCCCCTCTTCTCTCCCTTCTCGCGAACAACACTCGCCGACACCCCTCTCCATCTCGCGAACACTAGCCGACACCCCTCTCCCTCTCGCGAAAACCATCGACGCCGCAACTCCCCTCTTCTCTCCCTTCTCGCGAACAACACTCGCCGACACCCCTCTCCATCTCGCGAACACTAGCCGACACCCCTCTCCCTCTCGCGAAAACCATCGACGCCGCAACTCCCCTCTTCTCTCCCTCTCGCAAACACGTGTCGCCGATTAGGGTTAGGGTTTGGTTTGTGTTTGATTAGGGTTAGGGTTTGGTTTGTGTTTGAACATTTACTTATCGATTTAATTCTTTTGCAGAAACAATGGATCAATTCGAACGGGACTTGGAACAGGAAGACATATTCGCGGACATAATCCGCGATGGTACGTAAGCCGACCGAGCCGACTCCGGTGATGGAGAAGCCCGCGGCTCCGGTCATGGAGAAGCCGACGGCTCCGGTCATGGAGAAGCCGACGGCTCCGGTGACGGAGAAGCCGACGACGGCTCCGGTGACGGAGAAGCTGACGGCTCCGATCATGACGAGGTATTAATGGAATTCTATATGTACATATGTATTGAGGCATTAGTATAGAGGCATTAATGCAATTCTATATGTATTCTCTTAGGCCTCCGAAGATAAGATAGAGAAACGAGGCCCGGCAAAGAAGTTGACCAAGAAAGACCACTTCACAATTGAAGCTATATCACCGAAAGGCCAACCGGTGGTACCCGAGAATGTCGGAGTGAAGTTCAAAAATCAGCTGCGGAGTTGTGGTTAGAGATCGTGTCCCGATCACCGTCGGAGAATGGAACAAGACGAAGAATGTGTCCGAAAATCAGGTTGCCGATAGGTACAAAGACACACTTTTCGGAGACCCGATGGCACATTTCACTTTGCCGATTTGGGATCGGAGTCTCGAGAATGCTAAGCAGCCGAGAGCTAGTGAAGAAATGGGCTCTTAAGAAGATGGGGGAACTTTTCCGGCGTATAAGAACCGGTTATGGAAAAATTATAAGAAAGACAAGAAGCCTCCATTATTCGAGAACTACCTAGCGAAGCGAGAGCATAACCGGGAAGAATTTGTGAGGTACAAAGAATCGAGGAGGTCTGTGAACCTATCAGCGAAAAACAAGAAGAATGCAAGCGAGAAGAAGTATCACCATCATACGGGGCGAGGGGCTACTGAAGAGCCATGCCTAAGTGGGATGCACAAGAGGCCGAGATGGAGCTGAACGGGATCACTCCGGAACCCACGCGAGAAGGATGGGACACAAGGGCTCGAAATTGGTTCCTCGCGCATGGCCGTGAGTATGACATGAAGACAGGGAACATTGTTGAAAGTGACACCAGTGGTTAGGGTACCCAGGCAAAAATGGATTGAAGTGACGACAGATATAAAGGCGGGAAAACTAAAGTTTGCTCCCGATAGAGAGAAAGACTTGCCGACGCTTGTCCTCGGTAATCCCGAGAAGGAGGACGAACAAGAGGCTTCGGCCCTAGTGTTCCGTGGTCGCTTGGGTTTCCGGCCGACGCGGAGACTTATAGAAGCCGAGCGAGAGCTAAACAACGCCACTGGAGGTGCGTAATGACCGGATGGCCGAGTTCCAACGCCGACTTGACCAGCAGCAGCTGGAGCTTCAAGCAGCAGCAGCGGGAGATAAATGAACTAAAAGGACAACGCCCGCAGATAATACCGCTGAAATATCTCAGCGACGAGACAAGCAGCGTGGCCGACTCGGAGGCCCCTCCTACACGGATGATGATAGATGCCGGTCCCGGCGACCCCTTCGATGGAATCAAGGAGCAAACACCTTGTGATCTCCATGAGGTGTTCGGGAAGGTTTCGTTAAGGTGGCGGTCGGCTATGTCTTACCGGCATTTGGACCTGAAGGTGAGCCGGCAACATGGCATGGCAATCCGATTCCAGCTCGGATATGCTCGTGTCGGGGTGGATTCGGCTTGTCCCGTCGTGGGGGACATTGGAGCTCGATATCCCCGGAGGTGATGGGGGCTTACACTCGGAGAGGTGCTCGGGAGAAATCATTCTCTCGGGAAAAGAAGAATATCAAGCTGCCAGGCTGGGTAGCACCTAGTACCGGCCGTCCCAAGCAGGTCACCATCACCTCCTCCAGGTGATCGCAGGCCACCATCACCTCCTCCTACCGATCACATGTCGCCACCATCACCCCGTGGGTACGACGTCGACCACGACATCGGTAGTCCATCTCCATCTCCAGCGCCGCCGCCTCCGCCCAAAAAGACTCGGAATGCACCCAGCCGGAAGCGTTTCAAGAGTCCTATCCCCAAGAGGTCGCCCCTCCCAAAAGTACCAAAGGTTCCTCCCCCCCGTCCTTACGATCGTACCCCGGAGGAAAATGATGCCATTGTTAAGAAAATCAATTATGATTTTTTTCATAAGCCAAAACCTCCAGCGCCAGAGCCATACACAGAGAAGCAAATAGCATATGCTACTAGTTTTCTGAACACACCATCGCAGTATGACTTACACGAGAAGAAGGATGACTATACACGCACTCTTGCGAAGGTAATTGACACAAAGAATGCTGAAAAGGCTAAGGAGAAGGACATTGCCGGCACGAGCAAATCATCAGCCTAGAAGTGCAACCGAGAATAAGTCAACTTCAACAAGTGCACCCCTCAAGGCCAAGCAAACGACAAAAGGCAAAAAGAGAAAGGAAGTTCCCCTCCTCGGTGCTCAGCCCAAACAATCGATCCCACCACTCAAAGTGCTTAATGTTCCCAAGTCTGTACCAGGAACATGGTGGTTTCAATATGGAAGAAGCCGCAAAGCTAGCGGCTGCCCGTGACGTTACCGTGGAGGAATTGATGTATGCGACAGATGCTGCAAGCACTCCACCGCTGATATAGCTCCTAAATTTGTCTACGGGGCCGACTTGGTCAGCACAGAAGCAGCTGCTTAAACTGCCAACACATATGCGGAATTTGCATCGGTGGTACCTTGATGCATGCAAGGAGAACATAAGGTTCATCGTGGCGAGTATACCATGGGAATATTACTACCGAAAGGAGGAGATCCATATTGAGATGAATGAACTCCGGCAGCTTATTCAATCTAGATGCCCTCGACAAATCTCTCATGAGTTGCTATTGCTTGTAAGTTGTTAACTACATATAAGTTCATTTTCATTCAGTTCATGTTCGTTTTCATTGCATATATATACTCATTATATCTTATGTGTTCTCTTATGCGGATCGAAGATCGTTGAATGCAAAAGTAATAATATTATCAATATTGGGTTTATTGACCCGTATAAAGTACATGCTCAAACGGTAAAGTTTAATGCCCAAGAAACGGGGGAAACCTACTAAGGTTTTTGGGGAGCAATATTTCGTGATTCAATATTGTTTCCTTACAACTACGAGTGAGAGTCTTAATGATCTTTATGCACATTCAATTTTTCTTACTCGATGTTAAGTGTAATTCCCGACGTATATGCATAACATGTGCAGCTTCCACTCGGATTCTACTAGACATTAAACCCGATAAGGGAATAGTTGAGGTAAAAGACCCACCGAGTAGAGGCGTGGACGGGTTCCGGGACTTGCGTAAGTTGCTCCAAGTGTAATTTCCTTCATCGCCGCGCTTTATCATTCGTGAGATATCAATTAATTATCCACTCATTCAATCATTCTTTTGCCCGCAGGGGCTTGGACCGCTTTCAAGAGACATCGTAAGAACGAAACCCAGGCGGAGAAGCTAACATTTACTCCTCGTACCGTGCCCCCGACAGCCACAAGGGACGAATCTATGTGGATACTACGTTTGCGAGTCCATTCGCATGTTAACCACCGAGAAGCGTAACAATAATAAATTCAACGTAAGTTCACAACTTTATTTATTATCATCAATATTTCGTTATCAACACTCGATATAGTCATACTCATCTCATTTTCGTATATAGGTCGAGTTCATGCGGACGGACTCCAACCAAAGGAACACGCACTAGGAATCGCTGAGGAAGCTGGCGGGACTTTTGATTAAAGATGTACTAAACAACAAAGGCTTGTTTAGTCCAAATAGATGCTCTACCTCCAAATAGACGGTCGTTAGTACCGCTTGTCGATCGTGAGCTAAATGTATATATATATGTAAGGGCTACATGTAAAGAGGAATCGACTTTTGCTTCCAACATTTGTTTGATCGATCTATATATATATATATTGAATGAACGTGTACAATTTCTAGTAGCGTACAAATATATGCAACTTTTATTTTCGAACGAAGAAAATGATATAACAGGCGGTCGGTGGCGGTGGAGGGGTGCCGCACCCCTCAAACCCTAAAACGAAGCGTTGTGCGCGCGCCACGTAGAGGGCCTTTTGTCGCGGGTGGTAATACCGCCCGCGACAAAAGGGCTCGTGCTCTCGCGCGCCAGGCGGCTGCCACGTGGTGGACCTTATGTCGCGGGTCGTAAGTGACCCGGGATAAAAGGCCTCCCTTTTATCGCGCCTTGCTTGTCGCGGCTGGCCGCCCGCGACAAAAGGCCCTAACCACCCGGATCAAAAGGCCTGTTTTCCACTAGTGTACCACTTGCAAGACAAAGCCTGGCACATTCGATAGATATATATGAGATACACGTGTTCTAGTACTGTACTACGACTAGTTAATATTAAGCTGAGCAAAATGGGATATATACATAGATCGAGTCAGTGGGGGCGGCGCGTGCGTTCCTACACTAAAAGTCATGGCTCTTCATCCCATATTATGCTTTAAAAAGCTTGTCCGTCCCTGCGTTCATGCATGCATGTGACTTGATTCTCTGGAGGAGACCGTGTACGGTTCCGGTTAAATGACCATGTACACATGTTTTCCAAAGGATACGTGGCATAAATCGGCTACCCTGTGGCTGTGGTTGGGGCATTTCCAGCGATCCATGATTGATAAGGCAGCGAGCGCGCAAGCTAGGAGGGAAGCCAGGGCTCCTTGGGCTACAAGGCCCAGTATGATCCAAGTGCCCGGGTATCCGCAGTTTCTATATGCCGATCAGATCAGCATGTACTGCATGCCGCATATCCAGTTTGAGCTGGCCCAGTTCGACGCTGTGGTGTTTTTTTTTTATGTTTCTTTTTCTTGTAAGATTCAAAAAGCTAAGTTTTTTTTTGAAAATGTGCAGATTTCACTTTGTGGATGCTCTGGATCAAATTTACGATCCCCAGGTCGCCAGCCATTCACTAGTAGAAAAAGGGGCTTCCGTCCAAGCCTTTAGTACCGGTTTCCTTACGAACCGGTACTAAAGGGTGCATTAGTACTGGTTGCATTGTCCACACCTTTAGTACCGGTTCCAAAGGATCTTTAGTACCGGTTCGTGATACGAACCGGTACTAAAGGGTTCGCGTCAGCTGAAAAATCTTTAGTACCGGTTCGTGACACGAACCGGTACTAAAGGGTAGACCTTTAGTACCGGTTCATGACGGTTTTTCTGCTCCCCCCCCCCCCCCCCCCCCCCCCGTGGATCGCCTTTTTTGACACTGTAAAATAGAAAAGAAAATGATAGAAAATTCAAAAAATAAAATGTTTTCAGATTCTTGTATGTTATGCAACCTACTATTAGGGAAAATTAACAAATTTGAATTTTCACTTTTTTTGCAAAAAAGTTTTGAAAAATGGTAAAAAAATTCCTGGGAAAAAGTTACATCCGAATTCACCCGGGTTTACCCGGTTAGCCAATTTTTAGATTCTCAAAATTCCAAATGAAAATATGAAAGCAGGAAGATTTTAGTTTTTTTCCAGAAATTTAGAATTTTATATATTTTTATATTTTATTAAATTAAAATTAATAATTATAAGATTTTTTGAATCCCAGAATATTACTATGACTTTTAGCAAATTATAATATTTTCAAATTTTCAGGTTTTAGGTTTGGGAAAAAAATATTAAAAATTTACAAAATAATTAAAAATAATACAAATTAAAAAGTTAATTTTATTTATTTATTCAACATTATTATTACATCATTACTTTTGTTTATTAAAAAAATTATTTGAAATTTAAACAATAAAGAAGTGTGACATCGACCAACATGTTAATAGGATTGATATGATAGTACTATCACATACATGCGCGCGAAGCACTTGGAAGTGGAACGGGATGGAACTCGGAAGTTAAGCGTGCTAGTGCGGGAGTAGTGTGTGAGGATGAGTGACCGACCGGGAAGTTTGAGCACGGATAAGTAATTTGACTAGAGATTAAGTGTAGTTATAGACTAACGGAAATACTAGAAATTTTGGAAAAAAGTGAGTGAAAAAAATAAAAAAAAATTATGAAAAAAATTGGTTAAAAAAAATTAAACGAAATTGGGAGGCCTTTAGTACCGAATCTTTAGTACTGGTTCCAAAACCGGTACTAAAGCCCCTTTGGAACCGGTACTAGTGATTTGATTGTGCCAAGTTAAACCGTCTGATCAAATCATCTATCTTATTGCTTGCTTTTGCTTTCATAAGACCAACCGTGATTGTAGCAAAAAAATTATTTTCCCACAAAACAAAAGAGAAATACTCACCTCGCTGGAGATCTGGACCACCATGGCCGGACGACAAGCAACGATTTGAAAACACGGATCCAGCTATTATTGACACACACAAACAAAATCAAAAGATCAAGCTTATGCCTCGGACGGAATTCGAACAAGACCTGCCAGAATAGACGAAGACGCAACCAACTTGAGGTGTAGAAAGACCGCGCCTTGGACCTGGGCGATGTAGAGGGATACGGGACTGAAGATGTGAGTTGGACGACGACATGCTTGCAGAGGAAGCGGAGCGAGCCAGACTTGTTCGGGAAAATGTTGGTTATGCCGATGACGAGGTCCTACGGAGGAGGGTAGCAATCAAAGCTGGTAGTACGGCAAGAAAAAAAGAGAGAGAGAGACCGGGTAGTGGTTCTCGAAGACATGGAGCTCACTAGGGGGCCAGGCGCCATCGAGGTCCTAGACGTAGGCGTGCAAACGACGGAGAACCTGGGTTTTGGTCGGGAGGAAGCATAGCTCGATGAAGAGAACACATAGTTGGCCGAAGCAGCGGCTGACGCGGCGAGGGTGGCCAAGTCATGGCGCGCATCAAGGGAGATACCGTTGGGTGACATGAATAGAGGAGTGGCGACGCTTATGGCTCCCAAGTGCAGGAGATAACTGTAGTACTTTTCAATTAGAAATGTTGGCGATCCCATGAGGAGCTGAAGGTATTGGTTATTAAGTTTGTCAAGTAAAACAATAAAAGGGTGCAGTGGTTTTGGGGTTTTGGGTTTGTAGTTTACAATAAAATGAAGTACTGAAAGTAAATAGCAACAAGTAAATGCTCTCAATGAGAGAAATCTTAATCCTCTACTCCCTCCATTCTGATTTAGTCTACATTCTAGAAAAAATGAGACAAATTAGTAGTGCATTTATTAGTACTACTTAGATATTTGAACAACCAATCCAAGCTACATCGAAAATAACAACATCCAATAAAGAGATTAAAACCATCTCGTTTTCAGTGTTGTTATTGACTAAAAGCTAGAATGTAGAGTATTTCAGAACAAATTTTGGGGCTAGAATGTAGACTATTTCAGAACGGAGGGAGTATGCAGCAAGAGGACAAGTTCAAGTATGTGTGTGTGGGTGTGAACTTATATGTGACAAGTCTTCCCGAGTGCGACATGGATTTACTTAGCATTTAGATATCTATACAACATGGTTAATATCTTGTCAAGTTTCATTCCTTTAGGACGGAGCCTAGATTAGGTGCAGCTATATATATGAGCAAATACACCTTTTATGATGGGTCATAGAGCTATTTTCATGTGAAAGTATAGGAATAATTAAGACATAAATGTCTAACCATAGCAATTTAACCAAAGATGGATCAAATCCTTAAATCAATAATCATGCTTGATTATTTACAGCTGATGTACCCTTCTAGATGCAGATCATATAGAATGTGTACAAGGAGCTGGAGCCGAGTACCAAGAAGCTACACTTCTCACTAGCATACCTGCTCCTGGCTTTCCCTGTCTACCTTGTAAGAATCATTGTGCTCTGAATCCTCAAGTTTCAAGTTTCAACTGAAAACTGCACTGAATCCGACTTCTCCAATGCATTAATGTTTGCAGTGGTACGGAAGCCTCGGAAAGAACGGTTCACACTTCAACCCAAGCAACGATCTGTTCACCCCCAAGGAGAGACGTGATGTGATCTTGGCATCTGAGGTACCACCACACTTAATATCACTTGCATAGCTTGTGTACTTGTCTTGCAAATGAACTGGATCGCTTGTATTGCAATGTTGCAGTTAACTGGAGCAGAAGGAGGATGACACCACATCTCCCCTGGATCAGTATTGCGGGTCTGTGCGGTGGTGCAGTTGCCCACGCTCAGATGGGACCGAATCAGGTCCAGCTCTCGTGCTCACCTCAGAGCTGCTATTCCTAGCATCCATTAACTCAAGTAGTACATCTTAGGTATGTTAAGGCATACCTTCTTAGATAATGTTGTTCCATTTGCAGATGAGTTCATTCCTCTTTTGAAGATTATAAATGTCCAATATTGAAGTATTTAAAAGATATTGCTCTTCTCGTGCTCTCCTCACACTACCCAATCACATACTTTTCAATCGGTTCATGTGGGATTAGTGCCTCTCAATTTGCCTTCAATTATAATGACAGTCTAGTTGATGTGTGTGTTTAGGGTTGTTACTTGTGCTCATTATAGTAAGAACAGTAAATTGGCTCAAGCACAAATCTTTTATGTACATGATTTAACTATTGAAAAACTTAGTTGTATGATACTTTCTATGCTATGTTTTTTTTGTTTTCTTCTGGTAACCGACTGAACTTTTTTATCTTTAGGTCTGTACTTCTAAAATGAACTTGAGTGACGAGGTTGATTTGGAAGATTATGTCTCCAGACCGGATAAAATCAGTGTTGCTGATGTGAGTGCCTTCCCTTCACCGGACTGTTAATATTCTTGAAATCTACCGAAATTTATATTATCCCTGGAATCTTAATCTGATACAAACCTGATGTATGTTGATACTTTTGCATAAATATACGCAGTAACATATAAGGAGTATAAGCCTGCTACTTTTCTTTATGCATGTAGTTTAATCTATTAATTGTGCCTTAATGCAGAAATCAAGAGTATGTGAAGAAACGTTGAGCAAGAGGAAGCTTATGTTGAGCTACAATGTTGTTAAGTTCTGTAAGTTAGCTTGTTGGGATCGTGTGAGTTTGCACTGGATTGTGAATGTGATTGTTGGGATAGTAATTAGTTACAGTTCAGTTCTGTAAATGCTTGATTGTTATGTAGGTGCTGGAATTGCATGCACTGGATTGTGATTAAAGTTTGTTGTTTACTAATTCTTTTTGTAAATGCTGAAATTGCATGAGCTGGGTTGTGAATTATAGTTCAGTCCTAAATACAGCCTCAGAATTGAAAGGAGGCGGTCCTAAATAGTGCCTATAAATGATATTTTGTGTCTATTTGAAAATACACACTACATAAAACTAGGTTGTATTAACATATATATACATTCTAAAATACAACACTATTTTTCTGCCAAGAAGGTCATTCCTGGACATGACCAGACAACCTCTTATGTTAAGTAGACCTGAACCTATCCATAAAATTCCTGGTCACCACTACAATATTTTGTCAAGCAGGATTCTTTTTTTTTACATCATGTATGCTTTCTATCATGTGTTTCCCTACTTATGTAATTACGTTATAAGACGCACGCCATGGCGATCACCAGCAGGGACGTGCAAATATATCTGTAGGCAATTCAAAGCACAGACACATCATCTTGTTGCAAAGACGATCTCCATGTATATATGCATTCTTGGTTCATTTTCTGCTCAAGGGCTTGTCTAGTTTTGATTTTTATTAGGAGCTCTGATTTCCAAATATAGATGTTCTTGCTGCATCTTCTTCACCTTAAATTTGTTTCAGTAGATTATTTTTTTAAGAATTAAATCATTTGATCGTGTCTATGATTCCATCTTAATATCTATGCAATGTGCTGATGGAATTATTTTCAAACTTTACCACCAGGAAGCACAAATGTAGTATGTTGCTAGCTGCGTGGACCATCGCTTCTTGCAGTACCAGGTTTGAACGAATTTATGGTTCTTGTGTAACCATCTTACTGGAATGAGGGAACATGAGTGTGATCAGTAGACTTCTCACTTGCAGATCCAACCAAATTGGTTAGTGGCAGTGCTGATGGTTCATTGAAGCTGTGGAATATGAATCAGGCAATTCTATTCTTACACTTGCTGTATGCCGGTTGTGGGAGGCCTACGTTTCATTCTATTTAGAGTGGAAGGCACCCATAAACTGCCTCCAACAACACTGTCTCCTCGGGACATGGTTTGTGTGAGGACATGCAATAACCAGGTAGAGGTTGGCACTTTGTGTGTGCAAGGCTTTGTACATAATCTTGGAGAGGATGAGTGCAGTATTATTGTTTCTTTGATTCTTGCCCTGGTGATCATACCTTCTCCATGTTTTCTAGGAAAAATTTGCAGGTTGACAAGATAAAGCCTTGGATGATGGACTGACATACGAGGTAATGGAAAGTTCGCCTTCCTTATGTTAGACCCATATCATACACATGCAAATTAACACAACTTTGAGCTAAGCATAGCCATTGGGCTTTCAAAGCATGAGCTTCCAAGCATATTCTTCTTTACTAATGTGCATATCTGAGTATCTCTTTTACAGTGAACAAAGGCTTGCGTATCTGCATTCTTTGCTTCTAATGTAGAACTAGATGGTGTAGGATAACGTTGCATAGAAAACAAAAATTTTCCTACCGCGAACACGCAATCCAAGCCAAGATGCAATCTAGAAGACGGTAGCAACGAGGGGGTATCGAGTCTCACCCTTGAAGAGATTCCAAAGCCTACAAGATGAGGCTCTTGTTGCTGCGGTAGACGTTCACTTGCCGCTTGCAAAAGCGCGTAGAAGATCTTGATCACGATCGGTTCCGGCGCCACGAACGGGCAGCACCTCCGTACTCGGTCACACGTTCGGTTGTTGATGAAGACGACGTCCACCTCCCGTTCCAGCGGGCAGCGGAAGTAGTAGCTCCTCTTGAATCCGACAGACACGACGGCGTGGTGTCGGTGGCGGTGGAGAACTCCGGCGGAGCTTCGCTAAAGCTACGCGGAAGATATGGAGGAGAGGGGGCGGCTAGGGTTTGGGAGGGGGTGGCCGGCCACTTCGAGGGGGGCGGCCAGCTTGTGGTCTTGGGGTGGCCGGCCCCCTCCCTTGGCCCCTCATTATATAGGTGGATCCCAAGTGTTGGTGTCCAAGTCTTCGAATAAGACCCGAACCAAAAACCTTCCATAAGAGAGGGAAACCTAGCCAAGCTAGGACTCCCACCAAAGGTGGGAGTTCCACCTCCCATATGGGGGTGGCCGGCCCCCTAAGGGGAGTCCACTTGGGACTCCTCCCCCACTAGGGTTGGCCGGCCATGGAGGTGGAGTCCCATGTGGACTCCACCTTCCTTGGTGGTTTCTTCCGGACTTTTGTAGAACCTTCTAGAACCTTCCATAGAACCTTCCGCAACATTTTAATTCACATAAAATGACATCCTATATATGAATCTTATTCTCCGGACCATTCCGAACTCCTCGTGATGTCCGGGATCTAATCCGGGACTCCGAACAAAATATTCGAACTCCATTCCATATTCAAGTACTACCATTTCAACATCCAACTTTAAGTGTGTCACCCTACGGTTCGTGAACTATGCGGACATGGTTGAGTACTCACTCCGACCAATAACCAATAGCGGGATCTGGAGATCCATAATGGCTCCCACATATTCAACGATGACTTTAGTGATCGAATGAACCATTCACATACAATACCAATTCCCTTTGTCTCGCGATATTTTACTTGTCCGAGGTTTGATCTTCGGTATCACTCTATACCTTGTTCAACCTCGTCTCTGACAAGTACTCTTTACTCGTACCGTGGTATGTGGTCTCTTATGAACTTATTCATATGCTTGCAAGACATTAGACGACATTCCACCGAGAGGGCCCAGAGTATATCTATCCGTCATCGGGATGGACAAATCCCTCTGTTGATCCATATGCCTCAACTCATACTTTCCGGATACTTAATCCCACCTTTATAGCCACCCATTTACGCAGTGGTGTTTGGTGTAATCAAAGTACCTTTCCGAGTATAAGTGATTTACATGATCTCATGGTCATAAGGACTAGGTAACTATGTATCGAAAGCTTATAGCAAATAACTTAATGACGAGATCTTATGCTACGCTTAATTGGGTGTGTCCATTATATCATTCATACAATGACATAACCTTGTTATTAATAACATCCAATGTTCATGATTATGAAACTAATCATCCATTAATCAACAAGCTAGTTTAAGAGGCATACTAGGGACTTCTTGTTTGTCTACATATCACACATGTACTAATGTTTCGGTTAATACAATTATAGCATGATATATAAACATTTATCATAAACATAAAGATGTAAATAATAACCACTTTATTATTGCCTCTAGGGCATATCTCCTTCAGTCTCCCACTTGCACTAGAGTCAATAATCTAGATTACATTGTAATATACCTAACACCCATGGCATTCTGGTGTTGGTCATGCTTTGCCCTAGGGAGAGCTTTAGTCAACGGATCTGCTACATTCAGATCGGTGTGTACTTTGCAAATCTTTACTTCTCCATCTTCGATGTACTCGCGAATCGAGTGGTAACGCAGCTTGATATGCTTCAGCCTCTTATGTGACCTTGGCTCTTGTGCATTGGCGATGGCACCCATGTTATCACGAGTAAATGATTAATGGGTCCAATGCACTAGGAACCACACCGAGCTCTACAATGAACCTCTTCATCCATACCGCTTCGATGAAGCCTCCGAAGCCGCTTACTCGATTCCGTTGAAGACTTCGCCACCGTGCACCGCTTCGAGCTTGCCCGACTTCATCGCGGCACCATTCAATATAAACACGTACCCGCATTGTGACTTAGAGTCATCGGGATCGGTGTTCCAACTTGCATCGGTGTAACCATTTACAACGAGCTCTTGGTCACCTCCATAACAAAGAAACATATCCTTAGTTCTTTTCAAGTACTTCGGGATATTCTTGACCGCTGTCCGGTGTTCCATTCCTGGATCACTTTGATATCCGCTAGTCAAACTAACAGCATGTGCTATATCCGGTCTAGTACATAGCATGGCATACATGATAGATCCTATCGCCGAGGCATAGGGGATATTACTCATCCTTTCTCTTTCTTCTGCCGTAGCCGGTCCTTGAGTCTTACTCAAGACCTTGCTCAGTAACATAGGTAAGAACCCTTTCTTACTTTCGTCCATTCTAAACTTCTTTAGAATCTTGTCCGGATATGTACTCTGTGATAGCCCTATTAGGCGTCTTGATCTATCTCTATAAATCTTGATGCCTAATATATACGATGCTTCACCAAGGTCTTTCATTGAAGAACTATTATTCAAATAACCTTTAACACTGCTTAATAGTTCTATATCATTCCCAATCAATAATATGTCATCTACATATAATATTAGGAATGCTACGAGCTCCCACTCACTTTCTTGTAAATACGAGGCCTCTCCATGACATCGTATAAACCCGAAGTCTTTGATCACCTTATCAAAGCGTCGGTTCCAACTTCTCGATGCTTGCTTCAGTCCATAGATTGAACGTCTGAAGTTTGCATACTTTGTCGGCATTTTTAGGATCTACAAAACCTTTGGGTTGTACCATATACAACTCTTCCTCAATGTCTCCATTAAGGAACGCCGTTTTGACATCCATCCGCCAAATCTCATAATCGAAAAATGCAGCTATTGCTAACAAAATCCTCACAGATTTTAGCTTCGCTACGGGTGAGAAAGTCTCATCGTAGTCAACTCCTTGAATTTGTCGGAAACCCTTTGCGACAAGTCGAGCTTTATAGACAATAATATTACCATCGACATCTGTTTTTCTCTTGAAGATCCATTTATTCTCGACAGCCTTTCGGCTATCAGGTAAGTCTACCAAAGTCCATACTTTGTTATCATACATGGATCCCATTTCGGATTTCATGGCTTCTTGCCATTTGTTGGAATTTGGGCTCATCATCGCTTCTTCATACGTCGCAGGGTCCTCATCATTGTTATCCAGAATCATGACATTTAGACAAGGATCATACCAATCAGGAGTGGTACGTTCCCTTGTCGATCTGCGAGGTTCAGTAGTTTCCTCGTTCGAAGTTTCATGATCATTAGCATTAGCTTCCTCTGTTGCCGGTGTAGGCGGTACAGGTACAACTTCCGGTACTGCGCTACTCTGATCAACGAGTATAGATTCACCAATCTCATCGAGTTCTACTTTTCTTCCAGTCACTTCTTTAGTGAGAAATTCTTTCTCAAGAAAGGTTCCGTTCTTAGCAACAAATATTTTGCCTTCGGATTTGTGATAGAAAGTATACCCTATAGTTTCCTTAGGGTATCCTATGAAGACGCATTTCTCCGCTTTGGGTTCTAGCTTGTCCGGTTGTAACTTCTTTACATAGGCTTCGCAACCCCAAACTTTAAGGAACGACAGCTTAGGTTTCTTATTAAACCATAATTCATACGGTGTCGTTTCTACGGATTTTGATGGTGCTCTATTTAAAGTGAATGCAGACTGTCTCTAATGCATAACTCCAAAATGATAATGGCAAATCAGTAAGAGACATCATAGAACGAACCATATCTAAGAGAGTTCGATTACGACGTTCGGACACACCGTTTCGTTGTGGTGTTCCCGGCGGTGTCAATTGTGAAAGTATTCCGCATTTCTTTAAATGCATGCCAAACTCATAACTCAGATATTCACCTCCACGATCAGATCGTAGAAATTTGATCTTCTTGTTACGTTGATTTTCTACTCCACTTTGGAATTCCTTAAACTTCTCGAAAGTTTCGGATTTATGTTTCATGAAATAGATGTACCCATATCTACTCAGATCATCTGTGAAGGTTAGAACATAACGATAACCATCGCGCGATGCTACACTCATTGGTCCGCACACATCGGTATGTATGATTTCCAATAAGTCGGTAGCTCGCTCCATCATACCGTAAAATGGAGTCTTTGTCATTTTTCCCATTAGACATGCTTCGCATCTATCAAGTGACTCAAAGTCAAGTGATTCAAGTAATCCATCGGTATGGAGTTTCTTCATGCGTTTCACTCCAATATGACCAAGACGACAGATGCCACATATAAGTAGAATTATCATTCAATTTAATTCGCTTAGCATCAATGTTATGTATATGCGTATCACTACTATCGAGATCTAACGGAAATAAGCCATTCTTTTGTGGTGCTTGACCATAAAAGATATTATTCATAAAAATAGAACAACCATTATTCTCGGACTTGAATGAATAACCGTCTTGCATTAAACAAGATCCGGATATAATGTTCATGCTCAACGCAGGTACATAATAACAATTATTTAGGCTTAAAACTAATCCCGAAGGTAGATGTAGAGGAAGTGTGCCGATTGCGATCACATTGACCTTGGATCCGTTTCCAACGCGCATCGTCACTTCATCTTTCAGCGGTTGTCGTTTATTCTTTAGTTCCTGTTTCGAGTTACAAATATGAGCAACCGAACCGATATCAAATACCCAGGTACTAGAACGAGAACCGATGAAATGAACATCTATAACATGTATATCCGATATACCTTCTTTCTTCTTCTTGACAAGGCCGCTCTTTAGATCTGCCAGATACTTGGAGCAATTACGCTTCCAGTGTCCCTTCTCCTTGCAGTAATAGCACTCAGCATCAGGCTTAGGGCCGTTCTTAGGTTTCACAGGAGGCGTGGTAGCTTTCTTGCCACCCTTCTTGAATTTTCCCTTAGACTTGCCCTGTTTCTTGAAACTGGTGGTCTTGTTGACCATCAACACTTGGTGCTCTTTCTTGATCTCAATCTCAGCAGCTTTTAGCATGCCAAAGAGTTCGAGTAACTCCTTGTTCATGTTCCGCATATTGTAGTTCATCACAAAGTTCTTGTAACTTGGTGGCAGTGATTGAAGGACACGATTAATCCCCGATCCGTTAGGAATCACTATTCCCAAGTCACCGAGTTTCTTCGCATGCCCGGTCATGGCGAGCATGTGCTCACTAACGGAGCTACCTTCTTCCATCATGCAGCTCGAAGAATTGTTTCGATGCTTCATAGCATTCCACGGCCGCATGAGTCTCGAATATAGCTTTCAGCTCATTCATCAACTCATGAGGATCGTGGTGCTCAAAACGTTTTTGAAGATCGGATTCCGGATCGCACGGGATGGCACACCGAACTTGAGAGTACCGAGTTTTCCGAGTCTCGTAAACAGCTTTTACTTCATCGGTTTCAGTTTCCGCAGGAGGGTCACCTAGCGGTGCATCAAGCACATATTGCAGATTTCCGCCAGAGAGGAAGATCCTCACATGACGGAACCAGTCGGTGAAGTTGCTACCGTTGCTCTTAAGCTTTTCTTTCTCTAGGAACTGGTTAAAATTGATTGGGGACGCCATCTCTACAACGCATATTTGCAAAAGTTTAGACTAAGTTTATGACAAATTGAGTTCAAATTTTAATTCAACATAATTAAAAACCTAGGTGAACTCCCACTCAAAACAATATCCCTCGCATTGTCTTAGTGATCACACGAACCAAATCTACCGCACCTAAACCCGATCATCACGAGAAAAGGTGTGATTTCAATGGCGAACACTCAAAGTGTTCATCATATCAACCATATGATTCATGCTCTACCTTTCGGTATCATATGTTCCGAGACCATGTCTGTACATGCTAGGCTCGTCAAGGCCACCTTAGTATCCGCATGTGCAAAACTGTCTTGCACCCGTTGTATGTACTTATTGAATCTATCACACCCGATCATCACGAGATGTTTCGAAACGACAAGACTTGATAACGGTGCTACTAAGGATGAACACTTTATTATCTTGAGATTTTAGTGAGGGATCATCTTATAATGCTACCGTCGCGATCTAAGCAAAATAAGACGCATAAAAGGATTAACATCACATGCAGTTCATATGTGATATGATATGGCCCTTTTGTCTTTGCGCCTTTGATCTTCATCTACAAAGCACGGGCATGATCTCCATCATCTTCGGGCATGATCTCCATCATCGTCGGCGTAGCGTCAAGGTCAATGGCGCCGTCTCCATGATTGTTCTCCATGTAGCAACTATTACAACTACTTTGAAATACTACTCAACATTAAATTTAAAGACAACCATAAGGCTCCTGCCGGTTGCCACAATACAATAATGATCATCTCATACATATTCATCATCATATTATGGCCATATCACATCACCAAACCCTGCAAAAACAAGTTAGACGTCTCTAATTTGGTTTGCATATTTTACGTGGTTTAGGGTTTTCGAGAGAGATCTAATCTACCTACGAACATGAACCACAACGTTGATACTAATGTTGTCAATGGAGGAGTAAATTGAATCTTTACTATAGTAGGAGAGACAGACACCCGCAAAGCCTCTTATGCAATACAAGTTGCATGTCGAACGAGGAACAAGTCTCATGAACGCGGTCATGTAAAGTTAGTCCGAGCCGCTTCATCCCACTATGCCATAAAGATGCAAAGTACTCAACTAAAGATAACAAGAGCATCAACGCCCACAAAAACATTGTGTTCTACTCGTGCAACCATCTATGCATAGACACGGCTCTGATACCACTGTAGGATAACGTTGCATAGAAAACAAAATTTTTCCTACCGCGAACACGCAATCCAAGCCAAGATGCAATCTAGAAGACGGTAGCAACGAGGGGGTATCGAGTCTCACCCTTGAAGAGATTCCAAAGCCTACAAGATGAGGCTCTTGTTGCTGCGGTAGACGTTCACTTGCCGCTTGCAAAAGCGCGTAGAAGATCTTGATCACGATCGGTTCCGGCGCCACGAACGGGCAGCACCTCCGTACTCGGTCACACGTTCGGTTGTTGATGAAGACGACGTCCACCTCCCGTTCCGGCGGGCAGCGGAAGTAGTAGCTCCTCTTGAATCCGACAGCACGACGGCGTGGTGTCGGTGGCGGTGGAGAACTCCGGCGGAGCTTCGCTAAAGCTACGCGGAAGATATGGAGGAGAGGGGCGGCTAGGGTTTGGGAGGGGGTGGCCGGCCACTTCAAGGGGCGGCCAGCTTGTGGTCTTGGGGTGGCCGGCCCCCTCCCTTGGCCCCTCATTATATAGGTGGATCCCAAGTGTTGGTGTCCAAGTCTTCGAATAAGACCCGAACCAAAAACCTTCCATAAGAGAGGGAAACCTAGCCAAGCTAGGACTCCCACCAAAGGTGGGAGTTCCACCTCCCATATGGGGGTGGCCGGCCCCCTAAGGGGAGTCCACTTGGGACTCCTCCCCCACTAGGGTTGGCCGGCCATGGAGGTGGAGTCCCATGTGGACTCCACCTTCCTTGGTGGTTTCTTCCGGACTTTTCTAGAACCTTCTAGAACCTTCCATAGAACCTTCCGCAACATTTTAATTCACATAAAATGACATCCTATATATGAATCTTATTCTCCGGACCATTCCGGAACTCCTCGTGATGTCCGGGATCTAATCCGGGACTCCGAACAAAATATTCGAACTCCATTCCATATTCAAGTACTACCATTTCAACATCCAACTTTAAGTGTGTCACCCTACGGTTCGTGAACTATGCGGACATGGTTGAGTACTCACTCCGACCAATAACCAATAGCGGGATCTGGAGATCCATAATGGCTCCCACATATTCAACGATGACTTTAGTGATCGAATGAACCATTCACATACAATACCAATTCCCTTTGTCTCGCGATATTTTACTTGTCCGAGGTTTGATCTTCGGTATCACTCTATACCTTGTTCAACCTCGTCTCCCGACAAGTACTCTTTACTCGTACCGTGGTATGTGGTCTCTTATGAACTTATTCATATGCTTGCAAGACATTAGACGACATTCCACCGAGAGGGCCCGAGTATATCTATCCGTCATCGGGATGGACAAATCCCATCGTTGATCCATATGCCTCAACTCATACTTTCCGGATACTTAATCCCACCTTTATAGCCACCCATTTACGCAGTGGTGTTTGGTGTAATCAAAGTACCTTTCCGGTATAAGTGATTTACATGATCTCATGGTCATAAGGACTAGGTAACTATGTATCGAAAGCTTATAGCAAATAACTTAATGACGAGATCTTATGCTACGCTTAATTGGGTGTGTCCATTATATCATTCATACAATGACATAACCTTGTTATTAATAACATCCAATGTTCATGATTATGAAACTAATCATCCATTAATCAACAAGCTAGTTTAAGAGGCATACTAGGGACTTCTTGTTTGTCTACATATCACACATGTACTAATGTTTCGGTTAATACAATTATAGCATGATATATAAACATTTATCATAAACATAAAGATGTAAATAATAACCACTTTATTATTGCCTCTAGGGCATATCTCCTTCAGATGGCACTCTTAACTTCTTTTAGGTATAGAGATATTTTTATAGGACTTCATATTTAAAATATGCAACAATGCAAAGTGATAAGCAAGCTATATTGTAGATTACGAGTTGAGAGAACACTTCATTTGGATCAGAACGAGGAGGAATCAATCCCGGTACAAGGTCTCGAATTTGTGATGCCTTCTTCCAAAGTTCTTCCACGGAAAGGATCAATCATCTTAGTATTATTTTTATTTTGTTCTTTTTTCTTGGTTCTGAGATTTACAAATACACTTTGTTTCCATCTTTCTTCATTTAGTGTGAGAACTGTTGTATGAGTACCATCTACAAGCATATAATTCAACCCATTTATTGTTGGTCTGAGTACTTGGTACTGCCATCTTGCTGCCCACCTGCTGAACGTATGGGAACTTCATCCATAGTGACCATGTCCCCTCTAGATTATATTTTAACTTTCATGTATCGTAGCTTCCCTGCAATATTCTACGAACATGAAATAGGCATTTTATTTGAATATTTTACTGACGCCCAAAGGCTGTTCCGATCTATAGCAGTTCACAATTCGTAACTATAGTTTACTGTTTTAGAAATAAGTATAATGGGTTTTCATTTTGCTTGCAGATTCTACCAGTAGCTTCACTGCCGCTGGCCCGCTTGCCGCTGGCCCGTTGCCGATGTTCCCGGTTGGCCACACCCCCAAACAACGAGCAGCACAAGTACAGCTGATGGATCGGCTAGATATGTCTGTTCTAACCTCTGAAGGCTTCAGGTGGTTCAGTAATGCTGAAAAAGGATGGTATGTTGCTTCTTTTTGTTTTCAGCTGTTTGGAATAATACATGTACCACATATTTGCAAACCGGGGATTTAAAAGATATAGAGTTTGTACCATGTTATTTTGCACAATGAATACTAAATTGAGTGTTCCCGTTCTTTTCCACCTATGTATGAATGCTTGGTTTTTTCACATGTGTTATGTTGAAATTGCAGTGTCAATGACAAGATTGGAGGCAAGGTATAAATGATGCTTCATTGCTTAAAGTCTACTACTATATACTTTTTCCTGTAGAACCCAGTTTTCTGTAATGCACGACCTACTTTTTAGCCACTTTAAGCATGTTTAATGTCTTCAATTTATACCACCCCATTGGTGAGAACCAACGAGCATGTTTAAGCAAATCCCCCAAATCCTTATTCATGTGCTCAGTTATGTTATAAGTTATAATACAGTGAAAAGATAAAGACAACTTGTTATAAGTTTGTGTATCATAGTTGCTTCACTTGTGCATACAAAACCTTAGACTTGCTTTAATTGTAAATTGAACATAACAGATCAGTCTTCTTGAAACACTGGAACTCCAGAAAGCTTTTGACCTACTGAATTTGTAAATGCGAATGTTAGACACTTTTCTTTACGTTATTGTTGCAATTGGATTTTATTTTCGCAATCGGTAATATATCTACTTCCATGATATAACAAACATACCTACTTTTGTCATGTTTGCTCTGTTTATTCTAGATCTGATGGCAGTGTGCTGACATTGGAGGAACAAGCATCGTCGAAACAAGTGAGGAAGACAAGATGGAAGCCAGTTAGATGAACCCTGTTATATGAACCTTGTTGTATGTTGTATATTTTATCTAATGGTTTCAAACCTTGTTGTTCATGATCTGGAGATGAACCCTGTTGGTCATGTAAGTTAGATGCCTAGATTGTGAACCCTTGAATGTTTCAAAATGTTGTTTTCAGACCAAGATTGGTTGGAAATATTGGTTTTAAACATTACTTGACTTCTTGAGTATGATGTATGCTTCATTGCTAGATTGCTTGAATGTTTGCAGGCACTATAGCAACTATAAAAATGCCCAAGAAATAATCAGCGGTACCAGAATTAAAAGCCTGAAAAAGTAATCGGAGGCATCTTCTAAAAGTGCCATCAAAAAGTTTGGATGGCATTTCTGGAAAAGTGCCGGCAAAGAGATTTCACGGCATCTTTGGAAAAGTGCCAGCAAAAAGATTCCGCGGCATCTCGAAAAAGTGCCGGCAAAAACCTTCCACGGCACAGATCAAAAGTGCCGGCAAAACTCTTAATAGGCACAAACTAAACTGCCTGAAATAGCTATTACTGGCATCCGTCCTTGTGCCTTAACATACATACGACGGCATTTCTCGAAAAGTGCCGGCAAAGACCTACCTCGACTGGAATAAATGCAGCATTTTTTTTTGTGCCTTGAAAAAACTTTGCCGGCACTTTTGGTGTCTTTGCCGGCACTTTTTTGTGCCAGCAATCTGAGTACCTGACGTAGTGGCCGGCACCAGTCAGTGATATCCCGACAACGTCTCCCAGCCTAGAGCGTCATGCGTGTCGCCGGCGCACGAGACGAACAAGGCGGAGGCGGAGGTGAAGACCTAGAGGGGAGGGAGCGGCACCGTGGGAGAGATCTGGGCCATGTGCGATCCTGGGGAGAGCAAGAGCAGAGCGACGAGCACGAGAAAATCGGCAGCGCGGCATGATTTAGGGGCGATTGGGGAGGCACCGATGCAGGGATCGGGAGGTTTTAATGACCAAGAAATTTAAGGATTTTGGTCGCCAGCGTGCGTAGTTAACAGGAAAAAAAATCAAGGTGGAAGAAACCCAGGCCGTTTGATAGGAACCAGATGGACGTCGCTCGAGAGGTCCGATGAACTGTTTTCTGTCGGGCTCTGATAGATAGTATTTACCCTCACAAAAACCATGTAGCCATCCTGAAGCAGTTTTGTGTACACCGGCCCCACACCTCTTGCAATTATCTTAGAATAATGGAGCAGTAACATCAACATGTATGTTGGTAGAAAACCCAGCATGCACCACTACTGAAAGCATCACATATAGAACTTTCTTGAAATCTACACCATTATTTTGTCCTGGGGATAGAACATTTGAGACTGATCCCAAGCAGATGTAAGAAATCATCACTCTTTTTCAAGGACAAAACCCCATGGTACCGGGCATGACTTGAACAGAAAATCAAGGCATGTATGTCTACAGCCAAAGGAAATACAAAAAGGAGAAATTGGATCTGTGCAACCATGGAATTCAACGTCAAAGGGAAATGGTATGCTAATACATGTACTGCACGAACATTGTTATGAAAACCTATGGTAAAAACATTACTGCTGGAATAGTTTGTACTGTAAAGACATAGATAGGGAAAGTGAAACAAACCAGAGTTTATGTGCAGGAACCTAAGGTAAAGAAGAGAAAAAAGACTGCATGTACATTCCCACGCGATACACTAATCTCCTTTCATAGATATCCTCGTTAACTCTGGTCACCACTTCCAGAACTTCCATAGATTTCCCTCGAGAACCCAAATATTTCTTTTCAGCGAGACATTCCAAAGGACCACAAGGAGAACTTCAGTCACTTCGGCTGCTACAACTTGTCCATGTAGTGGTGGATGTAGAGGTTCCACCACTAGGGGAACAAGTAGGGAGATTGCCAGTAAATAGATTCCCCACTGCTCCTAGAGAAGAAACAATCCTTCACCAAATGGTTTTAATCACAAACTTTGTGTGCAAAGACAACATGCCTGAATCGTACTCCCACCTCTGACAGCCAGCGTATCAGCGCCAATGCCTTCATGTGCAGTAGGAGCCACCCAAACAATTTTCTCTTAGGCTCAGAATTCCACTTCCAAAGTTTGTAGCATGAAAAGGAGTCATCGATCTCTAGTTGAAGGTGTAATTCTTGCCATAAATTGAAAAGCTTGATGTTACCTCTTTTTGGAGAGGGTTCATGTGGGTGGCTCATGCTGCTAAGGTTGGTTTTAGATGGAATGTGGGTAGAGGCGATAAAGTTCTTTTCTGGGAAGACATTTGGGTAGGTCATTGTAGTCTTGCCGTTCTTTATTGGGATTTGTATGTGATTCCAAATGAACATTATTGTACCATTTCTAGTCTTTGGGATGGTCATGATCTTAAGATTTCGTTTAGAAGAACTGTCTCTGCTGAACTATATGATCGTTGGGTTGATCTTGAAAGCTAAGTCAGTTCTCTACATTTGAATAACAATGATGATCTGTCTGTCTGGATGTTCCACCCGTCTGGGTTTACTCGGTGAAGTCCTTTTACAGTGTGGTTAACAATGGAGGGGATGTCCCCATCCATACACCTTATGTGTGGAAGCTCGTTGTTCCTCCACGCATCCACATCTTTTTGTGGCTTCTCGCCAATAATAAATTTTTGACTAGGAACAACCTGAGTAAACGAAGGTTTGTGGATGAAAAAACCTATGTGTTTTGTTCTGAGCTTGAGTCAGTTGATCACCTCTTCTTTAAGTGCTTTGTAGCACAAAATGTTTGGAAAGTCATCTCTGATGTATTTGGCATTAGCATTGGTTCCGACTTCCTGTTTGTTGCCAGATGGTGGATTAGCAATGATAGGAATGTTGTGCTTAATACCTTTAGCTCTGCTATTATCTGGTCCTTATGGACACTAAGAAATGAGTTCTGTTTCCAGGGAAGGTCATGGTCAGGTTTGGATGCGGTTTGGTCCAGGGTGATTGCAAACGTCAGAAGGTGGTGCCTACTCTGCAAGAATGCTCACACTTCACTCCTGGACAGGAACCTTCTCCTCCTGGAAAAAACAAGAGGAAAACTGCTGCAGATCGCCTGGAGTTGAACTCTTCCTGGATGCGTGAGAACTTTTGAAAGCTTCATCAAAAGCCTTGGATAGATGCTCTGTAGTTGGTCTTTAGCTGTTTTTTTGTTAGTTCTCCCATCTCTCCCAGTTTTAGAGAGATGACACCCAGAAACTTATATTCGGTTTTGATGCTGTAATTGTCACTCTTGGTTGCATGATAAATGGAACCAGGGGGTTGAAACCCCCTTTCATCTAAAAAAAATCGGTTTTGGGAGTAGCAGCCCTAAAACGTTACCGTGGCTGTTTAGCTCGGTCGAACAAAGTAGAAAAAAGAGTTAACCGACCGTTTGGGATTAGTGGGTTGATCTTGAGCGTTGGTTAGCCAGATCCGACGGTTCAGAACATGAAAGCGTTGTGGAGGCTCCTAGCTAGGTGATTTTAACTGTTAACTAATATAAGCCAATATATTGATGATGTAAAATGCACGTACCAGACATTTGCTGGGATAGTGGAGAGCTAGGGTTGGGTTCCAGAGGCTAGGACGATGTCTTATACTGTGAGTGGCTCTGCTCCCGGCCATCCCATCGATCAGGTGCCCAATGTGGCACCGTTCTAATTGCTGCCGTACATAAAGAAAAAGTTGTTGATGCTTAGAAGGTTAGTTGGGCTGAGGAAAAAAGGATGGCTGGTGTTGTTGGGCTAGGTTGGGTTGCTGTGGGACAAAAGAGAAAAAGGCCAAGCCAGATTGAGAAAGCCATGGCGATTTTTATTTGGAAATTTGAAATTGCCAAGAGAACAAGAAAAAGATGAAGATAGGAAAAAAAACAAATGAGGAGTGAAGGTTTTATAAACCATACAAGAGAAGAAAATTAGAGTTTATTAAATAGTATAATTTTATTTTGTTAAAACATGTATATGACATATACATGGTGCTGATGACTTTGGAACGATGCGGGAAAACAAGCAACGAAAAAATCTACTGTTACGGTTTTCCCGGATCGTTACAGGAGGCGGAAGCCAATGTTATTCTTGCTGGTATTCAACTTGCCATTTATCATATGGTAGACCACATTTATAACGTACTGAAAAAATGAGGCCATCACATTCCATTGTGCTAGTTAATCTACAATGCATATGTTATGAATTGATGAGGCATATCTTATTGACGGAATGGACATTATTTAGTTTATTATTATTAAAAAGTTGCTTGCTAGATGTTCTACCATTTATAGGTTACTGCATTAGTTGCTGGGATATTCACTTTGGCTCATAGGAGCATTTGCTCCCATTGTGTGAATCTACATTTCGAAGTGTCAAAAAATTCTAAACTAAAAATTTTCATGTACATCTACACATTTTATGTTCGTACACAAGTTTTCAAAAAAAACTATGAAAATTTGTGGCTCCAGTAAAAAAGACAAATTTTGATGCTATAACACGACAACGTACAGAACATTTTTTTTCTTTTTGTACACGCCACATAAAATGTTGTTTCTCCATGAAAACTTGTGCACTAATATAGAATGTCACGATGTACAATAAAAAATTTATGTCAGAATTTTTTGACATTTTTAAAATTATTTTTTAATTATTTTGTATAATAGGAGCATTTGCTCCTATGAGCCAAAACGCCACCTCCATTAGTTGCTACGCTAAACTAGTGGTCTTGTGGGTGGCATGCAGCTACTGCCTGCAGGAAGAGGCTGGACCTAGTGCGCACGATGATCCCAAACACCTCACCCATGTCGAGTGTCTCTGGGGCTGCCCCATCAGGGATAGCCCAGTCGAAGTAGTACATGAGGTTGGCGAGCACGAGCTCGATGGTCGTAGTCGCCAACAGAGCTCCGGGGCACTGCCGCCGGCCAGCCCCAAATGGAATGAACTCCATCTGCGGCCCCTGCCAGCCATACTCTGTTCCCATCTCCTTGAATCTCTCCGGCTTGAACTCGACCGCATCCTCGCCCCAGTGTGTCGGGTCTCTCCCCACCGCAAAGACATTTATCATGACGGCGGTGCCCTTGGGTATGTCGTAGCCCATGACCTGGCAGTCCTCCTGGCACGCCCGGTGGATCATCGGGCCAGGTGGGTGCAACCTTAGCGTCTCCTTGATGACCATCCGAAGGTAGTGCAGGTCGCCGAGGTCCGCACTCGTGACAACGGATCTCTGGTGGTGTACTCCCAGCCTCTGTCGGACTTCTAGTTTCGCCCTTGCCATTGCGTGTGGGTTGCGGATGAGTTCCGCCATGGCCCATTCTATTGTGGCAGCTGTAGTATCAGTAGCTGCTCCAAATATATCCTGAAACCATGTTGCATTGCATATTATTAAATAAGAATACTTTACTATTCTATGTTTAGTTTTGAGAATATAATTTTTTTATAATATAACGAAATATACATAAAGGCCATGGCATGACATATTGAATCTTATATGGGTGTACCTAATTTTCACTCGACTAAATTCTCAGTCAAATGATGCAATCCTACAACTTATTGTGTGTGAACCCGTTTTTTCGGTTACAACTTACAACTCATGCACGATTTAAAATAATCCTAGCTGTAACCCAACTTATAACTGTAAAAATTCCATTTGGAAGTTGTCGACTAGTTGGCTTTTTTCCCTTTGCATTTATGTACTCGTTTTTGCGTGGATACTGGATTCATAAACGGCTGTGTGCATCTTAGCTATGCAGAGACTGGGTGTAATGATATATTGTTCGATTAATAAAGCGTCCTTTATCGATTTTTTTTCCATTTGGAACTTGGCTTGCAACTGAAAAATCCCAGTTGTAACGGAAAAATCTGAGTTGCAACTTCATTTACAACCGAAAACTTAGTTGTAACTCCACTTGCAACCCAATCACTATGCAAATCTGTTGGTTGTGAATTTGACTAAGCAGTAAGTTAATTTTCAGCTTTCAGCTAGATGAGAATTAACCATTCCGGTCTTATATAGAAATCTATGATACAAACCGTTTGATTGCACCACACGACTTTCCTCTACGACATTATTAGGTTGCATAGCATAGTTGTGATAGAAATAGAAACAACATGCAGGAGCTAGCATCCAATCAACTGACTGAAATGTTATTAAATGAAAGGGTGGAACTGCCCGAGCCGGTTGTCAACCTTTTAAAAGCGTAATGCTAGCTAATTAATTGTGCCAAGAATCAGAGCGACGGGGAGGATGGGGCTTTGTGGTTCGGGATGCAGATGGGACGACAAGGGGATCAGGCGCCGGTGTGATCATGCATGCATCTAGCGCAGCGCAAGTGGAGGCTATGGCATGTGGAGAGGCGATACATGCAGCAGCAGGTTGGGGAATGGGTCAGATCATTATTGAGTCTGATTCAGCAAATACGATCCGTGCTTTACAGGGTACGGCTTTTGATTTGGCGCCCGAAGGAATACTCTACCGCGATATTCGTGCTTTTGTCCAGCTTAATTTTATTTCAGTGGATTTTTGTTTTGTTCCAAGAACTTGTAATAACTAGATAACACCCCGCACGTTGCTGCGGAGCTATATGGTAGATCATGAGAATTAGCGAGCAGAGATTGAAGGATGGGGTTACATCATTCGTGACCAAGCGGGTGATTAAGGGTGTGTTTGGTAGCTCGGGCCAACTCAGAAAATCTCATCCCAACAGAGAATTTAACAGATACATCTGTTTGTTAGACCGGGTCAGTGCATCTGGGCTATGCCCACCTCATACCAAAAAGCCTCCTCAGCCAAGCCCGGTTGTGAAGCTCAGATCGAGCTTCACAAGTCGGCCGGGCTGACCTCATCCCGCAAAGTGGCCGAACCATTCACTCCACGCACCCCCAGACTCCCACCCGCACGAAAAAAGTGGGCTCATTTTCCCCTTCCAACGCTCTCCAACCGCATGCGACCGCCCTCCTCATCGCTGCACGCCTGCAGCCCTCCTCGTCACAGCACGCAGGCGCTGCCCTCTGCTGCACGCCGGTCGCCAACCGCCGCCCAGACCCGCGACCAACATCGTCCAACGCCGGCAGCCCAAGGACGCCCAGCGCCGGCAGCCCAAGGACGCCCAGCGCCGCCCAAGGTCGTCCAGCGCTGCCCGCTGCCGCCCAGCACCGCCCAAGGTCGCCCGGCGGTGCCCGCTGCCGCCCAGCGCCGCCCGACGCCGACCGACGCCGCCCAAGGCCACCCGCCACCATCCAGCGCCGCCCAAGGCCGCCCAGCGCCGGCCACCGCGCTGCCCAGCACCTCCATGCGTGAGATGACATCCTGAGGACCCGATTGCTTTTCTCTCTCTTTGTTTTAGGGTCTTTTTGTTAAAAAACTGGACCATTTTGTAAAACTGCTATGAGACCTGCTCACCTCAGCACAAATTGTACCAAACAACATCCCATTTGAGCATAGCTCAACACATACGGGGCTGCCAAACATGTGATAAGTCTCACCTCAGCTTAGCTAGGGTGAGCATGTATGATAAGAGATATGTATTCTCAGTTGACCCGGGCTACCAAACACACCCTAAGTTGCTGCTGACGTAGAAAAATCGGTGCAACTTAGAGATGCACTACATTCTGAAGCATTCGCTTGTATAGTTGCAATTGGTGGAGCGATCAAGGCTGGGGCAAACCATTATTGTCCTTGTGAAGGAGGCAATAAGCTTATGCAGTCTAAATTTTGATTCATACTTATTCTCCTTTAGAAGACGTGTTTGCAACACTGCTGCCCATGAACTTACTAAAACGGGAGCTAAGAGTTAGTCCGAGGACTCAGTCTGGGTGGATGTTGCCCCCTGTGGATTATAAACATTGTGGCCAGCATCTTGTTGTGAATGAGCCATTCCCATAAAAATGACTTTTTGTATGGCAGACTACGGGATATACCCAGCAACCCAAAGATAAACATTTATAATACATTTGTTAATAAATAACATGGTGCTGCAAATAGCATATCCAGTTACACTTTTATACTAAATAACACATTCATTTGTTGAGGGAAAGACATATTGTATTTAGATAAGCATAGGAAATATTAAAGTCTACGCAGAAGAAAAATATTATAGTCAATTCGTAACTTCATAGTAAACAAAAAATAGTCCAGATATTAAAGCACAAGTAGTTCCACCCGAGCTGAAGTTCTTGTGTTAGATAGAAGCGCACGTATGTATGCTCGTGGCTTTAACAGTTTCTGTGTATCCAGAAGAATAAGAACATGGCTGAATCACTTAAAGCTGTAATCAGGGAAACAACTTCTGTCTGACAATTTCTAGTACGACATGTGCATATAGAAAATTAAAAATAGATCGTTGTCGGATGCGGTAGTATCAGTAAACTGAAGCTATCTTTATTCACACTCAGTGTTCTGCACATTTAATTGACTGCAAGCAGAAAAAACAACATTTATCAAAATATTACAATTCTTACCTATTCATCAATTAGAGGAGTACTTTGTACATGCATAAAGTTGCAGTCTGACGGACTACGGAATTGCCAAACTAATTGCAAAACTTGAAAATGGGTGTGTTAGATAGCAGTATTATAGTTCTTCATTCCTCATTTCCTGCATAATTAAATACATGAAAAAAACATATCATTATGAGAATATCCATGATTTCTGAAAATAACCTTTAGTGCCAACAAATAAGCAGTATCCGCACACAAAAATAGCATATAAGTTTTTACCTGATTATCCTTTCTCTGAAAATTGTTCTTCTCTCCACCTGAAAGAAACAAAAAGGCAAAATATAAATTTCAAAGGCTTTAAAAAAAATCAAGTGCTGAAACATCTTCTAGAACCAAAGGGGCGGACAACTAAAACAAAGGCAGTTCGCTTTCCCCTGCAGCCTCTACTTCGCTTACTGGATCTAACTATCAGGCTTTGATGGTTGCAACACACGGATGACTCCATGAAAAGCCTTTGAGGGTAGCAATACACGTACTATTACTGGATGGCAAAGCTGTGGCGCTGTGTTGTGATGTTGATTTGTGGATTGAGCGAGTCACCTGTAGGCTGACATGAATATATATTGGGTGGAGATGTAAGGAGGAAGTGGAGAAGGCAAGACGCCATGATTTATTCAGTTTTTATTAGGAAGTTAGAGGGACACCGCCTGAGTGGAGGGACATGGGAAATAATGAGACGGGGTTGACGTTGGAGAATAAAGGAAGCAGTTGCAAGGAGTTGAGGAGGCTGGTGTGACGCGCATAAATTAGTGTGTACTATAGCTTTAGAAAAAACAGGAGAACTAAACGATTACACAAAAATATATTTATGCATGCAATGAAGTGGATGTGAGTTGGTGACATAGTGGGACCGCTGAGGTGTCATAGCTGCATGTTGAGAGAAATATGATAGTGGGGATGAACTTCTTAGTTATACTAGATGTCGCACATTTGTTGGCGGCAATGGGTTCGGCCCAGACCCAAGTACGGCTGTTATGGCCTGAATCAGTACCGAATTCTGTAAGTCAGTTGGTGGCCAGTGAGTCCAAGTTAATGGAATCAGAGTGTTCCATAACAAAAAAAAAAAAAAAAAAACTAGTGCTAGCTAGAAAGATCCGGTTGCAAATTAGCTAGTGATGGTAGGAGCCAGAATCGCTTACAAAGATGACGGCGCTGATGATCGCCGGCGTCAGAGGGAAACTGAGTGCGTCTTCCTTGTGCAGCCTCAGGAGCACGTCCAGCAGGTCCTCGTCGTCTCTAGCGGCAGTAGCAGCAGAGTCGGCGTTTGGTTTCTTCTCCTGTCGCTCTCGGATGATGTCTCCCAGGATGCGCTGCACCCGGGCATGGCTCCTCCTGACGTCGCCGGCGGCGCTGCTCAGCCACCGCACCAGCCGCGACGACGGGAAGAGGTCAACGAGGCTGAACCCTCCCACCAGCGTCGACATCCTGGCGAGCTCCCGGAGGTACGCCTC
Organism: Lolium rigidum; assembly: GCF_022539505.1. Taxonomy (NCBI): domain Eukaryota; kingdom Viridiplantae; phylum Streptophyta; class Magnoliopsida; order Poales; family Poaceae; genus Lolium; species Lolium rigidum. The sequence goes on from NC_061514.1 coordinate 321,701,217, forward strand.
CTGCTGCCGGCACTCCCCGCCGAACGCCGCCCTGGCGATGACGTTGTTGGTCAGCCTGGCCAGCCGCTCGCCGAGGTCGACGGTGGCGGCCGGCGAGGCGGTCGACGCGGCGGCGACCGACTCCAAGAGGCGCGCGACCTCGTCTTGCTTGATGGACTCGATGCGCCGCACCTGCCTCGCGCTGAGGACCTCCACGACGCAGACCTTGCGCATCTGCCGCCAGTGCTCGCCGTAGGGCGCGAAGACGAGGCCTCTGCCGCCGCTGCTGACGATGTCCAGCGTGGGGCCGCTAGGGCGGGTCGCGAAGGTGAGGTCGTTGGTCTTGAGTACCTCCATCGCCGCCTCCGGGGTGGACACGATGACTTTGGGCACCTCGCCGAGCCTGACCAGCATGAGCGGGCCGTGCCGGCGCGACAGGCGGAGCAACGCACGGTGCGGCGGCAGCTTCGTGCCGATGACGAGGTGGTGGAGGCTGCCGATGACGGGTAAGTTCCATGGACCTGGAGGAAGCTTGGCTCCTGTGTCCTTACCACCGCCGAGAGCCTGCCTCAGAACAAACCATAAGAGAATCGTGGCTACGGCCAACGAAAAGAAGCTAATTCCTTTTTTTTTTTGCGGAAAAAAACAAGCTAATTCCGGGAGAGAGTTGATCCATCTCCATGTCCGTGGCCACTATTGGAGCTGCCAATATAGCTTGGTCTCTAGTCCAATTACCATCTGGATCGACGTTGGGAAGCCATTTAGTTAATACCGAGGGAATTTACGGCTACTGTAGATGGTTGACAAGTCATGCAAGAAAACCAAAATGACAACAATGTTTCCTTGTCCTACTAGCAGATATTTAGCACTGGTGTGGAATTTTAAGTCTTCTTCAAGCATGTGTTTGATATGGAATACACGATGTCGAAGTCGTGATAAGTGCAGGTTATTTTTATCTCCTAAAAAGTATATCATACTAGTTGAATGCTCGTGCGTCGTCACGGATTATTTTTATTATTGCACATATGCATGATAATAATTAAATAGCTACATACATAGTAGTAGAGAAATTATCTACACATGAATATTCATATATATTTAAAACGGGGTTCGTCACTTTTATCAAAATCCCAAGCATCAATTTTTTTAGAAATGGTATCCAATAAGTTCATTGCTTCTTTTTAAGTTCTATTAGTGAAGCTTACTTCAGAGAAATTATCCAGAAAGTTCCTAAGATGTTGAGGTGATCTCACATAGAAGTTGATTAATATAATACTTTCAGGAATACCATGACAATGATTCTTACGAATTAGTTCATTCAATCTTCATAAGATTGAGCAATACTTTCTCCAACATGAGGCTAAAAATTATAATATGACAAAGATCATCATAATCTTCTTTAGGAGTACACTATTTGAGATAGAAAGTCTTCCTCCGATTCCCAACCAAGGCGGTATTTATCATCCAAAGATCTAAATCATATGGAGCATTACCAGAAAAAGGCAAATATAATAACTCCCTTTTCACTTCATCATGAGGAATAACAGCAAGTTTAAATATGGAACATAGATCTTCAAAGTCTTGTAAATGCCCCATAGCACTTTGGGTTCCATCCCGTGCAAAAGTTAGTCTCATAGCCTTTTGGGGAATACCAATAGGGATTTGATACGTCACTTTTGGTTCAGGAGTTTTTTCAACCTTGTTCTTAACAGCATGAACATACTCATATATTGTTAGTTTCATATCCTCATGGCCTAAGAGAGCCCCAATAAAACAAATAGTAAATAGTAAAAACAGCTTTCAAGTTTCCTTATCAAGTTCCCTCCCCGACAACGATGCTATAAAAGTTTCTTGATGGCTACCAACTGCAGGAGATCAACTATAGTACACTTTTCAATAATAGGACTGATATAGCATGAGCCTTAATGTTAATTCTACATTTCTACTGCATTTTTGGATGCCTACTGGGTCTATACAATTTTCTTCTTGTATTGAACTTTACTTTGTAAACATATGCAACATTCGATCATCAACCGTTTCAGAGACTGGGAAATCCCCTTACGATTTTTCCATCGTTTTGCAAATAAAATAGCATAATTACTAGGGTATTCTTCTTCATGGCGAAGCGGAAAGCAAAATTATCCTGACCTTTTTCCGAATGTGAATAATCAATCATCCTTTTTTCTCTAGTCCAACTTTGTTCCGTAACGTTATACCAAGTGTGGAATTTTAAGTCTTTCTTCAAGCATGATGTTGATATTGAATCAACGTATCCAACGCCAATCTCAGATTTGTTTTCTTTCAAGAGAAAAAAAAACACAATACAAATGCTGAAGAGTCACACCGAACGCATGAGTCGGCAGATACAGAACAAAATGCAAGCATACATGCCTTTCTTTCTTACTTGCCTGCAAACACGCTTAAATTTGACTTTTCTAATATTTATGAGTGACCTATATGGACTAGAACCACGAAAACCTTTGATTCTAGAAAATATGAAATATTTTGGAACATGAAAAACATTAACTACCTAAGTTTCTTCTTTACAGGGCATGGAAATGATTAAAAAAACCCAATATTTTTGTGGTAAAGATGAAACAATGACTTGAGCACCTCAAAATTTCCATATATGGCAAGTAGGGAGTGTAGATGGAAGACAAGTCGTGAAAGAAAACAGAAATGACAGCAAAGTATAGGGACCTATATAATCCAACGGGCACATTCTTTTCTTTTCCTAAAGGATTTATGGGGTGTAGCGTAGACATGCAGAAGTCAAGTCATGCAAGAAAACATAAATGACAATGAAATATGGGCTGGGATTTAAATATTATAAGGGCCCAAATAATCCAGCACGCACATCTGTCCTTGTCCTACTAACAGACTTGTAACCACGCGGTTGGAATTTTAAGTCTTTCTTTAAGCATGATGTTGATATGGAATCAACATGTCTAGCGTCAAGAGCAGACCTTTTTCTCTCTCGAGAAATACAATACACTAGGCCCGTGCACATATTACTACCGGAGATCACGGTTTGCCGTGTCCTAGACACACACGGCAAAGGGGCCGTGGAGCACGAAAAAGATATTTTCTCGTATTGACACACACGGCAAAGGTCACATGACAGATTTTTAAACCGCACGCCAAACAAATTTTGCCGTGTCTTTTCCGACGCGTACACGGCAAAAAGAACTTTGTCGTGTGCATTCCATCAGCTCACGATAGAGAAAAGTAGATAATAGTTAGGAGGATCAAACAGCTGGTCATTTTCCTTATATTGTAATCCGAATTTATAAGGATTTGGAAAATCCGATGCAAAGACATGGACAGGTGAAGAAAAGCGGAAGGACCGTAAGATTTTGTCTTTGATTTAACTTCATCGATCTAACAATATTTTGCACAGAGTGTTGTTGCAGAAAATTGCAGTGATGTTGTGGTTGAAACTGGAATCGATTTGCATGTCCAAAGATCTAAGCAATAAGATCCACGTGAAGATGAAGTTGTTCTCGCATAATTTGCAAGAAGGTGTGTCGATGATGAATCAGTTATCGATCTTTAGAGAGATCGTTGTTGACTTGTAATCCATGGAGGTAAGGTATGAAGATGAGGATCTCGTTCTTCTATTGTTAGTCTCCCTAGTTCCTTTACGAATATTCGAGACACCATATTACAAAGTCGTGATAATCTAACCATTGCCAAAATTTATGAGGCCCTCCAGGAAAGAGAAGACGAGAACTATGGTGCATGCAGGGGGGTCGTCATCTAAGGCAGCACTGCAACTCCGAGGCATGCCTGAGCAAAATAACACCAACAACAAATATAAAAGCAAGACCGACAGAGGTCTCTAAAAAGTCCTAGGGATGAGACAAGTTGTACATGCATTGTAAGAAATCTAGTCACAATATTGACGATTGTTGGAAGCTCCAGAATAAGGAGAAACAAAACGGTACTTAATTACCAACTGAAAAACAAATCTACAGTGAGAAGCTGGTCGGAAAGGAAGGGTGTGTAAGTTATTAAAGTCTTTGTATGGTCTTAATCAAGCACCTAAGCAGTGACACGATTAGTTTGAAAGAACCTTAACAGTTGTAGGCATTGTTGTAAACGAAGCTGACAAGTGTGTATATTATCGCCATGGTGGCAGTGGCGGAGCCAGCTTCCAAAACTTGTGATGTCAAGCTTAAATAATATGAAAAAAGTAAAAAAAAATTTGAGAACACACTAGTGTAGAAAAACTAACATGATCGCAAGGTGGAAATGGTAGCACAAAACATCACACTTTATTTCTTTATGGAAGAATTCCTTTACGATCATGCTTACCTTGATAGGTATGCATAATAGCATTGGTACTAATAGACAGAAATACATCAATTTCAACATAAGTAATGAGACAATGATACAAGAAATCGACGCCTATTCTATTGCGCAAATCCGTCTTGATAATTTTCATCGCAGAAAATGCTCTCTCGACTATAGCCGTCGCGACTGGCAAAATCAATGCTATCTTCACCAAAAGAAATACTAGAGGAAAACTGGTATGCTTCTTTGTCTCCACTAGTTTTCTACAAAGATCACTAACCCCTTTCAAATTGAAGAGTCTTGAATCATCACGAACATTTTCAAGGAAGTTGTCAAGTTGGATGCTAAGATCTTCTATCTTGCTTTCGCGCTTTAGAAAGAAGTGAATTGGGAATTATACGGGATTAGAGTAAGAGTATCTCCAGTCGCGTCCCCCAAACCGTCCCCCAAAGGGATTTGGGGCGCGCCGGACAAAAAAAGCGTTCCAGCCGCGTCCCCCAAAGCCCTTTTTTGTCCGGCGCGCCCCTATACGGTGTCCGGCGCCCCGAGCCCGTCCCCGTCCCACGGGGGACGCACCGGGCACGCCGGACACAACGAAAAGCGAGGCGAGGAGGCGCGGGGCCGACGCGTCAGCGGCACAGTTAATTTTAACCTAACCGTCGCCTACCTCGCGGCGCGCAGCGGCATCTTTGCCTTAATGGCGACGGAGAGGCAGGCGAGACGTCTCGTCGGTGCTGCGCAGCCTCCACGCGTCGCCGGCGTTCGCACGCCACCGCCCGTTCCCGCGCGATCTTCCCGCCTCTTCTCGTCTGTTCCCGCGCTTTCTTCCCGACGCCGGCGTCTATAAAAGGTCTTCCGGCTCATCAATGGTAGCCACCACACCCCGCCGGCATCAAACACAGCCCTCGTCGCTCCACAGCCATCTCCTCCGTCACCAGTGGCAATGGCGAACCGCCCCGGCGATGGCCACTTCCCTCCACCGCCGTCTCCTCCATTGACGAGCCGGCAGCGGCGTGCGGCACTCGAGGAGGAGGCCCGCCAGCGGCGTGAGGCGCAGCAGGCGGCGGATCTAGCGGCGTTCTCCGTCCCTGCCTCCGCAGCCGAGGAGGCCGCGGCGGCAGCAGCGTGGCAGGAGCAGCAGTGCGACACCGTTGCGGCGTTCGACGCCTCGACGGGACAAGAGGCGCGACGGCGCCGGTACCGGAGGAGATGGAGCAGCGATGGGCCGACGAGCGCCGGCGCCGGCGCGATGAGCGGCGGGCGCTGTTCCGTGAACGGCGTGACTCGATCGAGCGCCGGCGGCGTGAGTCGATCGAGCTCCGAGCAGCAGGCGACGGCGGAGGAGCGTCGACAGCGGGAGTCGGCGCTTACGGCGCTATGGGGGAGGCGGGCGGAGCAGTTGGCGGCGGCCGACGCGTTTGCGGCGCGATGATGGAGGCGCCAACAGATGTGGAGGAGGAGGCGCCAATGGAGGAGGAGGCCGAGGCGGAGGAGACCGAGGTGGAGGACGACGACGACGACGACGGGTTCGACTGGTCCGACGACGACGCCCCGCACCCGGACGAGACGGCCGATCAGCAACGCGCCCTCGTCGAGTCCTTCGAGTCGGAGAAGAAGCTCCAGGACGACGCCCGTGCCCGCGAAGAGGCGCAGATTCGTCGCGCCGTCGAGCTCTCCCTCCGGGCGGCCCGGCCAGGGAGGGCGGAGGAGGACTATCGGCGGGAGCGGCACCGTCCGGCCACCGCCGAACGCAAGGAGAGGAGGCGCGCGCAGGAGGAGCTGCGGCGTAGGGAGGCGACGACGGGGCGGGGCCGTCGAACGCGCCGCCGGGCGGTCAGTAGCCTAGGTTTAGATGAAATCTAGCCGTTTTCATTCAAACTTTGTAATATATAATCGAAATTGAATGAAAACCTTTATTTTCGTGCACAAATATTTATTTGGGGGCGGCGTTTGGGGGACGCGGCTGGGGAGCGACGTCCCCCAAACGCGGCACGAACAAAACACGTCTCCCAAACGCTCGATCCGGCGCGGTTTGAGGGACGGTTTGGCGGACGCGACTGGAGATGCTCTAAAGTACTGTAACAGCAGCGAAGAAGCCGAGACACAGGAATCGTGGGGAGAAGTATCTAGTGGTTCCGTTGCGCATGACATGCGGTCATGTGGGCTTGTGCAGTAATGGGCCTGTGTGTTCAATTTCCTGAATAATTGCCTTAATCAATGGAGTATACTTAGGTGGGGGTATTTAACTTGGCAAATTCCTGTGTAGTCGGCTGACTACACAGCCATAACGTGGCTCCGCCACTGCATGGTGGGTGCGAGGACGTTATCCTTTATATCTTTGTTGGTGATATATTGATATTTGGGACCAACCTTACTGTGATTAAGGAGGTGAAAGAGTTCATATCTCGTTTCTTTGAGATGAATGACCTAGGAGTAGATGACGTGATCTTGAACATCAAAAATATTTGTTGATATGTTCATCTAAAAGTTTTGTCAAAAATGTGGCACCATCGTTATAAATGTAGCAAAATTAACCGCGGTTGTAATTAAAAAAGCTTCTCCCATAAAATAAACGAGGAATACTCACCTCGGAGAAGACCTAACCGAGACATCGTAGCAAAAAAAAGTGCTATTGTGCCAAAACAGACCTTGTCGTAGACATCGGCGAGGATGATGTAACATAATTGTAATATTTTAGTACGACCACATAATGATTGTATCAAAAAAGAATGTAACTAATCCGTAGCAAAACTTCCAAAACCGGCAGTGATCCCGCTGGTACCAGCACCGAGCACCACTGTTTCTAGCATCCACCACCAACGTTTGCAGGATCATCATCTGCCATTTGAAGTACCTCCGCCGTACATGGCAGCAACACAGTAGACTAAAAATGTGGCACCGTCGTTGGCCCTGTAGTAGCACCATCGATCTTCTAATGTTGTAACTTGTATCACGTAAAAAATATAAAACGACGGTCTGAGGCTGCGAGGTCGACACATGGCCATAGCTAGCAGCAACGGTGGTAGCCGGCAGCAACCCCCAGGCGAGATCTCGACTTTAGCTCCACCACGACATCACCGGCGACGGAGGCGCTAGACGGGTTGTGGCCAGAGCAGGACGAGGACAACCATGGATGCTAGCGGTCATGGTGGCTGCGCGTGTCGCCGCCACCAAGCATGCCAGTAATACCCATTGATGTACCAATGAGAGCCAGTTTAAGAGGAAGGGCATCGTTTACTCCATCTTCGGTCATAGCAACAATTTCACCATTTTCTTTTAGTAGTAGTCTCGCAACCTCTTGCTTGTGCCTAGGCTCTGCCCAAGAGAACAGAAGACCATCTTTCCTTGGCAAACGTGTGTTGTTATCCTTAAGTTAAGTGCCATGAACTCGTTTGCCAATGCGTCCCGAATATGGCTCTCTGTACAAGACAAAACCAAGAGAAAAAACAGCTCTGGATCGGCCCCAATATTCAGCCGAGGCATCGCTGCCTCCACAACGCTAATGAGCTGAAAGCCCGTCCTCTGAGAGCTCCCACGATCGAGGTTGGACCGGCCTGCATGTTTCCACCCGAATGTGCTGCATCTGTTTTGCATGCGCTGTCAGCCCATGCTCGCTCTTACAGAGAGAGCGGGGCGAGCTAAGACTAGTCACAATGCATAGTATCATATAGAAGTATCATCCGTATGATACTAATACATGTTACTATCTCCACAATGCATGGTATCATATACTAGTATCATAGTCTTCATATATTAATTGTTTTGTAGAATCTCAATGCAAATATATGTACAAGATTTACTTCACATTAATTTTTCTAGTAGTATGTGCTATGATACAGTATCTACCCTCTCTATCATCATTAATTGCACTGCCACATCAGCATTTTGCATACATAAAATGCATGATACTACCTATGAGGCTAGCCATAGTGCTAGTATCTTAGCTAGTATCATGCATCCTAGTCCCACCAAAAATACTGATGTGGCAGGTAATTATTGATGAGAGAGAAGATTAGAGTATCATAGGTAGATACCGTATCATAGCGCATATCACGAGAAAAGTTAGTATAAACAAATCTTGTACACAAATTTATATTGAGATTCTACAAATCAATTAATATAGCAAAACTATGATACTAGTCTATGATAGTATGCATTATGGATCTAGTATCATACAAAAGTATCATATACATGATACTACTATATGATACTATCCACTATGACCAACCTAATACTCTCATTGTGGGTAGTCTGGACATTGATCGCTTTCGTCGCGTCGAGCGGAGCGGAGCGACGGAATTCCAGAGTGGTGGGTCGCTGAATAATAAAAACAATCGGGAACTCCACTCCATATACGTGTTGCCCTGTGGAGCTTTCCTTCCAGTAGGGCCTGTACACTCCACTGCCATGTGGTGCCAGTCAGAGTCACCGGCAGTTTCTACCTGGAATGACAGAACAACAGGGCACGGTCAGAGCAATACTCTGCAGAGAAACACGATACTCCAGCAAGTTCAGGCCTCCTATGTCAATAAGGGCATCTCCAGCGGCGCGACGCATTTTAGTGTCCGCGCGTCCGTTTGCGTCGCGCAGCGGATGTTGAAATGACCGTTTTCGTTCGCGTGTCCGTTTGCGTCTGGGGTTGGCTCCAGCGGCCCGACGCATTTTTTTTTTCTTTTTTTCATTTCAACATACTTCCAAATATTACAAATTGGAAGATTATTTTACACAAACTAATACATAGTTTGGAACATGGTTTACACAAACTAATACATAGTTTGCACCATGGTGGACACAAATATAAATATTTTAAAAATAGAAACCAGTTGTGTTGATTTCCGTATGTTCGCTGCCAAGAAAGAACATTCGAGGGCACACCCAGTCACCCAAACTCGGAAAATCCAGCGGGAGGATTGACGGTGCCCTTGTTGGTTCTACCGATGGCGAACGGACGGAAACCTTCCACTATCGGCTTCGTCCGGCCCGTAGCCGGATTCGCCGCAAAGAAAGAACACTCTACGTTCTAACTATCGGAGTCCGACTCGGATTCGCCGGTGTGGTAGTGCTCGCGGCAGGCCGTGTCGTCGAAGACCTTGACGACCATCTCACCGTCTCCCTCGTAGAGGATGGTGAGCCGGCAGCCGGGCTCGAGCGCCGTGTCACGGGCGAACTTGCCCCACCCGGTGTGCAAGTACATCTTGCCTCGCCCGTCGAACAGGACCTCCACGGCCCGGCGGCGGGGTTGCAGCTGGCCTCCCGTAGCTGCAAATACGCCGGCTCGACGTCGTCGACGAACTCGGCGAACTTGTCCGGGAGACGCTTGATGCCGAGCGGGTCGTCGTCGATGCGGAGGAGGAACTCGAAGCAGCGTCCCTCCACGTCGGAGGAAGACGAAGAGGGCGCAGGCGACGGTGAGCGTGGGGCCGTAGCTGCTCCACCACGGCGGCCCTCGCCCCGTCCCCGGGGCCGTCCAGGGCCGCGGCCTCGACCGCCTCGCCGGCCACCAGGACCCGCCATGGTCTTCCTCGCGGGGCTGGCTGCGTCGCAGGAACACCTAGGCGGCGGAACGCTGGAGCTTTGTGGCGGCTAGGGTTTCTATGGAGGAGTGGATGAGGTAGAAGAAGGCGCGGCCCCTTTATATAGGCCGGAGGCATGCGGTGGCCGCGAGACGCGTGGCGACGCCATTAACGTGGTTGGCGGAGGTGGGCTGCGGCCGCTCGGCAGCGGAGGCATCGCCATTAACGTGGCGCAGACTGCCGAAGCGACGCAGCGGCGCCAGTCGCATGCGCGTTTGAGAAGACGCATCGACGCATGGTCGCTGCCAGGCGGACCCGACGAAACGTCCGCCGGATACGAGCGGACACTTTCGGCGTCCGCGCAGTGTCCGCGAAGACGCATCCGAGGCGCATATTTGGACCAGGTTCGCGTCTCGACGGACGGCCCGGTCACTTTGCGTCGCCCCGCTGGAGAGGGTGCCAGACGCATTTCCGGTCACGGCGGACGAAAACGATCATTTGTGTCGCGCCGCTGGAGATGCCCTAAGCATTTCACCATCTTTGCATTGTTCCAGGAAGATTAGCTTGCGTGCTGATTTTCGTAATCGAAGTACACTCGGTGAAATTCTTTTTTGTTGGTCAAATTGTCGAAAAGAGCGAGCACAAGCAGCACCACGTGTGATCGTCCTGGAAAATTCGATCACGCGTGGCACGCACGCCTGCTGGCTGCAGCCAATCACTTAACTTAATTAGCAGGATCGATGCAGATATCTACCGTAGTCCGTGCTCGATCGATCTACTCCGTTACTTAATTGGCACTACGAGGTATGGCAAACCACGTGTTTAGATCGAGTAACCCTTCCACGAGTTTCCTGCAGCTCTTTTTTAGACGGAAGGTTTGAAGTGAGTACGACTTTGAATTAACGAAGCTATCAATTATATTCAGGTGGGGATTCATTCCCCCTCGGTGAAAATTCGAAAAATAAAACGAAGCTATCAATCGGTTAGGAGTTACACCAAGAGTTACAACACACGCGTCAAGCGCACAACCCAAACCACAACAAAAGACAACATAGAAAAGCAAGCCGAAGCGTCATTTGATCCACGAAGAGGGAGCCTTGTTTTCTGTTGCATTGGAGCGAACACAACCATGTCCACGCCAACAAACCTTCACCGCACCAAGACTGCAACTCAAGGGGGAACTCAACGACGGACCGGCCACCTAGCAGAGCTTGAGGAACCAAAGGAGGGAGGGTCTTGCGGCGACGCCTCCAAGAAGGTGAATGGCGCAAGAATGCGTCATCGCCGTCGGCAGAAAATGACCTGCAAAGTTTTCACCCAGACCCGAGAACCACCACCAATGGAGCTCGGGCTAGGTCGAGACCAAACACACAACATAATCCCCTGGCATTGGGATAGGCACACCAGCAAGAGCTACGACCAAACGCCGACCTAGCAAAGCCCCCCAAAGCGCTAGGAAGGAGAATAGCTACCGCAGCAAACCGTGTAAAAGCAGCCAGGCCAACGTTGTGGGAGGGCTGCGACACCAGCGAGAGGTCACACGGTGCTCCACAAGACACTACCAGAGAAGCTTACACGAAGCGAGGCCTCCAAGAGGAGCAGATTGAGGCGAGAGGATGGAGTCCATCATTTCAAACAAGAGGGCCATCATCGGGACGCCTTCAACAAGGGAACGATACCCGCAGGTGACGCCGTCGCCGGCACATGCCAAAGCCATGCGCTGCTTTCGCCGAGGTCCAAACCTATATAGAAATTCCGGACACCGTGGCGAGGACGTAGAGCGAACAAGGCGGAGTTCACCGCCGCGCCTCCAACCTAAGTCGCACTATGAGTTAGCCCCAACTCAACTCATCCGCAGGAAACACGTGCTGGCTAGCAGAAGTTTCGGCCAGACCCAGGTCTAAACGTCCAAGACCGTAGATTGGCGGCACCACGATGTCCACCATCCCCAACGCACGAGCACACCTGCACGAGCACGGCCAAATTGGACGGAGGGAGAATAGACCGCAGCCGCCGGAGTAGCTGCAGTACTGAGCCGGCCCAAGGACCTCGTCCCAGATAGCTAGCAAGAACGTTGCCCCAACGACTCTAGAACAGCGGGACGTCACCCCAACGACGCCCCACCACCGGAAGCTCAACCGAGCTCCGGCAAGCCCGAGCGGGCAGATCGCCAAAAACCAGCGCCACCGATCTAGTCCGAGCACGACACCAGCCGCGATGGATGGTGGCCGAGGAGGTCTCTACGTGCAGCACACCAACAGAGAACAACCCAAACGGTCAGGCCCGCCAGGCCCAGATCTAGGCCCGTGGGCCCAGATCGGCCGCCCCGCCACCAAGGGACACATGAGCGTCGGTTGACGAGGCGCTGCGCACCACCGCCACGACCGCCCGCCTCGCCGCCAGCCACGGCGGGATCCGTGCCAGCCTGGGCAGGAGCCGGCGCCCTCCAACGCCGCCTAGTCGAGCCCGCCCCGTCGGGCCTCCCAAGCGCACGGGAGAGAAGGAAACCGCCGCCGCCAGCGGGGGAAGGAGGGAGGACGGGGGCGGAGAGGGTGGGGAGGACCGGGGGGGGGGGGGACCAACAATCGCTTTCCAGTGTGAGTAGTCGATGTCTCTGCACTCTTTCGCTCGGTTGATGCAGCTACTACTACTGTTAATGCTCTCAACCCTGGTTAGCTAACTAGAACCAGCTCCTTATTTGACATTGTACGTACGTGGGAAAACTTAAAATGGGAGGCGTAGCCCTCTATTTACAAACATCCAAAACTCGTATTTTTTTTAAAAAAAAATCGAAAAGTATAGTAGAGACAGCGAATGTTGTATACTACAATGATGTAAAATCTTAATACAAACTATTTCATATTGTAGTCTACATAAAAACGACAAATTATCCTAATTTTATATTGAATAGTCCATATTTCAAGACAATAAATTTATCAGCTTTGTCAATTTCGTGTAGCCTAGAATATAAATTAGTTTGCATTGAGATTTTACAACATTGTAGCATACATCATTGACTACCACTAGAATTTTGTTTAGTAGTATTTTTTCAAACTTTAAAATATAAATTTTGAGTCTGTAAAAATGAAGAACTACATGTAGCTTTTCCTTCAAAACACCACACTTCATTGTATGTGTTCAACCATACACTTTTTGATTTGAGCCATCGATTCAAGTTTCTCTCTCCTATCTTGTTACTCTTGGAGGTTGAGAACTCCTGGGCGGTAGTGGTCAGCGGGAGCAATCAAAATTGTGATCGAACGGAAAATTTGTACGGGATCGAAGGCCTTCCCAAGGTCTTCACATAGTGAAAAGAGCTCCTACTTCATGGAAGAAGCTCACGGAGAAGAAGGTATGCTTTCGTGGCGTTCGGGGTCCTTCGTTCTTTTCGGGTTATAGTCGATGGTTCTTTCTTAGTTCCACTCTACTGCGGTAACCACACCTCTCCAAAGATGACTAGCTTCCCCTCAAGGAAGTGAGCATCGGGTTACATTATCGTCTCCACGTGCTTTGGTTATTTTCTTTTCACTTATTTAGTTTGTGATAGCCATCGAGATTGAAGTTATTGATATATGTATTTTGTCTGCGCCACTTTATTTGCATTAGGCCACATTATTTATCGGCATAGTTTAAAATTGCAAACAAGTCAAGGAAATTTTGTAGAACCTATTCATCCCTATAGATTATCGACATTGAACTTTCAGTCATGAGGAATTCCCAAGGCCCATCTTCGTTCCTGTCTACGGTCTCGGTCTCAGCTTGCAAAATATTGTTATACTACATCAAATTTATGATAAGTGTCATGATTTTAGTTTAAATTTAAACTAAAATTCAGACGAATTATGGCTTGGTGGGAGTACCTACTATTTGGTCAACTTGTTGAGCAGAGCGAGCACCTCGCGCGTGTACTCATCTTGTTGAAATGAATCACTTGGCAGGCAACAGACCCATATATCTAGCATCGTCGGTGCTCCAAAGTTACCACTGAAACGGATCCATCTACCGTGGAGTATAACGTTGTTTTCCTATTTGTCACTACGTACGATGCATGTTGAATATAAGACGGCCTCCCGAGGTCTAGGGCATGACACAACACGTGTTTGGCTGATCGATCTAATCTGGCTAGTATTAGCCGCAAGCACCTCTCGCATTTTTGAGAGCACGTGCATGCGTGGTAACCTTCCACGTGGCCTTCCCGCAGCTGGCTCTGGATCTGTTGTACTCAACTATAGTAGTATTTCAACTCGGGTCAGCCATCCAAACTCTGGTTAATTAGCCATCCTAACTCTCTGGCCCGTCCGCTATAAAATGGCACCATCCTGGACGTGAGGAAGCCACACTCTCACTCCCTCACTCACTCACCCGGTCATAGCTGTAAGCAAGGAAGTAGCTAGCAATGGCGGGGCTGAGCAGGGCGGCAATGCTGGCCACGACGATGGGCCTGATCGTGGCAGCGCTGCTGTTCCCGTCAGCTATGTCGACGCGGCCGTCCTTGATCTCGATGACCACCGGCGGCGTCCGGCAACTCCCCGACGGCCTGTCATATGACTTCTACAAGGATACGTGCCCCACCCTGGAGATCATGGTGCGCGAGGCCGTGGAGAGGGCGATTGAGAGCGATGTTGGGGTTGTCGCTGGCCTCCTCCGAATCTTTTTCCACGACTGCTTCCCCCAGGTGCGTACATGATGCATAGATAGGAGTACATAATTATTTGAGTTCCTTATTTCACTTTCAAGTACATATATACATATATATATATATATATATAGGATAAATACTTCCTACTCCTGGGTGTAACTACACCCACGTCTCATATACTACCATACGGAAGTATATAACATACTTTATTGGTTTGAGTATGTTCGTACACTATATCTAAGATACTCCAAACCAAGTTTCGTGAAAAAAATGGAAGGGAACCCATAGTTTGCACTATATATCCGAAATACATGCATATGTATACGTAAAAAATGATTCTACGTAAAAAAAAGTACATACTGACTACAAAGTAGTATATATACTTCCAAAATAATCTTATATACCTTGTTTGCGCGATGTGCAGGGCTGCGATGGGTCGATTCTACTGACCGGAGCAAACAGCGAGCTGAAGATGCCGCAGAACGTGGGGCTGCGGCAGAGCGCGCTGGACCTCACCGAGAGCATCCGCGAGACGGTGCACCAGGAATGCGGGGCCATCGTCTCGTGCGCCGACATCTCCAACCTCGCGACCAAGCACGCCGTGATGCAGTCCGGCGTGCCGGGGAACCTGGTGCCAGGGTACCTACTGCCCCTCGGCCGCAAGGACAGCCTCGGGCCGGCCACAACCCAGCAAGTCAGGACCATTCCCAGCCCCGACCTCGACGTCAACCAGCTCGTCGAAGCCTTCGCCAGCCGCGGCCTGAACGAGGTCGACCTCGTCGCGCTCTCCGGCGCGCACACCATCGGCAAGGCGAGCTGCGGCAGCTTCATGAACCGCGAAGGCGAGAACGACGAGTTCGTGCAAAGACTCAAGAACAACTGCACTTATTTCCCTGTCGCCCCCCTGCAGGACCTCGACGTCACCACCCCTAACACCTTCGACAACTATTACTACAAGAACCTCCAGAACAGGACGGGCGTGCTCCACTCCGACATGCAGCTCACCCTCAACGCCACCATAAACCAGTTGGTCGACTTCTTCGCCGCCGACCAGGGCTGGTTCTTTGCGACCTTCAGCACCTCCATGAGCAACCTCGCACATCTGGAAGGCAAACCAGCCATAATAGGGGAGGTCCGCCGCAACTGCTTCAAGGTTAACGGGCTGGAACTCACCGCCCCTAACACCTTCGTCGCCTCTGCTTAAGGCCGGCCTCTTATATATGCCATGCCGATCATGAAATAAGAGCTACCCTAGCTCAATTCCCTTTCTTGATTACAATCCGCGCGCGCGCGTATGCCCACCTAGCTAGCTAGTCCTAAGAGCCACTCGGCGCGCGGGCCTCTTGCTGCTTGTACCATTTCCTTTCAGCAACTTTGTCAATTTCCTGCTTCCCTTTGTTGGAGCTGCTATCAAGTTTCGTTTGGTTCATCTTCTTCGAAGAACCTACTTGATCTTGTTCGAAGAACGTACACGGTACACCTCCCTTTTCCCAAATATCTTTACTGTTAAAGCAGAAATTATGGTGATGATACGTCGAGTGGCGTCACACTTGCACCTATTTACATACCAAATGCCACTGGGTTCGTACTCACGCTGCAAGCGGGACGCTCCGCGGAAGCCCGCGTACGCGCCGTATTTGCCGCAGTGGTTACGCAGCATACCGCGGAGGAGCCGCGTATGAGCTACGCGTTTTTGCGGCGCCGCGCGGGCCGCGTATGTAGCTTGGCCGCGCATTGGCCGTTCGTTCGCTAGCTCGCTAGAATCCAACAGCAGAAGCACCCAGCTGTGCTCTATGAAATACGTACTCCAGAGAAGCATACACAGAGTGATAGATCTCCGGGCCCAACCTCCCATGTATCAGTTAAAATTACACAATCATACAAGCATGCACGTATCAAAAATAATCCCTCCGACTAGATTTACATGTCGGACACATAGTTGAACCGTTTTTTAACATTTTGGTCCTCCTGTTTTCAAAGTCGAAACGATGGACTCCAAATCGATAGATCTGCGCTTGCCCGGCGGGCCGGCGGCCTCCCGCGATTCGCTGCCTCGTCGAACTCGCCTAGCGCCGCCGGCCTCCATCGAGCTTGAATGTCGCCGCCAGCCTCCGTATGGCTCGCGCCGCCGTCGGCCTCCCTGGAGATCGCAACTCGCTATGGTTCCGCCGGAGATCGTGCCACGCATGGTTCCGCCGGAGATCACGTCGTCGGAGTTTGCGCCGCGCATGGTTCCGCTGGAGATCACGTCGTCGGAGTTCTCGCCGCGCATGGTTCCACCTCAAGGAGGGCGGCACCGCCGGGCCAGCGTCTCCTCCTGCCCTGGTGCCTACAATCTTCTGGCCACTCCCTAGAAGTCACCTCTGGCCGCCGGTGTCTAGTCCCCTCGTGCGCCCATGGTTGCGCCTCAAGGAGGGCGGCCCCGCCGGGCAAACTCCTCCCGCACTGGTGGCCGCGCCTGCAAACTTCTCCCGCTGGCGACTCCCTCGAGCTCGCCTCTCCCCGCCGGTTTCCGGTTGCCTCCTGCGACCATGCGTCCGCCTCAAGAGGGTCAACGCCGGCGGGCAAGCTTCTCCTCCCACCCTGGAACCGTCACTCCGTCCTGCACCCCGCAGCCTTCTTCCGCCGGCCTCCTTCTCGAAATGAAAGCAGAGACGCAAGGGCGATCACTGTCACCTCCCATGCCATGTCACCTCCCCCGCCAGAGCCGTCCCAGAGTGGAATCTGCAACCAGCTGCAATGTCTTTTGGTTGGTACTCTAATCTTCATTCCGGAGTAGTTGATTTGAATGTTCCCTGGTTAATATGAAAATACATCCAGTTAAAGGCAGTAGCAAAGATACTCTGAAAAAGACATGCAGCACAATATTTTCTGAATCTTGAGGTTTATGTGTTATAGGATTAGATGCTGATTGATTGCTTCCAAACATTGAATGATTTGGAGTACTGCTATAAATTCAGACACAGTGTTAACTGTCACTTGCATATAAATTCAGACACAATGTTAACTGTCACTTGCATATAAATTCAAGTTTCCGAACTTTGAATGATTTGAAGTACTGCTATGGAGTACGGCTTCAAAGCACATTTTCTCAACATATATGAAACAGGACAGTTGTTTCAGACCCAATAATTTCAATATCAAGGTTGAGTATGAACAAGTGACTGGTGAAATGATTTTACCCAGCAACCAACTAGCTTTAGGCAACTTTCTAGCATACACAGAGTGATAAATCCAAAAAGCACAATGTAAATACCTGTTGTTTTGGTTCAGCTACCTTTACCCAATTCTAGTCAGGGGAGTATATATCATCGAAGATAACCTGAAATGGCCACACAACCGACAAATGCATCATCGGAACAGATACGACTAAAGTTTCCGCAATCAATCCTGGAACAGATACAACTAAGATGCTAGAACGAAAGCTGCTGCATAGAGTTCTCTTGACCATGGCATAATATATATGGCGGGTCTTCTAGCTTCCATCCAAGTGACGCATCAGGTGGCTAAAAGTTCCTGCTGCCTGTCATCTAGTTGTCCTCTTTATCCTTGAACAAGAACAAAGCGTGATGGTCAGCTCTAGAACAGGTTTGCCATGAATAATTTTCAAGGGTTTCAACATGACCCACACGACATGGCAGCATCCACAGAATGGAAACTCGCATGCATAAATAAGAATGTGCATTCATTCGTTTATATGAGCATGGTTGCAACTGCTCCATGTTGGTTTGTCAGGCGATTTCAGTGGATAGGAGTTGTACTCTGAATTCCATGCCAAGAACTTGGTGCCAGCATTTCAGCAAACACCTGTGGGGTAACATATGTAGTACCAGTACCACCAAAATCTCACATCAAGCAGATACCCAATTTTGTATGGCTTTTCTGGATACAGAAGATGTGCACGTACTCACCAAATTCATTGTTGATGAATAGCAAACTATGCAGCCCTGGTAGATAGTAAATCTCAAGCCTTTCTGACTCACGTTACCTGCTTGGTGTGGGTCTTGGAGAGCTGATCGACGCCCTTGCGCTTGTTGTGGGTCGTGGGAAAGAACGCCAACACCACGGCAACACCACCAGTCCACCACGATTTTGTTGCACGCAAGATTAGAGATTGGGCTTGCTGGAATCAATGAATCCGAAGCTGCAAGGAAGGAGTAGAGATTAAGGGAGGCGTGTGGGCTGGAAGTTGAGGAACAGGCGCCCGAGCATGGCGGCTGTGTGGCGTTGGAGGCGAATGGCCGGGCGGCGGTTGGCGGCTCTCTCGATTTGTGGCAACGAACTTGGGAATGAGATTTGGTCGGAGAATCGATGCTCGCCGCCGTTGGTAAAGGAGTAGAGGAGTGGAGAACTAGAGGTGGTAAAGGAGTGGAGGCAGAGGCCCCCGGAGCCGGAGCCGGAGGAGGAAAGGCGGCCATGGTGGCTGGCGACGCTCCGGTGGCGGAGCCGCGGGGCCGAAGGAGAAGACCTAGTCTTGGGCGTCGATCGGGAAAAGGGTAAAGTGATGCGGCGCGATGCGACAAACCGCGGGCCGGCCCGCATGCGCCGCGTTTTTTTTCCCAAATCCGTGGACACTCGCGTGTGTAACTAAATGGGCCCAAATTTGCGGCGCCGCAGACGGCCCACTCCCGCTTGCAGCGTGAGTTCGTACTATCCAGTTGAAATCAGATCACATCTTTAACAGAAAAAAAAAATCGCAGCGAATACCAGAGAGGGGTCATCGATCGAGATTCCACCTCAGACGCTAACTATGTTCGTGTGCCTTTATCCACTCCCCCTGATAAATCTCCAACGAATTTTCTCTCCCTCTCTCTATATCTCTATACAATGAACGTCCTGCCCAGCCAAGGCATGGCGCAACCATTGCTGCTCCAGCTCCATCTGCTTCTCCCACCGCTGAGTACCCATCGACCTGAACCTCTCTGCACTAGTGAGAGTAAATTACACAAATGTATCACAATTGGGGCAGTGGGTTTCAGATGTAGGAGTTGAGCGCGTACGCCAGATCTTCTCGGAGATCGGCTGACAAGATGGCTCAGTGGCGCCGCACCTCGTCATGGCGCCTTCGGCCGTCGCCTAGCGGTTATCGTCTGACCATGGTACCGGTCGATTTTTCTCCCAGAGGCGGCGCGCAAACTCGATGCAGACGTACCGCCGATCCGTGGCTTCTTGCCGAACCGCGAGCCGCTAGCCTCATGGTCATTCTTCAATTTGCGGAACGGCCAACATTTCTTCCCCATGCCGTCGGTCGGGACATCCGGCCGACTCTGGCAATAGTGTGGTTGAGAAAATGGGCGTCGCCAACGAACTTTTAAAAGGCTCGAACGCCATCTCCCCTTTAATGTCCTGCCACTGCGATGCCACCTAGTAGTGCATGCTCGCAGAAGCCGAGACGCGCCATTAACGTGGCCCTAAAAAGCTGCAGCGCGCTGTTAGCTTTTAATCTTGATTTATATCTGCATGTAGATAGTTAAGATCATGTAGTTTACTTAGTCAGTGAGGTGCTGGCCTATGGAGCTTCAGCCGAGCGTGAAGAATTGCGAGATGCCGAGCTGCCGTGAGATGCGGTGGGCAAGGTCCAATGCAAATGTGCTATGCGATGCAGCGAGGTTGTGTGAGACGGCTCGGTGCAGCAAAGGCGTCGAGCTGATGGTATGGATGCTCAAGTAGAGCCGGGTGATCCGACAAGTTAGCCATGCATGTGAATTAGCTGACCGAGTGAATCGGTAGAATAGCTAGGTGAGTAGTTCTGCATGCAGGTTGTTGTAGCTAGATGCATATCCATCTGTTGGCCTAGTCAAGTTAGTGGCCGGTAGTGGTATGAGTGCATGGGGTTAGTGGGCAGCGTGAGTCCAACCTCTGTCTATTTAACTCAATGTAAGTGCCGTGAGGGTTGTATGAGAAAAGTGGAGAAAATGTAGTCTGTGTGGTGCCAAGGAGAGGGCCACGGCAAAGCCTCTTCTTCTTCCTTGGCTGAGTGTGTGTGTTGTATTCTTGTGAGAGACAAAAGTGAGATTGAGAGGAGTAGAGGAGGAAGAAGAAGGGAGTTGTGAGATGCAGCTTCAACAATTGGTATCAGAGCCACGAAGATCCGTAGCGGCGGCGCAGCGTACTCCATGGGAGATGGAGGCAAGCCGCGCGCTGAGGCTGGTGGGGGCGCTATGCTGCTGGATGGGCATGGCGTGGTGATCGACGTCGAGAAGGCGTCGTCCACGTCAAGAGAAGACCGCGGTGTGATGTTGCGGCGACAAGGCGATGGCGGTGCGATGCCGCTGAAGCCAACAACGGTGGCGGCGACGAACTCCATGGGATGTGGAGGTCGACGGCGTGAGGCGAAGGTTGTTGGTGGCGTGATGCCGCTAGCAGCCGGCTGCGGTGCGATGCCGCGAGGAGAAGATGCGGCAAGATGCTGCCACGAGAAGGCGACGGTGTGATGCCGTTCCGAGGAGATTGCGGTGTGATACCGCTGAGAAGATGCACGGCGGCGCGAGGCCGTCATGAGGAGATGCACGGCGGCGCGAGGCCGTCATGAGGATCGGCATGATGCCGGTCAGAAGTGGCGTGATGCCATCCACGACGAAGACGACAAGGCGCTGCTGGTCGATGAGCCGGCTCTCCTTTGAAGTTGGTGAAGGTTGAAGAATCAAGATTAAGGGGGAGAATGTTAGCTTTTAATCTTGATTTATATCTGCATGTAGATAGTTAAGATCATGTAGTTTACTTAGTCAGTGAGGTGCTGGCCTATGGAGCTTCAGCCGAGCGTGAAGAATTGCGAGATGCCGAGCTGCCGTGAGATGCGGTGGGCAAGGTGCAATGCAAATGTGCTATGCGATGCAGCGAGGTTGTGTGAGACGGCTCGGTGCAGGCGTCAAGCTGATGGTATGGATGCTCAAGTAGAGCCGGGTGATCCGACAAGTTAGCCATGCATCGGTAGAATAGCTAGGTGAGTAGTTCTGCATGCAGGTTGTTGTAGCTAGATGCATATCCATCTGTTGGCCTAGTCAAGTTAGTGGCCGGTAGTGGTATGAGTGCATGGGGTTAGTGGGCAGCGTGAGTCCAGCCTCTGTCTATTTAACTCAATGTAAGTGCCGTGAGGGTTGTATGAGAAAAGTGGAGAAAATGTAGTCTGTGTGGTGCCAAGGAGAGGGCCACGGCAAAGCCTCTTCTTCTTCCTTGGCTGAGTGTGTGTGTTGTATTCTTGTGAGAGACAAAAGTGAGATTGAGAGGAGTAGAGGAAGAAGAAGAAGGGAGTTGTGAGATGCAGCTTCAACACGCGCCGCCCATAAGTTATGCCGCGCTGAAGACGAATCATCTGTGTCGCTGCACTCGGGTTGTGCCACGATCGAATCGTCAGACAGAAAGATTATAGAGACTTTAGAGCATCTGCAGCCGCGTCCCCTCGGAAGAATTTAGGGTGCGCTCGACGTTTGACCTCTCCAACAGACGCTCTAAAGCTTATTATCATTCAGCGACCTAATACGATGTTTGGCACCTCGAGCCCATCCCCGCTACATAGGGAACGATGTGGGTGCGCTGGATCGAACGAAAACCCTCGTCGCGACTGGCGGGCCAGCCTCATCAGCGGCACCAACCGACGCGCTGCAGCTTTGCCTTAATGGCGATGAAGATTTTCAGGGCGGTGCATCCGAGATGTCCCGTCGGCGATGCACCTCCTCCACGTGTCGCTGTCATCTGCATTCCCGTGCTTCTTCTCCACTGCTTCCCGCGCTTTCTCCCCACCTCTTTCCGTGCAGCCACCGACTATAATTGGCCACCTCCGCTCGTTATCGCCATCACAGCCACCGTGATAAGGGGTGGCCCGATCTTCTCAGTAAGCAACGGTTGTGATGGTGATCACGGGATGAACACAGCGGAGAATCACAGATGATGAAGTGGAAGATAACTTGTATGACGCAACGAGATCTCTCGATTGGTCCCTGTCGCCAATGCAACAGCTCTCAACCCTGCAAGATATTCGCAACTCCACACACTTGCGCACGTAGCCGCCGACCACGAAGCGGTAAGTTGCAACATTCTAATTCCCAATGTAACAGCAGATTACACAAGATTTTCACATCTACAGCAAATCAAGCAATATGGTGTAGGGGATTCATTAGTTTTGCAGAGCAAACAACTAAGAACTAGGGTTTATCTTAAACGTAGTCTAAAGCAATTTTGGGGGGCGTCCTGGGCACTTATATAGGCGTCCGGGATGACCTCAGGTCGAAAAAGTACGAAAATAACCGACCCAGAATAGATCTGGTCGACACAGACTCGGACACGGCCGGTCAGGGGGCCTGGGACCGGGCTGGCCGGTTCAAACCGGGCCAGGGACCGGGTGCTGACCGGGCGCGGGAAGTGTCGCGCAGTAACCCGCCCGGTTGGCATCAGCAGGACGTCCGGTTGGCGCCGGGTGGGATCCGGCGTGCCGCCCGGTCGGACTGGGCCAGAGACCAGGCGCGCCGGCGTGGCGGTGATACGTCTCCGACGTATCGATAATTTCTTATGTTCCATGCCACATTATTGATGATATCTACATGTTTTATACACATTATATGTCGTATTTATGCATTTTCCGGCACTAACCTATTAACGAGATGCCGAAGAGCCGGTTCGTTGTTTTCTCTGTTTTTGGTTTCGAGAAATCCTACAAAGCAAATATTCACGGAATTGGACGAAATCAACACCCGGGGTCCTATTTTTGCACGAAGCTTCCGAAGACCGAGGGGAAAGGAAGTGGGGCCACGAGGCGCCGCCACAACAAGGGCGGCGCGGCCCGGGTCTTGGCCGCACGGCCATGGTGTGTGGGGCCCTCGTGTGGCCCCCGCGTTGCCCTTCCGCATACTTAAAGCCTTCGTCGCGAAACCCCGGTATCGAGAGCCACGATACGGAAAACCTCATCGAGACGCCGCCGCCGCCAATCCCATCTCGGGGATTCCGGAGATCGCCTCCGGCACCCTCGCCGGAGAGGGGAATCATCTCCCGGAGGACTCTTCACCGCCATGGTCGCCTCCGGAGTGATGAGTGAGTAGTTCACCCCTGGACTATGGGTCCATAGCGGTAGCTAGATGGTTGTCTTCTCCTCATGTGCTTCATTGTCGGATCTTGTGAGCTGCCTAACATGATCAAGATCATCTATCTGTAATTCTCTATGTTGTGTTTGTCGGGATCCGATGGATAGAGAATACTATGTTATGTTGATTATCAATCTATTACCTATGTGTTGTTTATGATCTTGCATGCTCTCCGTTATTAGTAGAGGCTCCGGCCAAGTTTTTGCTCTTAACTCCAAGAGGGAGTATTTATGCTCGATAGTGGGTTCATGCCTCCATTAAATCTGGGACAGTGACAGAAAGTTCTAAGGTTGTGGATGTGCTGTTGCCACTAGGGATAAAACATTGATGCTATGTCCGAGGATGTAGTTATTGATTATATTACGCACCATACTTAATGCAATTGTCTGTTGTTTTGCAACTTAATACTGGAAGGGGTTCGGATGATAACCTGAAGGTGGACTTTTTAGGCATAGATGCATGCTTGGATAGCGGTCTATGTACTTTGTCGTAATGCCCAATTAAATCTCACAATACTCATTATATCATGTATGTGCATTGTTATGCTCTCTCTATTTGTCAATTGCCCGACTGTAATTTGTTCACCCAACATGCTATTTATCTTATGGGAGAGACACCTCTAGTGAACTGTGGACCCCGGTCCATTCTTTTACATCGAATACAAATCTGCTTCTATTGTTCTTTACTGTTCTTTGCAAACAATCATCATCCACACTATACATCTAATCCTTTGTTACAGCAAGCCGGTGAGATTGACAACCTCACTGTTTCGTTGGGGCAAAGTACTTTGGTTGTGTTGTGCAGGTTCCACGTTGGCGCCGGAATCTCTGGTGTTGTGTCGCACTACATCCAGCCGCCATCAACCTTCAACGTGCTTCTTGGCTCCTCCTGGTTCGATAAACCTTGGTTTCTTTCTGAGGGAAAACTTGCCGCTGTACGCATCACACCTTCCTCTTGGGGTTCCCAACGGACGCGTGCTTGTACGCGTATCAAGCATATTTTTACGGCGCCGTTGCCGGGGAGATCAAGACACGCTGCAAGGGAGTCTCCACAATCCAATCTCTTTACTTTATTTTTGTCTTGCTTTATTTTATTTACTACTTTGTTTGCTGCATTATATCAAAACACAAAAAAATTAGTTGCTAGCTTTACTTTATTTACTGTCTTGCACTCTATATCAAAAACACAAAAAAATTAGTTACTTGCATTTATTTTATCTAGTTTGCTTTATTTACTACTGCTAAAATGGCTACCCCTGAAAATACTAAGTTGTGTGACTTCACAACCACAAATAATAATGATTTCTTATGCACACCTATTGCTCCACCTCGCTACTACAGACAGAATTCTTTGAAATTAAACCTACTTTACTCGAATCTTGTTATGCGAGAGCAATTTTTCAGTGTTAGTTCCGATGATGCTGCTGCCCATCTCAATAATTTTGTTGAATTGTGTGAAATGCAAAAGTATAAAGATGTAGATGGTGACATTATAAAATTAAAATTGTTTCCTTTCCCATTAAGAGGAAGAGCTAAAGATTGGTTGCTATCTCTGCCTAAGAATAGTATTGATTCATGGACTAAATACAAGGATGCTTTTATTGGTAGATATTATCCCCCTGCTAAAATCATATCTTTGAGAAGTAGCATAATGAATTTTAAACAATTGGATAATGAGCATGTTGCACAAGCTTGGGAAAGAATGAAATCTTTGGTTAAAAATTGCCCAACCCATGGACTGACTACTTAGATGATCATCCAAACCTTTTATGCATGACTGAACTTTTCTTCGCGGAACCTATTGGATTCAGCTGCTGGAGGTACCTTTATGTCCATCACTCTTGGTGAAGCAACAAAGCTCCTTGATAATATGATTATTAATTACTCTGAATGGCACACGGAAAGAGCTCCACAAGGTAAGAAGGTAAATTCTGTCGAAGAAACCTCTTCCTTGAGTGATAAGATTGATGCTATTATGTCTATGCTTGTGAATGATAGGACTAATGTTGATCCTAATAATGTTCCGTTAGCTTCATTGGTTGCCCAAGAAAAACATGTTGATGTGAACTTCATTAAAAATAATAATTTCAACAACAATGCTTATCGGAACAATTCTAGTAATAACTATAGGCCATATCCTTACAATAATGGTAATGGTTATGGTAATTCTTATGGGAATTCTTACAACAATAATAGGAACACACCCCCTGGACTTGAAGCTATGCTTAAAGAATTTATTAGTACACAAACTGCTTTTAACAAATCTGTTGAGGAAAAGCTCAATAAAATTGATATTCTCGCTTCTAAGGTTGATAGTCTTGCCTCTTATGTTGATCTTTTGAAATTGAAAGTTATGCCTAATAAGGATATTGAAAGTAAAATTGTTACTACAGCAAATGCCATCCAAGTTAGAATTAATGAGAATATAAGATTGATGGCCGAATTGCATGCTAGGTGGGAAAGAGAAGAAAATGAAAAACTAGCTAAAGAGAATAATGTAGCTAAAGTTTGGACTATTACCACCACTAGTAATGCTAATGCTTCACATGTTGCTGCACCTCCTACTATCAATGGTAAAATAATTGGTGTTGGCAATATTACTACTCCTAGTGCAAAGCCTGCAAAATTGCCTGAAACTGCTAAAACTGCTGAAACTGCTCGTGATAAAACTCGCTGAAATTTTTTCCAACATTGGGGATGATGATCCCATTGCTTTAGATTGTAATGGTTTGAATTTTGATGATTGCCACATCTCTGAAGTTATAAAGTTCTTACAAAAACTTGCTAAGAGTCCTAATGCTAGTGCTATAAATTTGGCTTTCAGAAAACATATTACAAACGCTCTCATAAAAGCTAGAGAGGAGAAACTAAAACTTGAAACTTCTATTCCTAGAAAGCTAGATGATGGTTGGGAGCCCATCATTAAGATGAAGGTCAATGACTTTGATTGTAATGCTTTATGTGATCTTGGTGCAAGTATTTCCGTTATGCCCGAGAAAATCTATAATATGCTTGACTTGCCACCATTGAAAAATTGTTATTTGGATGTTAATCTTGTTGATAATGCTATAAAGAAATCTTTGGGGAGAGTTGATAATGTTCGCATTACCGTTAACAATAACCTTGTCCCCGTTGATTTTGTTGTCTTGGATATTGAATGCAATGCATCTTGTCCCATTATATTGGGAAGACCTTTTCTTCGAACTGTTGGAGCTATCAATGATATGAAGGAAGGTAATATTAAATATCAATTTCCTCTCAAGAAAGGTATGAAACACTTCCCTAGAAAGAGAATGAAGTTACCTTTTGATTCTATTATTAGAACAAATTATGATGTTGATGCTGCATCTCTTGATAACACTTGATATACACTTTCTGCGCCTAGCTGAAAGGCGTTAAAGAAAAGCGCTTATGGGAGACAACCCATGTTTTTACTACAGTACCTTTATTTTATATTTGAGTCTTGGAAGTTGTTTACTACTGTAGCAACCTCTCCTTATCTTAGTTTTGTGCATTGTTGTGCCAAGTAAAGTCTTTGATAGTAAGGTTCATATTAGATTTGGATTACTGCGCAGAAACAGATTTCTTTGCTGTCACGAATCTGGGTCTAATTATCTGTAGGTAACTCAGAAAATTATGCCAATTTACGTGAGTGATCCTCAGATATGTACGCAACTTTCATTCAATTTGAGCATTTTCATTTGAGCAAGTCTGGTGCCTCGATAAAATCCATCTTTACGGACTGTTCTGTTTTGACAGATTCTGCCTTTTATTTCGCATTGCCTCTTTTGCTATGATGGATGAATTTCTTTGTTCCATTAATGTCCAGTAGCTTTATGCAATGTCCAGAAGTGTTAAGAATGATTATGTCACCTCTGAATATGTTAATTTTTATTGTGCACTAACCCTCTAATGAGTTGTTTCGAGTTTGGTGTGGAGGAAGTTTTCAAGGATCAAGAGCGGGAAATGATGCAATATGATCAAGGAGAGTGAAAGCTCTAAGCTTGGGGATGCCCCGGTGGTTCACCCCTGCATATTCTAAGAAGACTCAAGCGTCTAAGCTTGGGGATGCCCAAGGCATCCCCTTCTTCATCGACAACATTATCAGGTTCCTCCCCTGAAACTATATTTTTATTCCATCACATCTTATGTGCTTTGCTTGGAGCGTCGGTTTGTTTTTGTTTTTGTTTTGTTTGAATAAAATGGACCCTAGCATTCATTGTGTGGGAGAGAGACACGCTCCGCTGTTGCATATGGACAAATATGTCCTTAGGCTTTACTCATAGTATTCATGGCGAAGGTTGAATCTTCTTCGTTAAATTGTTATATGGTTGGAATTGGGAAATGCTACATGTAGTAATTCTAAAATGTCTTGAATAATTTGATACTTGGCAATTGTTGTGCTCATGTTTAAGCTCTTGCATCATATACTTTGCACCTATTAATGAAGAAACACCTAGAGCTTGCTAAATTTGGTTTGCATATTTGGTCTCTCTAAAGTCTAGATAATTTCTAGTATTGAGTTTGAACAACAAGGAAGACGGTGTAGAGTCTTATAATGTTTACAATATGTCTTTTATGTGAGTTTTGCTGCACCGGTTCATCCTTGTGTTTGTTTCAAATAACCTTGCTAGCCTAAACCTTGTATCGAGAGGGAATACTTCTCATGCATCCAAAATCCTTGAGCCAACCACTATGCCATTTGTGTCCACCATACCTACCTACTACATGGTATTTCTCCGCCATTCCAAAGCTTGAGTGCTACCTTTAAATTTCCATCATTCTCCTTTGCAATATATAGCTCGTGGGACAAATAGCCTAAAAACTATTGTGGTATTGAATATGTACTTATGCACTTTATCTCTTATTAAGTTGCTTGTTGCGCGATAACCATGTTCCTGGGGACGCCATCAACTATTCTTTGTTGAATATCATGTGAGTTGCTATGCATGTCCGTCTTGTCTGAAGTAAGGGAGATTTACCACTTTATTGGTTAGAGCATGCATATTGTTAGAGAAGAACATTGGGCCGCTAACTAAAGCCATGAATCATGGTGGAAGTTTCAGTTTTGGACATATATCCTCAATCTCATATGAGAACATTAATTGTTGCTACATGCTTATGCATTAAAGAGGAGTCCATTATCTCGTTGTCTATGTTGTCCCGGTATGGATGTCTAAGTTGAGAATAATCAAAAGCGAGAAATCCAAATGCGAGCTTTCTCCTTAGACCTTTGTACGGGCGGCATGGAGGTACCCCTTTGTGACACTTGGTTAAAACATGTGTATTGCGATGATCCCGTAATCCGAGCTAATTAGGACAAGGTGCGGGCACTATTAGTACACTATGCATGAGGCTTGCAACTTGTAAGATATAATTTACATGATACATATGCTTTATTACTACCGTTGACAAAATTGTTTCATGTTTTCAAAATAAAAGCTCTAGCACAAATATAGCAATCAATGCTTTCCTCTTTGAAGGACCTTTCTTTTACTTTTATGTTGAGTCAGTTCACTTATTTCTCTCCACCTCAAGAAGCAAACACTTGTGTGAACTGTGCATTGATTCCTACATACTTGCATATTGCACTTGTTATATTACTCTATGTTGACAATATCCATGAGATACACATGTTACAAGTTGAAAGCAACCGCTGAAACTTAATCTTCCTTTGTGTTGCTTCAATACCTTTACTTTGATTTATTGCTTTATGAGTTAACTCTTATGCAAGACTTATTGATGCTTGTCTTGAAAGTACTATTCATGAAAAGTCTTTGCTTTATGATTCATTTGTTTACTCATGTCATTACCATTGTTTTGATCGCTGCATTCATTACATATGCTTACAATAGTATGATCAAGGTTATGATGGTATGTCACTCCAGAAATTATCTTTGTTATCGTTTACCTGCTCGGGACGAGCAGGAACTAAGCTTGGGGATGCTGATACGTCTCCGACGTATCAATAATTTCTTATGTTCCATGCCACATTATTGATGATATCTACATGTTTTATACACGTTATATGTCGTATTTATGCATTTTCCGGCACTAACCTACTAACGAGATGCCGAAGAGCCGCTTGCTTGTTTTTCGTTGTTTTTGGTTTCAGAAATCCTACAAAGGAAATATTCTCGGAATTGGACGAAATCAACGCCCAGGGTCCTATTTTTGCACGAAGCTTCCAGAAGACCGAGGGGGAAAGGAAGTGGGGCCACGAGGCGCCGCCACAACAGGGCGGCGCGGCCCAAGACTTGGTCGCGCGGCCCTGGTGTGTGGGGCCCTCGTGTGGCCCCCCACGTTGCCCTTCCGCCTACTTAAAGCCTTCGTCGCGAAACCCCCAGTACCGAGAGCCACGATACGGAAAACCTTACTGAGACGCCGCCGCCGCCAATCCCGTCTCGGGGGATTCTGGAGATCGCCTCCGCACCCTCGCCGGAGAGGGGAATCATCTCCCGGAGGACTCTTCACCGCCATGGTCGCCTCCGGAGTGATGAGTGAGTAGTTCACCCCTGGACTATGGGTCCATAGCAGTAGCTAGATGATTGTCTTCTCCTCATGTGCTTCATTGTCGGATCTTGTGAGCTGCCTAACATGATCAAGATCATCTATCTGTAATTCTATATGTTGTGTTTGTCGGGATCCGATGGATAGAGAATACTATGTTATGTTGATTATCAATCTATTACCTATGTGTTGTTTATGATCTTGCATGCTCTCCGTTATTAGTAGAGGCTCGGCCAAGTTTTTGCTCTTAACTCCAAGAGGGAGTATTTATGCTCGATAGTGGGTTCATGCCTCCATTAAATCCGGGACAGTGACAGAAAGTTCTAAGGTTGTGGATGTGTTGTTGCCACTAGGGATAAAACATTGATGCTATGTCCGAGGATGTAGTTATTGATTATATTACGCACCATACTTAATGCAATTGTCTGTTGTTTTGCAACTTAATACTGGAAGGGGTTCGGATGATAACCCGAAGGTGGACTTTTTAGGCATAGATGCATGCTGGATAGCGGTCTATGTACTTTGTCGTAATGCCCAATTAAATCTCACAATACTCATTATATCATGTATGTGCATTGTTATGCTCT
The DNA here is from genome assembly GCF_022539505.1 of Lolium rigidum. Lineage (NCBI taxonomy): Eukaryota > Viridiplantae > Streptophyta > Magnoliopsida > Poales > Poaceae > Lolium > Lolium rigidum. Next base: position 321,731,814 of record NC_061514.1, read on the forward strand.
CTCTATTTGTCAATTGCCCGATCGTAATTTGTTCATCCAACATGCTATTTATCTTATGGGAGAGACACCTCTAGTGAACTCGTGGACCCCGGTCCATTCTTTTACATCGAATACAAATCTGTCGCTATTGTTCTTTACTTGTTCTTTGCAAACAATCATCATCCACACTATACATCTAATCCTTTGTTACAGCAAGCCGGTGAGATTGACAACCTCACTGTTTCGTTGGGGCAAAGTACTTTGGTTGTGTTGTGCAGGTTCCACGTTGGCGCCGGAATCTCTGGTGTTGCGCCGCACTACATCCAGCCGCCATCAACCTTCAACGTGCTTCTTGGCTCCTCTTGGTTCGATAAACCTTGGTTTCTTTCTGAGGGAAAACTTGCCGCTGTACGCATCACACCTTCCTCTTGGGGTTCCCAACGGGCGCGTGCTGTACGCGTATCAGGCGGCCAGTCTGATCGGGTGCTGGGCCGGCCTGGACTTTGGCTTCTCCTCTCGCGCATGCCTCCCGCTCCTCCCTCGCGCGTCCATGGGGTACCTTCATGTCCAGCTCCATGTCCAGCTTCACGTCCATCTTCACGTCCAGCTGCTCCTCTCCTCCTCGTGCGATGCTTGTCTCCTCTTCATACCTGATGATACATAAGTAACAGGACATAGCTCATCAATCAAAGTATCGTTTAGGAACAAGTTCACATGTTGTTTAAGTAGCTTCGCACGAGCTCTTGTAATAGGTCCAATCCGAACTTCATTGGACTTGAGCTTCACAGCAGCTTCATCTTCATTTGGTAATGACGGAGGTAGTAGTGTGGTAGGGATGTCCTCATCACACCGGCAATCCCTCCTTCCACCTCCACCTCCATCTCCACTTTCCTTGACCGACATCCCCAGCACCGACGAGTTCGGCGATTTCGACTTCCACGAGGATGAAGCCACCGATGAGTTCAACGTCATCGACACGGCCATGAACACACATTTCATGGCTGACGCAGAGCGGGAGGCGGAGGAGGAGCGGGTGGCCCACGTGGCGTTCGACGCGGAGTAGCAAGAGCGGTGTGAGGTGGCGGCCGCGAAGGATTAGTCGGACGATGATGCTGATGACGACAACGGGAGTAGGCCTGACCCAAAGGAGAAGGCGGCGGAGCAGGGGGCCATCCTCGTGTCCTTAAAGACGCCGAAGAGGGTAGATGATGATGCCAATGAGGCGCTGCAACATCGGATCTTGGAGGACGCGGTGGCCCATCGAGCTCTGGCGAGCGCGCAGCGGAGGGAGCGACGGGAGGTGACGTTGGAGGAGGGAAGAAGGAATCGACAGGGCGTGGCCATCAAGCGCGCGCCCCAAGGGACGACGAGTAGGCTAGGGGCCATCACCTAGCCTTTTTCATTCAAAGTTGTAAAATATAATCAAATTTTAATGAAAATCTTTTATTTCGTATTATTTACATATTTTTGGAGCCTCATTTGGGGGCTGCGGCTGGAAACAGACGCACCCCAAAAGTGGCACCACTTTTTGTCCGGTGCAGCCTAAAATATTTTGAAGATCCCTTTAAAACACACGACTAGGGATGCACTAGGTTTTTCAAAAGCGACGCCTCTAAAAAGGAAATAGTACACAAGCGCTATTGTCGTCCAATCAAAGATATTATGCTTTCACCCAAAAAAAGTTCCCGCCTCCAAAAAAATGCTTTCAACAAGGCCATTAACAGACACCACCAATTAAGGTCTGACCTTGAATTTTCATTCGAAAAGGTAGAACATTGAATTTTCATCCCGAAAGGCCGGCAGAACATTGAATTTCTCATGTGTTGATATCTCCACTCGCATACTGTTGCTACGAAGCCCGAAAGGCCAATCAAGTTCACTATCCGCGCAAAGCCTCGAACCACCAGCACTAGCCCTCGAAACTCGGCGGTGAGACCTCTTGGAGACAGTAACTCCAGTTTTGTTCAAACAGTATGGTTGACAGTCTATTAATAGGACTGATTATAGCACGAGCTATACTGTTACTTCTACTACATGTTTGGTTGGCTACGGCGTCCATATAATTTTCTTCTTCTTGTATTGAACTGAACGTTGCAATAAACATAGGCAACATTCATCATCCGGTTCTGAGACAGAGAAATCCCCTTACGATTGTTTTTCATGGTTTTGCAAATAAAATACAGTAGCATAATTACTAGGGTATTCTTTTATGGTGAAGCGGAAAGAAAAAAAATATCCTGCCATTTTTTTTCCAAATGTGAAATAATCAATTGTTCCTTTTTTCTCCAGTCCAACTTTTGGTTCTGTTATACCAAGTGTGGAATTTTAAGTCTTTCTTCAAGCATGATGTTGATATGGAATCAACATAACTAGAACGCCAATCTCAAGATTTTTTTATTTCAAGAGAGAGAGAGAGAGAAAAAACACAATACAGATGCAAGAGTCACATCGAACGCATGAGCCTGTGGCAAAATTTATTTCTTACTTGCATGCAGATACCCATAAAATTGGAAGTTCCTAATATTTATGAGTGACCTATAGGCTAGGGCCACAACTTTTCGATTCCAGAAATATGGAAGATTTTGAGACATGAAAAAGATTAACTACAGAAGTTTCTTATTCACAGGGCATGTAAATGATTAAAAAAACTTAGTAGCATTTTTTGTGGCAAGGATGAAACAAATAAACAATGACTGGAGGACTTCAAAATTTCCACATATGGCAAGTAGGGGGGTGTAGATGAAAGACAAGTCATGCAATGAAGCAGAAATGACAATACATGTAGGGACATATACAATCCAGCACGCACATTCTCTTCTTTTCCTACAAACAAATTGTAACCACATGACTATGCTGGTGTGGAATTTGAACTCTTTTCTCAAGTATGATATTGATGATATGTAGTCGTGGTATCTATGGGCCAAGTGCAGATTATTTACTCTCGAGAAATAAAATACAGTACAGAAGCAGACGTACATATATACGCAGGTTTGGGAATCTGAAAAAATATGAGAAAATTCAAGGTTTTGCAAAAGAGCATAATAACTAGGCCGAGGGGAATCTGAAAGTCCTGCCTTTTTCTTGCAAAGATTAACAACCGTTTGTCGTTTTTTCTCCAGTCCAACCAGCTGCTGTTATACCGAGAGGATTTATTGGGTGTAGTGTAGACATGCAGAAGTCAAGTCATGCAAGAAAGCAGAAATGACAATGACATATAAGCCGGGACCTAAATTTTGTTTTGCATAAGGGGCCTAAATAATCCAGCACGCACATATTTCCTTGTCCTACTAACAGACTTGTAACAACATGACTCGGCTAGGTTGGAATCTTAAGTATTTCTCCATGCATGATGTTGATATGGAATCAGCGTGTCTATAGCGCCAAAAGCAGACTTTTTCATCTCTCGAGAAATACAATACAGTAGGCACATACACGCACACATACTTAACAGCAGATCTCCACAATAATTATAAAATGTGAAAGAATTTCCAACGTGTCGACCGCTAGCCACTCTGTTATCGACAGCCTGAGCAAACATTTTCAGACGGTTGCACCTAAAGTTCATATACACTCGCTGTTACTCCAGGATAAGGTAGAACTACACGTGTATCCAATACGTAGACAACATTGCCGGTGACATGCTATGTCTTGAATTTCTCTTTGACATTTTATTATTGGAGAAACAAAATATACTGATATCAATATATTACCGTTCGCTAAATAATGAGTACCACACGAGCACGTTGGCTGGCAGGCGTACAATTGGAAGTTTTCTTTGGAAACAAGAAGTTGATACGGAACCGACTACGACCAGCAAATCCCATCATATCTATTGATTTTTCAACAAGTACAGCTTACAAGTAACCTATGTGGCTATGCCCTTGACTGATTCTGGAAGAAAAAAATGATTTGGTGGTATTTGATCCAATCAAAATCCTGCATTGCAGGACTTCGAAAATTCCACATGCTACATGTAAGGAGCTGGATACTTGGATGGACTGAACTCACCGTTGTTTACCTGTCCACACAGGCATGACAAGTCATATGATATTCTTGAAAATTCTTTTGTTGTGCCTATGAGTCAAAATACGAGACTGAATCCGGCCAGTACCGTTGAATGAATAGTAAACATTTGATGGGGATACGGCTTTATGCATCTATAAAATGCATCGATCCAACTTGCAAAGGTAGCTGCAATAAAACCATTTCAGTTCAAGTTGTCTCTAATTGATCTAAGTTTCACATCCTGTGATCACATCAACGACGTTGGTGTTCAAGCAGAAAGAAGTGTAAGATCCTCTCCCTCTCTCCCTCTCTCCCTCTCTCTCTCTCTCTCTCTCTCTCTCTGATGTTTTTTTATAACTACCGTGTAGTTGCCCCTCATCATCTTTCATGTCTTCGAAGAATTTAAAAAACAAAAGAAATTCATAATTTATTACTAACTTTAGTTTTCTATGTCATATTACCAATACGTGGAGTTATATTACCAATACGTGGAGTTATAATGTGGTTGGCGCCCTTTCTACATATTAGATGCATGCACTCCTATGAAATTATATTACGTTGAGATTAAGGATCCGGGTGTAGCGGAGCAATGACGTGGTGAGATCTCGAGTACAGTTAAGAAGATCTATCAGCTGAATCAGATAAATAGTTGAATGATGTTTATGTGCAGTTATTAGGATAATAAAGGTCGAATAATATTTAGTACCAAAATCTCTTCTTGTGGTGTAAAACATTAGCTGATCAAGTCTCTTCTTGTCTAGGAGATCTACGTTCTCTTAGTCTATAATAATAATAAATGTAAGTTTCCATTTATATTTGGACACAAATTCATATTTGGCCAGTATTTTGTATGTGAATATGATTTGTTTAGCCTCCATATTATGTTTATGTATCGATAGAGTAAGTTAGAGAGTTGTATACACCCTTTAGTATGGCAGCTATTTCTTAACCGATGCGTTGTAGGAAACTGATATGGAACTCCCCTGTCCCTCCCAAAGTAAAACTGTTTGCCTGGAAGGTTTGTCGCAATGGCTTAGCAACACAGGAAAATATGGCACGGAGGAAAATGGCGACGACTAGCGCATGTCCGATCTGTGGCAAAGAAGCTGAAGATACATTTCATATTTTTATGCGGTGCCCTCAAGCTCGTGCTCTCTGGTTGGCGATGAAGGATGAGTGGGAATTGCCAGCGGATGACCTGATCAAGCCAACAGGAACCGAGTGGTTGCTTCAGCTGCTCACTGTTATCCCAGATACACGACGCGCGAGAACACTTTTGGTCTTGTGGAGGATTTGGCACAACCACAATGAGATGACACATGCAAAACCATGCCCCTCCATTGAAGGATCCCGTCGATTCTTGCTGAGCTACGCCAACTCCATAACTATGGTCAAGCAATACTCTGCGGCGGACATTATTAAAGGAAAAATGATCATTGATCAAGGCTGCGGCCTAGGAGTGAATAACAAGGTCCAAGAAGGGAGGCAGCAGGTGTGCATGAGATGGAAACCACCAGGAGCGAATCAAGCCAAGCTAAACACAGACGGAGCTTTCCTGAATAATAATGAAGCGGGTATTGGGATGGTGTTGAGAGACCACCATGGCAAAGTAATTGTTGCTGCTAGCCGTGAGATACCACAATGCCAAGATGCAACGGAAGCGGAGCTGATGGCGATAGAGGAAGGCGTCCAGCTAGGTCTCCTGTGCACAACTCTCCCGTTCTCAGTTGAAACTGATTGCTCGGAAGCAGTTGAACTCATCCAGGAGGCCACTCCGAATACCTCTATATATGCCTTTAGAATTTCTGTCATTCGTGAGCTTTTAAGGGAAAGAGAGATATCTGTATCCAAGATTAGCCGTGACGCCAATAGGGCCAGTCATGAGCTTGCTAAGATAGGTAGGGTTAAGCATAGGTCGAACGTGTGGTTCATGGACTTACCCCCGGACGTGCGCCGGGCCGTCGACCAAGACTGTAATCCCCCTATTATTTAATATATCTTTCTTTCCCTCGCAAAAAAAAAAAAACCGATGCGTTGTATTACATTTATATTTTTTTTTATCTCTTGCTCTCTCAATGATACTCCGCAACATTTGTTCAAACTTTTTTATGTCACGTGACATGACCGCCAATTTGATGGCGTAATCCAATAAGTTTGTGTTTCATAACAACCAGTTGGCAGTACAATTAGTTAATTGATTTTACTATGCGTCAACCAAATACCACGGCAAGACCCAAGGGAGATTAGTTGTTCCACTTGATTAAAACAAGAGATAATAAATAAGTTAGATTCGATCAGTTCCAAAATAGCTGAAAGTACTATGTTCATACTGTTGTACGTGGTATCATCATAATTTCTTTTGCAATCTTATGCTGAACTGCCGACCACCGAGCCTCCATGGATCTCCTATTTTTTCTCCTGTGTCACGCCTTAAGTTTTTGCCAAATTAAGCTATTATGTCTTGTTTGAAGTATATAATATTATATAACATACTCCCTCCATTCACAATTGTCCAGGGTTCTAGGTTTAGTTAAAATTAAACTTTACAAAGTTTGAAAAATATTAATATCTAAAATATAGAATTAGTACTATTAGAATCATCTTAAAATGTAGTTTATATTATATAAATTTACAGTTATGGATGTTTATATTTTTTGTTACATGTTTGGTTAATTTTTTTACTTTAACTAAAGCCATAATGCAGGGTAATAAAAACGAAGGGAGTAATAGACAAATATGTGTAATTGACGATATCAGACTTAATTATCTTCACGCCCACAAAGTTAATTAACACTTTTTTGTTATCAGCACATGGATCGGATTACAATCTACACTGCAGCCTTCTTCACCATAACATTTATGTTTCTCACAACAATTATCTCCAAGATCATTGCAAGAATCAGAACCGTTCTACCTAGTCGCAAAGAAAATAGATCACCAACTCGGCCAACACAAGTGGTGAGTGGAACTCCTCTACTGGTGGCTCTGCTCACACTTGTGACCCCCAAAAAGGGTTTACATGCTGCAATCCATTACCTACACATGAAGATGGGCAGTGTGTTCACGGTGAACCTTCTAGGGCTGAAGAAGGTGAGCTTAACTGATCCTGTATATGCTGACCGATAGATCTAATTAACTTTAAGATAATTATATTGTACTTTTTAATTAATCCTATTCATATATCTCAAAAAATTTGAAGGTGACGTTCTTGGTTGGGCCAGAGGTCACTCCTCATTTCTTCAGAGCGTCACCCTCTGAGATCGACTTCGGTGTTACGGCTAAGATCATTGTGCCCGTCCTTGGTCCTGGAGTTCTCTTTGGCGTGGACTTGGCTACAAGGAATGAGCAGATCCGATTTTGTATCAAGGCGATAAAGCCGGCTAGGTTACAAAGAGATGTGCATTCCATGGTTCATGAACTGGAGGTAATTTTTTTCTTAGATGATAGAGTATAGATTTACACAACCTGAATATTGATGCCAAGCTCCTCCCTTCTATTTATATGCTGTATTTAGTTACCCCGGTGCGCCGCTTTATGATTATAGGTTGGTGGTGTTTTTGTTTATACACATATATTCTTGCATGCAGTGCTACTTTTCAAAATGGGAACAACATGGGATTGTTGATCTAAAGCACGAGTTGGGGCAGCTGATCGTGGTGATCGCAAATAGATTCTTACTTGGCAACGAGATCAAAGACAAGAACTTGGGAGAAGTGTCCACACTCCTCCATGAAATATTTGAAAACAGCTTCCACATGATTAACTTCTTCTTCCCACACCTCCCAATACAGTCACACCGTCGACGTGATGAAGCACGTGCAAGGCTTGGAGAAATACTCGGAGACATAGTCAGATCACGGAGAAGAATTATCTCAGCCCGAGTCGGGGATGACCACGAAGAAGACGGTGATGTGCTGCAAAGCTTCATCGACTCCAAATACAGCGATGGCCGATCCATGACTGAGAGTGAGATTGTTGGGCTGCTCATCGGAATCTTGTTCGCAGGACAGCACACGAGCATGAGCACCAGCACTTGGACGGGAGCTTGCCTTCTGACCCATGAAAAATACTTGGCAGCTGCAGTGGAAGAGCAGAGGCAAATCATTGCGCAAAATGGGGAACACATGGACTACACCATCTTGTCAAAGATGGGCACCTTGCATTGTTGCATCAGAGAGGCACTGAGGCTCTACTCGCCAACGCCAATGCTAGTCCGACAGTCACACAAGAGCTTCACCGTGAAAACTAGAGAAGGCATTGATTATGAGATCCCCAAAGGGCACACATTGGCGTGCTCCGTAGCGCTTAGCAACAAGCTGCCTTACATCTACAAGAACCCTGATGTGTATGATCCGTGTCGGTTTGGTCCAGGAAGGGCCGAGGACAAAGCTGGCGGCAAGTTCTCAGACTTGTCGTTTGGTGCCGGGAGGTACTCCTGCTTGGGAGAGGACTATGCTTTCATGCAAATCAAGGTGATATGGAGCTTTTTGCTAAGGAACTTTGAGCTGAAGTTGATATCCCCTTTCCCCAAGCAGGAGCATGAGAAAATATTGCCAGGCCCTAGAGGAAGAGTAATGGTTACTTATAGGAGAAGATCACTAGTGACTTAGCAGGCAACTAAATTAATTATGTAACAAAAGGTGTGGTAATATGTACTCAGTTCATAAATAAGTGTACTTTTAGGTTTTCTCCTAAGTTAAACTTTATTAAGTTTTACCAAATTTATAGAAAATTGTTGTATATTTGATATTGGTGTGGTACCGAAGTTAATAATGAGAGCTAATATACATTCTTGTACTACATCACCTCGGGTCGTCCCCTCTAGGCGGTTGCGCCTTCTTCAGGTCTTCCAGTGGATTCAACATCCCATTGACGAAGATATTGAGTACGCTGGTGATTCCATTTGACTAAATATTTATATAATACCATAGTTACATAAAACGGGGCTAAAATATTACAAATGGATATATTGATGCATGAGTACAAACAGTGGCAGGGCCAGGTTGGCTCCATAGTCCAGGCAAACTACAAAAGCTCTTGATTGATGGCTGTTTCCTCGTGAGGTTAATTGGTTAATGTGTTAATTTCTGCTGCAACCTCAACGAAGGACCCTGGGAGGAGCCCGGGCAGCTGCCCAGGCACGTCGAGCTGAAGCTCCGCCACTGAGTACAAAGACAAGAACAACTAGGCGATGCAACTGTTACATGATTCAGATAACAGAGATGCCTCAGGAAGAAACTAAGAGTTTTCAAAAGAGCTATTATTTCACCATAGTCCCAATGATAATAGTCTTATGTATGCAAAATCACTTTTAGATAAGAAACACATGGCAGAATAGTCAAGAGGAGACGCACCTACCAGATTTTTCATTACCAACCACAACCTTCTTTTAGTTACATGAAAGTGTGAAAGTATAGTCATTTAGTATGCTATCAACAGAGAAAATTACATTTATTAGGTATGTATGCCTGGCCAGTCTATGGCCAAACAATGATGGATGCCTGGCTAGTTGATACATCATTGTGTATCCTATAGTATTGACCTATTGTAATATATGCCACATTATGATAAGATGTGTGATCCACCTTAGCGCAATCTTGCAATTAGCTGCCACTTGCAATTATCTCCTATCTTTCATGAGCCTCTCGATACATAAACCACCGAAATTTGATCCTCTCGTTGCTCAACCAAAGTGTACAAAATATAATAATCCAGCATTTAACGGGCCAAAGCTAACTTATTTCTCTGTACAGAGAGCCACTCCATTATTGAAATTATTAAGATAGCAAATGGACAAAACAATGCTCTAAGAAAACAGAGAAACTATAAAATGCAGAAAGGCCTGCATGAAAAAAAAAACACCTATTAGCTGAAATGGGCACCTTGCAACCTAGGAGCTCATTAAAATTGACTGAGACATCAGAATTCGACAAAATGAAGGGGTGTACAATACCTGCACAAACTCCATCAGCAGCAGAAGACCCAAACTATATCCAGCTGAACGAAATTTTAAATCCATGAATTGGATCAAACATTCAGAAGATTAGGACAGGAGATGCATACTTATATGAAGAGTTGCTCCACCAAGAAACACATGAATATAGTCAAGTTACAGCTACCTCATACCCTGTATCTACAGAAAATGTTATCTTGAGAAGCTGAACTACAATAATGTTACTTCTGATAAATTGTGGGACTCGGCCATGACTATAACATGCTAAGTTTAGATTCTCATATATGTTCTAGCTTCATCGGTAAAACATCAAAAAACTAAATCAAACCTCCATATTCAAATGAACAGATATTATCTATCAGATGGTGGGAGAGTGTGCACTGCTACTAAATATCATGTTTAACATGTCAGAAAGCTAAATAAAATGCACCTCCCTAAGTAAATGGAATTTTAAAGAAACAAAAATGAAAATCCATGAGGTAATTATGAATTCGAATGTTACTTATCTCCTTTGTACACACGAATTGCGAAACTACAAAAGCTAGCCAGAATACTCAACTTACTATCGTTGGTTCAAGCTAAATCCAGAAAAAACTAATATTATGTGGATGACAGCATAAACATTACACATGAATTGCGGAAGCTAGGAGGACTACCCGACTTGTTATGATTGAAATAAATAAACTTTCGAAGTTCTCTAGCCACTTGGTAAATCAATATGGTAGGACACTAAATTAACACTTATTGTTCATCTAAGGTTGAGAATGGAAGAAAATGGACGATGACTAACCACAGATGCATTTATAGGTTCCTCCAGCTAGACTAAGGTAAAAGCTAGAAAGATCGGATGGCCATAAACACACAAAAAATGATATATTTCCCTCAGGATTTTAAGAAAATGGATCAAATAGAAAGAACAGTTTGGTATTATGGTATACACTACAGTTTCAGGTTTCTAATTGGAGCCAACTTCAAAAGGGCAAAGCCAATGTAGTAACTGATTGAATTTTGTCTTCCAGTCAGCATTGCAAGAAAATCTGAGCACAAATGTTTGAAGTAATCACAGCCCATAGACCAAAATAGCCTCTAGAAGTCTTGGGTGCTATCGGTTCGAATTGCTGTTCAAAGCAATTCACCGTTCTGTACAGAATTGATTTTCTCTTTTGTCTTATGCAGAAAGTAAATATCATAACATGATTGTTGGAAAAGCCCACATGAATAAGTTGATTAATTATCTATATGCAATAATACATTTAGCCAAAGATGAACTTTTTCATAGAATTGATTTTGTTCAGATTTTGTTCATAGAATTGATTAATTATCTATATGCAATAATACATTTACCGTTCTGTAGAGAATTGATTTTCTCTTTTGTCTTAAGGCAAAAGCGGTGAGCTCTGAAATAATTCAGCAAGCTACAATTGTTATCCGTCTTATGTTTGGTTTCCCATGTTACTTACCTGATTTTATTTTATTTGTATAAATTATATCTCATTTTAATGTGCCCATTTCTAAAATGCATCTAAATTCGAAGTGAGTGCGACATATTTTAGCTACCAAATTTATGTCTAATTGAATAAATAATAAGACCATTGTTCAAACAAGGAATTTCTGTTCCAGATTTTAGAAATGTAGTATTTCTTGTCCTGGTGATTTAACTTTTGTTTTTGTTGCAGTTAACAATTGTCAGAACTATCCAGTGAATTTTCTGTTTTGTTCAGATAGCCATATGGTGGTCTTCAGTTCAGTTGTTGACATTTTGGTTTAGAAGTACATAGTTACAAGCATAACTTTCGTTTAGGTGTATAGAGATGTTATATTATGTTTTCACTAAATAAATCATTTAATAAACTATATAATATTGCAGTATTTTTCACAAAACTCCCCAAATAAGTCTCCATTCAAATCACATGGTGCCTGACAGAATTTGATAGAAGCTTACCACACACAACACACAGTGCATGGAGTTTACTGCTGCATCAACTATGTGACTGGATGTGGTGATGAAGAGAAAGGAATCGGTTGAGGATGCTCCTATCTATTGCCTCCTTCTGTTGTTGGTGCTGCTGGCCGCCAGTAGTGGCTTTGGCCTTCCCTCTAGCGATTGTTGGCTGCTGATGATACAGGAGCTACTGGTAGACCACCGGTTGTATGGCCAGTGCCTGAAAGACGCCAGGGTAGGCTCCATCAGAGGCTCCGAGCTGCCGCTCCCGAGCAACAATGACCTCCCTTCGTAGTGAAGGCCCATCGATGACCAGTTACCCAAGCAGCGGGAGCAACATCGATGACATGACATCTACTTCGGAGGACACGCCTCCGTAGCCACAGCGCAGAAACCGCCCAGACTGCACCCTCCGACGCTGCTCCTGGAGTAAGAACTAGTGGGTTTTTCTGCAGATTCAGAGACAGAAGCCCAGCTCCTCTAGTACATTCAGCAAAACCTGTAGCTTCGTAAGATTTGTGAGGCTTGGCTGGCCTGCTAGTGACCCTGTTGATGAGTCAGGCAAGGCGCCTGATAGACAGGAGTAGTCTTTTTTTCTTTTCTCCTGAAATGCAAAGGCAGTAGCACTCATTGAGCATCTGAACTTCAAGCGGAGTGAGCAAGGCACTGTTTGGTGGACAGTATATCTTTTTTTTTTACATTGCACAGTATATCTTGATACCTTCTTCCAGCCTCTAGGCACCATACAACCATTTCCGAATCTATGCCTCTGCTGCATCTACCCTGAAAACGAATTAGGATAACTGAGAATGATGGAACAAACTATTACAGCAATCTGAAAAGAAATGTTTAGCAGAAAATAACATCCCTAATTCTTTACAGAGAACCACTCTTGAATAAACGATTGCAGTAATCTTAGTTGCTCTTCAACTGCCCCTATAAATTTTGTAGTTTAACATCAGGATTTACATGGCAGACAACAGTTGAAGACAAAATAGAAGATAGCTCACACTTCACATTGTAAACATCATTTTTAAATTTCAACATGACATTATACAAAGGCAGTAGACCTTTCTTGCATTCACGTTCCAGAATTGGTTACAGATTTCAGCATTCAAACTGTGATAAAGTGCTAAAATAAATTCCTTGAGTATTCAAAAAAGTTCCTTCCAAACTGATCATAAGTGAAATTAACCATTAGTTTCCCATTTTTTTTACATTCTAGATAGTAAGAAAGGAAAACTTCGAGTCAAGAGCTCAGCCACATACAACACATCATTTATGTCAAATAGAACCACAGACGATGGATGTACACGCTGTGAATGAAATAGATAACCTTATCAGCCGTTAAAATTGTGGAGCTACACATGTAAACCATTGAGTGAAGAGTTGTGTCCGAACTTGGAACACAAGTGAAGACAACTTCTAGCCTCTAGGCACAGACATGCACTATGATACTGCTACATTTCTAAACAAGGTGCACACATTTTGTGCTTCACCCTACTCGACACCCTGCAACCTTTGTCGAATCTCTGACTGGCTTAGTGATGTATCGATGCTGAAAATAAACAAATACAAATTAGGTTTGTGATTGTGGAAGAGGATAGCTGTCAAGTCTTACTATAATAAAAACATTTATGCATCAGAGGGCAAATGCTTACCAGCAGAGGACATCTCCACTTAAAGCAGCCTTCTCGGAGATCCACTCAGGAACAAACTCTTGCAGCAATTTCAGTTGTTCTTCAATCTCACCTGTAAATTTAGTAGTTGAACAACATCAGGATTAGCATTGCAGACAGCAGTTCAAGCAAAAAAAGACCAAAAGCAAAGCAAAGGTCACACTTACCCTTGTCAACAATCTTTGGGCTACGGTCAATTATCCTGTCGACGAGCTCATGCTTTGCCAGTACAGAGCGCTGCCTCGACTGATAGATAAGAAAGATAATATCAAAGGTGTTCTGCAGGGACGATATAAGCTTCTGCCTTTGCACCTGATCAGCAAATCCTGTTTCCTTCTCCGCTAAAGCTCTCTCCTCCTTCTGCTTTACCTGCAATCAACATATGGGTTATCATTTGTGCATATAGCAAAAATGAGAATATCATAGTCACAATCAACAATAACTTACAGATTGCAAGAGGGACTTTGGAAGGAAACTGAGCAGCTCATCATCGGCATGAATGGTAGACGTGCTTGTGCTTTGGATCTCTTCTTGTGTAGTGCTTGCATCCTTTGTGGGTGTCATGAACAACTTGGCCCTGGCTGATCGCTTGACCGTCTGCAGCTGTGGCGTGTCGCACCTGGTACCAGAGGTTGGTCTCTTTGGGGTGTCAAGGCCAGGTGTGGTTGCCATTAATCTCACTGGTGTAGAGACGAACTTGGCAGGAGTTCCTTCTGAAGCACCAAACCTGAGCGCAACATCCTTGCCACCTTTCTCTGTGCCACCAGAAGTGAGCACCGACTTTCTGCTCAATGGAGATGAAGCGGACGACTCAGCGTTTGCCAGTGGACTGGTTGTACTGGTAGTTCCAAGGCTGGCTGAAGATCTCTGCGAGAACCTTCTCTTGAAGGAGTGTGACATGTGTGACATCCCAACAGGCTGCTGTTCAACCAGAGACGGTGATGGCACAGCAGATACAGCTTCAGGAACAAGTCGAGGCGTGATCTGAGCTACGCTTGGTTTTGTTTGAGTAAACGGATGCGGCAGCTCATGCTCTGGAATATCATCTCCCTGAAAGATATATTAAAGAGAGCCATGAATATTTGTTTGAGTACACATACACCAACATCTGTTTCAGCTAGAACTAGACATACAGCTACCAATTGGTTTCCATTTGACTATAAACATGCACAAGGACATATTTTCACTTCCCTGAAAGATAAAGTGCAGAGAGGTGAATACCTCATATCAACTACACATACACCAACAAGTGCATCTTCAGCTAATGCTAGATATGCAGTTCCTAGTCGTTTTGCATTTGACTATAAACTTGAAAAAGGGCATGTTATACCAAATATGCATACACGAACTAGTATATTTCCGTTAAACAGTTGCCATACAGTTACTGAACTGTTGTCATTTGTTTGAAGATGAACTTGCAAAGTCAGTAGTGATAGAAGATTATCACCATACCTCGGGATGGTTCCTGAAGAAATCCACCAGCCTCTGCCTGAAGATCCTTCTCAGGGCCGAGTAGCGGGTTTCCCCCTTCTGCAACACGCTGCCCTCAACTGCATCAGCCAGCAAGTTCACCTGAAGATCAGGCTTCATGCAGCAGGTCTTCTCGTCACGCAGAAGGATCTTATTGATGACAATCGCCTCAGGCATAATGTACTTGAGCTGCGCAAGATTGCCATAGGTAAACCTCCTGCATACAGAATTATGATGATTAGAGACTGAATTGTGGCAACAAAAACAGCAGCGACCGTCTGAGTGGTTTGTCGGAATAGGCCGGTACCTGTCAGCCAGATTCTGAACACTGGCGCAGATGTTGGGGAATGTCGCCTTGGACCCCTTCATGCGGAGCAGCCGCGTGGAGCTCTCGAAGCAGTTGAAGAACTCACAGAGCGTCTCGTAGCTGACAAAGGGCACAGACAAAATTGTACATCAGCACTGGCGTATAAAATTTACTGGTCGGGATCATCAGCCATTTTTTGCATCCAGGTAATGGTTTTCGGGTTATGGGCGCAATGTTTGGCATCACAGAAACGAAATCGCATACATTCCAGGGTTGGTTATTAGTATTGATGATGGTCTGTAAGTAAGTAGAAAGATCCAATTTCTGTGGTGTCGAGAAATCCAACAGGATGGAGATCTAACTGACGAAAAATATTAAGCAGAACTTTTTTTTGCTGCAGCCAGAGTACAGTCCCAATTCTGGGCAGAGTAACTGGCACCGCGCAAACGAGATTGGCATACCGTGGTTGGTTTTTACCAGACTAGTGATGGTCTGAAACTAAGTAAGTCGAGGAATCGAACTATATACGGAACTCCGATCGCAGATCTAGGCAGGAAAATATATACCTTTGGGGCAGCTTGACCTCGGGCCGGCGCTTGACGGGGCTGCGACCGGCGCCGGCGCTCACGCCGAGCTCCCTTGCGACGGACTCGAGCGCGTCCTCCTCCTCGGCCACAGCAGGGCCCTTGTCCGCGCGCCGCAGCTCGAGCGCGGCCCGCCGGACCTCCTTGACGGAGAGCGCGACGGCGCCCTTGCCCGCCGCGCGCCGCAGCAGCGGCCGCTGCTCCGTCTTCTCCGGCGTCGCGGCCTGGTCGGGGAACAGGGCGGCCGCGGGCGCGTTCTTGGGCTTCCGCGGCGTGCCGGCGGTGGATGCCGCGGCCGCCGCCGAGGTCCTGGCTCTCTTGGATGGGGTGGCGGCGTCCATCTGGTCCAAGATTTGGTGGTGGATGAGGAAGTGGGGAAGGGATTAGCTGCGGAAGATCCCAGATTTGGTAGGCGTTTATAAGCGGTTCGGCAAGGGTGCGGATCTGGACTGGAAGGCGTTAATAGCCTTGGCGCCGGGGTGTTTTTGGCGGGAGGCAACGGGGCAGAATGGCGGGAGGCAACGGGTCTCATCTGGTGGTGTTGGCGCCAAGTCGTCCGGAGGCTGTTCTTCGCGCCGCGCGCCCGCCGAGTTCTCGTTCGAGAGTGTGTCGTCGATGGGGGCCCACGTGTGAATTCCGTCTTGGCCCAACGGCCGTTGCGAACGTGTGGCACTTATTAGGCCGCTGTTCCTACAGGGAGGTGCTAACCGGATTTCCTATACACCCACCAGGTTGGCGTTTTTTTTCCCGAGTCATTTTTCTGTTTCGTTTTTTTTTCATTTCTGTTTCTTTTTTCGTTTTTAAGATTAATTTTTTTAATTTACATATATTTTTAAATGTAAATTGTTCTAACTAAAAAAATTCGAGAAAATTTCAAATTCGAAAATTGTTCAAGTATAAAATTGTTCAAATGCAAAAATTGTTCAAATGTGAAAATTGTTCAAGTATAAAAATTGTTAATATATAAAAAATAATAAAATTTTAAAAATATTTGTTCCAATTTAAAATTTTTTCTAATTTAAAATTTGTTCCAATTTAAAATTTGTTCCAATTTGAAAAAAATTCCAATCTGATGTTCAAATTTTTGGAAATATTTAAATTTCTGAAAAAACTAAAATGATTTTAAAAAATCGGGTCCAAAAAGAATCAGCTTTTGAAAAACGTAAAAAGAAAAATAAAACAGAAAAAAACGAAGAAGCAAAAAAAACAAAAAATAGAGTCGGAATGTGTTGGGCCGGCCCAACAACCCGCCTGGGGGTGTGCGGCACCTGTCCGCGCCGACCAGGTTGACGTATAGCACCCCCCGGTGCTAACCATCACCCCTTAGAGATGGTTTATAACCATCGCTAAGGGGGGGCCGTTAATGGGCCTAGCCCATTAGTTCGGTTGTTTCAAGATTTTCCAAATTCAAAATTTCTTTAGATTTGGAATTTTCTTAGAATTAATATTTTCTCATATTCAAAAATTGCTTTGATTTCAAATTTTTCTAGATTCGAAATTTTCTTAGATTCAAAATTGCCCAGATTCAAAATTTTCTCAGATTAAAAATTTGCTTACTTTGAATTTTGTTCGAATTTTAAATTTGCTTAACTTTAAAATTTTTGCTCATTTTAAAATTTGTTTTAAAAAAATCAAAGAAAAATCACAGAAAACCGAAACCGAAGAAAAGCAAGAAATAACTCGATAAAAATCTGAAAAACCCGAGGCCTACTGCTCCTGCCTGTTGATGTGTTGCGGCCCAAACTCACCACCACGCGGGCGATGGTTTGTACCCATCACCCGCGGGTGATGAATAGGATTCCGCGTTCCTATATGTGGATCAGGTCGACGCGCATACTGCACCGCACAACTACAAGAGGCACAGTACAGACCAACCCAGTTAAGAGGTGCAAGGTTTTCTTCTTTTCTCAATCCTGTTTTTTCTTTTCCGCTTATTTTCTTATAAGATTTCAAAAAAAGTTTATGATATCAAAATAGTAAATTTTTAGAAAGGCGCAGATCTAAAAATATTTAAATTTTATAATAGTTCAAATTTGGAAAATGTTCAAAATTGAAACTATTTAATTTTTAAAAAATGTTTAAATTAAAAATATCCAACTTGAAATTTATATATTTATGAAAACATTTAAATTTTAAAATATTCAGATTTTAAAAATATTAAATTTTAAAATTTTTTGAGATCTAAAAGCTGTTATAAATTTTGAAACAATATGTATTTTAAAACTTATTTTTATAAAAGTAAACAAAAATGAAACAACAAAAAATAATAAAATAAATATAGGGCCGCATCCCACTAAACCAACAACGGGTTGGGGGTGTGCGGCTCGCCGTACCTACCGACTCGGTCGGTGTATAGGGGCGCCCTCTAAGGCTTCATATCGTCGACATGTAAATCTAGGCCTGGTGGATCGGCCGCACAATAAGGCCCCCCATGCACCGACTATTAAACGTGTATGGCCATGTTGCTCTATGGAGTCTAGGACAAAGGGAGCAGAGATTGCTACTCTTTTCAAATATTGATTTGTGAAAGAGATCGCTTTCATTTACTTGAGAAAGCTCTGAAGCCTATAGGAAACAATAGGAGTGCATTTCTTGTGTGTGTAAAAGACTAAGTAAAAGATCTCCGCAAGCTAGGAGAGATACATTGGTTGGAGTTACCATATCACAACCAACAAATATTTAGACCTTCTTTTTTAGAAATGGGGGAAAAATCCCGGCCTATGCATCCAAAGAATGCAGACAGCCTTTTATTGCATCATCAAAGGAGAATAAATATTTAGACCTATACAACATCTTTCCGAGAGCAAATACTATGTTCTGTATGTTTATGGTTCCGTTTATGGTTTCACGCTCATTAAAGGCTCCAAGAATAACTCTCTGATTTGCCTTTTCTTCTGACCATCTGGTGCCCCAAAACCATCTCCACCTAGGTATACACAGTGCGAGATCCGAGCCAGATTAACGCATGCTTTGGCAAAAGGTCTAGGAAATTTGCAGTGTTTGAATGCGTCTTCATTAATTGACTTCCAAGTGTCCATGGTAAGGTCTTCCATGGCTTTGCGAGACTCTTTCTCACGGGATCTGTTCTCCGACATGTGGATAGCTATGGAAGATGGTGCATCCCCTCTCTCCAGTTCGTCCTGTGATACATAAGTTCGCACAATACATACATTAGATGGCTGAAAGATAGATTTGATTTTGGTGGTGAAACATGAAGAGACTAAAAGAAAACAAATTGGTTATCCTTACGGAGTGTGTTGCGGAGTCGTTGCAGAGCCTAAGGATTAGAGATGCTGACTGAACTAATCTTGGGTAGCTTCCAACTTTACCAAGAGACTCTGAGGTGAGTTTTTCTTCCATACTAAGGAGGGGAAAAGCATGTTGCAACAACAGGGGTGCAGAGGATGAAACTGATCCATTTTTCAGGTACTCATGGAGTGTTGGTCTATGATTTCCATGGTGCCACTTCGCTTCCACCAGGAATGACTTCGCCATGTCATGCCACTGTAGTGTTATGTATTTTGTTAGATAAATAGTTTGGTGAAAAGTACTTATACCAGATTACGAAATTATGTATAATTTATTAAGGCCTTTTAGTGAAAAGTATCTCTATGCTATTAGGAAGTTGATTACACATGGGAACTTACTGCTTTCCGAAGGAGAGAACGTGTGTCACAACCATGTTGTTTCATTATACTTTCAGCCACCTCGCCTGATGTGTTGTACATGACAGAGTAGAGTGCTTGCATGTATTCCGGAAGCCTTTCGCTTGGACTTTCTTCCCATCTGACAACATTTATTTGAGAAAAAATTAAATGATGAAAAAGATTTATTCTAGGTGAAACTATCATATCTATGTATTTTCACACATGCTAATCCATGGAAAGAAGATTATGTGAATTATGAGCATAGCAATATTTGTTGCACATAGTCACCTTCCGATGGCCTCAGTGAACAGGACTAGTTCATCAATAGTTCCATAAACATCATAGACATCATCCAATTGAACTATAAGATTAGCGACTTTTGCAAGCACTTCACGACAATCTCCATGGTTTGGCTCCCACATGATTCCATTAGAGTAATGGAAGCACTCCATTAGACGGTCCCTCGCGAACCCCAGTTTCCCAACAAGGGAAGTCTCCTTCCACCACCTACGCGAATTAATCCAAATGCAATATCTTAAAGTAACTTTAGACAAGGATATATCAGTGAGGTACAAAGAACTTTTTGACAATATACGTTATATATCTCATCGAAACTTCATCTTAATATATACACATCCCATCAGGTAAGTATGTGAAATAATTGGGGAGGGTTAATTCAATTGTATGTTTCTTCAAGCTCGATTACCTGGCAAGTCTCGCAAGCTCTTGCTGATGCACACATTGCACATTGTTGAAGTCCATCACCGCGAATTGGAGGAGCAACTGGTCAGAATTGCTGGCGTCCCTAGCATAATGATCTATGAACCATCTTGCCTCTAGTCTAGTAGACCTCCGGTGCAATGGAAGGTTCAAAGCATGAACCACACCGCGTCGTGAGTGTGGATCAATGGTAGGTAACATTTTTCTAAGAGCATTAGCAGAAAATGCTCTTGCCTCGTCCAATGTTTCCTCACCTCCAAAGGCAAGGTATGAAGCCTCATACAATGAGAGGAGTGCCTTGACATCATCGTTTACCAGTGTAGATGTTTGGTAGCTCTTTGATACGTGCCTGAGATTTTCCAGAGATTCTACATCATGTTGATAGCATTAAACATTGTCAGTTAACTATAAACCACATTATACGCAAAAGTCAAAGTACAAATAAATCCATGTTTATATGCATGCATGCATGGATATTAAATTCATAGAATACATATGCAGACAATTCATATTTTTTCTCGAAATGGAGGCGTAGCCTCAATTTTTCATACAAAGGTTAAAAGTTAGTAATCATCATATGCGCATGGGATCCTTGTGCACCTGGTCCTGGTGCACCCAATGTCAAATCCATACTAAAAGTTTGTTATAAATTGGACTCACGCCTTGGGGTAAACAAAAAGACAAATCGTGCTGGACCATGAGATTATTGCATCTCCGAGGAATGCCATACGAGAGGTAGTACGATCCAATATGATGCTGGCAGAAGCTCAAGTTTCCATTCTTACATCGTCTAACAAGGGGTGTTTGTGTTCCGTACCTTTGCGGAAGGCTACTGGGAAACCACTCTCCCTGAGCAGCCTGAACCTCAAGGCCTCGGAACCAACATCGTCACCGTTGCACCGGTGAGGTTTGCGGTGGATGGAGCTGAGGATAGTGGCGATCTCCTCCTCGAAGTGGTAGGCGACGCCGAGCCGTTGCACCGTGTCCACGAGCCTGAGCATCGCAGCTTGGTCGGCGACGCCTCTGCTCGCCGCTGCCAGCCGCTCCCCCACACCGGCCTTGAGCTTGTCAAAGTTCCCATCTGGTCCGACCTGTAGATGCCATGCATGCATGGAAATATAAATTAATTTCCGTAAGTATCTGCCTCTGCTTTCCGTAATATAACTGTTTAGCTGATGTCTACTTGATGATCCATAAGAATTTCGATCTACTATATATACACATGTCGAGCTTATATATATCTGATCTAGTGGTACCTGGTTGGCATGGCCGCGATTGTTGAGCGACAGCATGAGGAGGGAGTCGTAGTCCCAGGAGCTAGGAGCGTAGTTGGCCGACCGCCGGGCTGGCGGAGTTGGAGACGACGAGGAGCAGCGCACGGTTGCCGCGGGCGACGACGATGTCCGGAAGCATGTGCTTGTGGTGGCCGCCGTTGGCTGTAATTGCCACGCCATCGTGCTGCGCGCTGCAAATCTAGGAAGCTTTTGGTTTTCTTGGCAGCGAGCTAGGCCGAACAGGTTCGTTAAGCAAGTGCTGGTTTGTTGTTTGAGAGTAGCCACCAGAATGCTTGCCTATTTATAGGCGAGCTAGCATAGGGAGTGATCAGCAAAGAACCCATTTTTTTTTCTCGAATTTTCAACGGGGAGGAGAGGTTCCCCACCTGAATATATTGAAAAAAATGGCTAAAATCCAAGGTAGGTTACAGCAAAGAGAGAGGGTAGAGAGCTACAGAGGTTGGGCACGGAGAATTCCATGCCAGTTATCAATAGCAGCCCTAGTTTCGACAGTGAAACGGACGTGCCAGAGAGTTGCATCGTCGCGGCATAACTTGAGGAGCAGCTGGGTGGATGGCGGCGTGTCGTGGAAGACCGCGGCATTCCGCTGCTTCCAGATGTGCCAGCAGCAGAGGAGGGCGAAGGCCGACACCGTCCCCGGAGCGACCGCAGGCGGCATTTGAAAGAGGTGGAGGTCGTGGATGTGTGCTTCTCGAGGGATGGAGACCCCGAGGAGAGACCAGAAGGGGGTGCCTGTGTGGCAATGGAGAGCCATGTGGCTAGCAGTTTCGAGCTTTTCGGGGCACAAGGGGCAACCCACCTCACCAGCAGTGACGATGCACTTGCGGAGGAGGACGTCGCGCGTGTGCACCCTGGACTGCATGAGGAGCCAGGCGAAGAAGCGCACGCGGGACGGCGCGCGGCTGCCCCAGATCCAACCCATATTTAATGATCCAACCTGCGTGAAAGTGAATTAAAAGTGTAATGTAAATTTTAGATCTGCGATGAGTTAATAATGAGTTAATTCGCTAGTTTTGTGGACGAAGTGGGACACCGCTTGCACCCCACTTAAAGTTTCTTTTCAACCACACATGTGTATAATTAATCGGTTATTTTATCAAGGGTCTGTGTCTGATGAAATATGTTTGTCGGATAGTTAAGAATTTTCACTATAACGGTTGCAGGACAAGCAACATGTATGCAAAGAAGGAATCTTTTCATGACAAAAATTCAAATTATATTGATGATCCATTTTTACTGTTAGGTTTGTATCGATGAGGAATTCAAAACGAGATTCCATCTTAATATGTTTTGAGGAAAAAAATTCCGTCTCAAGTTGCCAGTTTATAGTATTGTTGCTACAATGTTACATGTTAACTGTTGCCACCAAAATAATACACCATTAATATTAGGTACGTTTTAGTCCCTCTGTTCCATAATTGTTGTCACAAAATTTAGATGTATATCGACACATTTTGTCCATAGATACATCCAAATCTACAAAACAGAAGAAGGATAGAACATGGTAAAATAATTATACTAACTAGTCAACACAGATGGCCGGGGTGGATGTAAAAATTCTCCTATTAAAGTGGGGTAGGGGAAATAAGTCCGTGTATAGGAATTTGGTTTGTACATTTTTCGATCGAAAATATATTTATATGCAAAATATATTAAATGTGGAAAGAGATCGGAAAGTAATCTTCTCATATATAATTTTATATTTTAAAAATAAATATAAATGCAAATATGAATGTTGTCGAATACGAATAAGGATATGGATCAGATATTTACTAAATAGGAACGGATACATATATAAATAAGTAATAGACTTGTGCCTTATAATGAGACAACTATAGAACAGTAAAGAGAAAAATACACGGATATAATTCAAATTCAATCATAGAGAAATGGCATATCAGGCTAGAAAAACAAAAATTCGCTAACATAATTTTTATTTGGATACAAATATATCCATTTCCGTATCAATAATTTTTTCAAAATTCAATACCATATTTCTATTTGTAAAAGATCTTCCATTTCTATTTTCATCTGAATTCCTATATTTTCACATCAATTTTAAATTTGTCAAATAGGATTGTGAGATAATTTGTACTATTATCTACTCGTACTAAA
This sequence comes from Lolium rigidum, assembly GCF_022539505.1. Taxonomy (NCBI): domain Eukaryota; kingdom Viridiplantae; phylum Streptophyta; class Magnoliopsida; order Poales; family Poaceae; genus Lolium; species Lolium rigidum. Next base: position 321,755,510 of record NC_061514.1, read on the forward strand.
AAAAGGTTTCGCTGGCCAGATTGCCAGCCTACGTACATAAGCGCCAACTAGCCAGCGGGTCAATAAAACAAAACCTAACCCGGAAGATATGAAAGATCTGCCACTGCATGCACTACGAGCTCACACATTGGTGAACAGCAGCATGAATTCAACAACCATCCTGAGCCTCGGCCCCGAAAATCATATGCCGCCACACACGCAGCCGTCGTGCTTTGGCTAGACGTCCCTGGACCAAGAATAATGGACCAAGAGACGAGAGCCCACCGTCCGCCAGGGAGAGGAGAGGTCATGATGGTACGTGGCTAGCATTTCACCCGACCCCGCTCGAATGGAAGCGAGGCTGGTAGAGTCATGCATGACCTATTCGTCCACGTAGGCTAAAGGCTTCCCGTACTCGTGCAAGCTTGGGCGATGTGACAACCTCGTACGAACTTGTACGTGTTGTCGACGACAATTCAACGCACGCTGCTGCCATGAGTCTTCTCTTCACCGTCCCACTAGTAGAAAAAGAGGCTTCCGTCCACCCCCATTAGTCCCGGAAATATTCGAACCGCGAGACAGTCTCCTCCACACACTTATGTAGCATACGTACGTCTCATTGCTGTCCGTGTCTGGAGCTACCACATAATTCGTACGCGCGTGAGTCTCGTTCTTTGCGTGGCTTATTTAATTTGCCTTGGAGATACTACTTGTTTGTATTCTTTGTGTTATAAAGGGGAAAATGGGGGATCCATTTGTTTTGCCAGCTGATCTATTCCATGGTGCATGGATCATTAGTTCCTTTCGACTCTATCTTGCGGTTAAGGAGAATGGACAGTTGTGTATAGCTCTTTAGGATAGGCTATCATTATCGCCAGTGGCGGAGCTAGGCAAGAAGTGCTGGGGGGGGTGCGAAATGTAAAATCTTTAAGTTTGGGGGGCAAAAGGTTAAAAAATCCAATTTAAGCCTATGCCCCAAAAAAAATCTTCAGAGAATGGTCAAAACTTGGGGGGGCGGTGGCCCCCCCTGACATGCACATAGCTCCGCCACTGATTATCGCCATTAACATATATTTTCTGGAGTAAAATTTTTGCTACCAAATTACATTTTAAATATATTAAAATCAATGAGATAATTTATTATATTTATTTAATAAATAAAAAATATTAATATCAAGAAGATATTAAATTATAGCCAAGCCTTGGCACAATTGAATCCCAGAAGCAAGTCGAGATATCAAGGATGCAGACAACTGATATATCAAAAAGAAAATGAAAAAATGGTCCAGAAGCAACGACATCAATAACTCACATAGACATCACGTGGGTTGCGCGAAAGCTTATCAAAAGCCAACACCTTTAGAAAAAAAGGGAAACGGACGGTCAACACCAGATCCAATCAAAATATTTTAATAATTGATCATAGTTATCCATTGTTCAATACTTGATGGAATTAAATTATTTTCTAAGCTCCTGAATTGTTTCTTTAGTTTTCTACATTATTTGTTTCATGTTCCTTCTTTACCATTTTTCGCTATGTTAAATTCAACGTTACATCATGGGTCGTACCACTTGTGAGTTAGTCACTATCACTAGTCAGAATTGTGTGGCTTTGTAGATACACGGTAGCAAAACTAAATTCAAGAAATGGCATTTGCAGGGAATTGGAGGCTAATTAATGTGGTTTCTAAACATTAAGTTGGACACAAATTGCTTTGTTGTTTGTAAAAAGAAAAGCTTAACCTTAGCGATGTGCGACTTTAATTAGGTGACGTAGAAGCCAGAATAGTCTTGTTTGACACAAAATGGTAATCCCGAAGGAGAAAAGCTCGGATTTTTAACCAGGTGCACACACTTGCACGTTTCACGAGAAAATCATGAACTGAACTCGCTTGCCCGGTCCATGTGGGCTGTGCGTGGCCGATGGGCTGCCCGTCAATCTGTCGATCTCTTCACTGAAGACTGAGGACAGAATTCTCTTGTCCCGATGTCCTAGGCTTGTCCCGACGTATATACTGGGCTCATACGTACCATGCTCAGCTCAAGTATTGCGCAATTTGCATGGCGTTTGCTCAATCGTACTGTACAAGGTGAAAGCTGATGATGATGTGTTTGACAGGCTCGGGCAATGACGGCACTTGTCTTGTCGTGACCTTTCTGAAGGTGTTTGTTTTGGTTACAGACACTTTCGTCTTTCGTGGATAGTGTGTTGTATGGCCGTGTTTGATGTCGCTGTTAGTTGTTGTGTGTCTGTAGAAAGGGATGCAACTCACAATGTATTGATTGGGTGCATATGACGATACATATATATGCCACGTCCTCGACTATACAAGGAAGGAGGCGGGCACAATAATAAATACAAAAGATATGTATCGCTATACATAACTACAGAAGATACACATCCGGATATACAAGGATATGTATCTCAACACCCCACCCCCGCAGATCGAGCGTCGCCTGGTCGAACGCATAGAGCTGGACCGGAACTCCTCAAATGACGCCGTAGGGAGACCCTTAGTCATGATATCCGCAAATTGTTGGGATGTGGGCACATGAAGTACTCGAATGTGTCCAAGGGCCACCTGTTCCCGAACAAAGTGGATGTCCAGCTCAATATGCTTGGTGCGGCGATGGTGGACCGGGTTGGCGGAGAGGTAGACGGCGGAGATGTTGTCGCAATAGACCACGGTGGCTTTGGCAACAGGACATGAGAGCTCAACGAGGAGTTGCCGCAGCCAAGAGACCTCGGCAACCGCGTTAGCAACAGCCCGGTACTCCGCTTCGGCGCTGGAGCGAGAGACCGTGGGTTGTCGCTTAGACGACCGGGAGATGAGCGAAGGTCCGAAGTAGACGCAGTAGCCAGACGTGGAGCGACGCGTGTCGGGGCAGCCTGCCCAATCGGTGTCCGAGTAGGCGACGATGTCCGTGGCGGTGGAGGCGTGGAGGGAGAGGCCGAAGTCCATGGTGCCACGAATGTAACGGAGGATCCGCTTGACCGCAGCCCAATGAGGATCCCTCGGAGCATGCATGTGAAGGCACACCTGCTGGACAGCATACTGCAGCTCGGGGCGGGTCAAGGTGAGGTACTGCAGGGCACCGACGATGGAGCGATAAAGTGACGCGTCTGTGGCCAACGAACCATCCGTGGCAGAGAGCTTGGACTTCGTGTCGACAGGCGTAGCCGCAGGTTTGTAATTAAGCATACCGGCATGGTCGAGGAGCTCGTGGGCGTACTTGCGCTGATGAAGGAAGAAGCCGTCGGTGCGACATACGACCTCGATGCCGAGGAAGTAGTGCAGGGGCCCCAAGTCCTTGAGGGCAAACTCAGCGCGAAGACGCTCGGTGATCTGTCGCAGCGAGGTCCGTCGAGCTGGCCGTCAAGATGATGTCGTCGACGTAGGAGCAGCGGGTACGCGGTGGTGGTGTCATTGTTGTACACAAACAACGAGGCATCGGAGCGGGTGGAGCGAAAGCCGAGTTGGTGAAGAAACGATGCGATGCGGCGGGTACCGGGCGCGTGGGGCTCGCTTGAGCCCGTATAACGAGCGCGAGCCAGGCACACATGGTCGGGGTGGGTGCTGTCGATGAAACCCGTGGGCTGCTGGCAGAAGACCTGCTCCTCGAGATGGCCGTGAAGGAAGGCGTTGGAGACATCCATCTGGTGCACGGGCCACGCGCGGGAGACCGCGAGCTGAAGGACGGTGCGGATCGTCCCGGGCTTGACAACCGGGGCGAAGGTGTCGGTGAAGTCGACGCCGGCACGGCGGCGAAAGCCACGAACCACCCACCGCGCCTTGTGACGGTCGAGAGTACCGTCCGGATGGAACTTGTGCTTGAAGACCCACTTCCCGATGATGATGTTGGCGTGAGGGGTCGGGGAACAAGCGTCCATGTCCGGTTCCGCTGCAGGGCGTCGAACTCGTCCTGCATGGCCGCAAGCCACTGCGGGTCGCGGAGAGCAACCCGGGCGAGGCGGGCGGGGCGATGGCGTGGATGGTGAAGGCGCGGAAGTCGACGCGGTGCAGACGTACTCGTCCGAGGGGTACCGCGTGCTCGGGACGCGAATCCCTGCACGGGCGCGCGTGAGGGGCCCCGTGGCCGGCGGCGGAGGAGGCGGAGGCGGAGGCGAGGCGTCGCCTGGCGAAGACGGCGCGGCGCCCATGGGGCGGCGCACGCGGGGAGAGAGAGGGGCGCGGCGACTAGGTTAGGAACGATAGGTGTCTGATACCATGTAGAAAGGGATGCAACTCACAATGTATTGATTGGGTGCATATGGCGTTACATATATAGGCCACGTCCTCGACTATACAAGGAAGGAGGCGGGCCCAATAATAAATACAAAGATATGTATCGCTATACATAACTACAGAAGATACACATCCGGATATACAAGGATATGTATCTCAACAGTGTCTTTGAACTTGGTTTTTCTTTCTCCTTTTTAATAAGTTGGTTACGTGCATTATCAACATTTTAAACTGCTCAAGGTATTGAGGGCGACTTTTTTGGGGCTCCTGCTTATGCATAAGCCGGCTTATAGAAAACGGTGGGGAGAAACTGTGGTGGGAAGAAGTTGCTAGAAGCAGGTTCCTTCTATTCTTTTGGGCTTCTAAAAATTTGGCTTATTGGATGGGTTGAGTTGTGAAATATCTGTAATGCCCCTAAATTAAAATTTTGTTCTAGATAAATGATACTAATACATATGTGTGCTAGTTTTTAGCGAAAATGAGCTATGAAGGCATCAAAAAATTATGGAAAACCAAATAATAATTAAAACTAGCAGCAATTCAACATATATGACCAAATCAAAATTAGCACTCTCACAGCCATGAACATCTACACGAAAGCATGAACAAACTGAGATGATTCTGAAATTAGAGGCAGTCCATGGTGCGTGAGGACAGCCGGCCGTGAGTAGCTGAGGGCGGGGCTGGGAGCGGCGACGGGCGAGGCCGGATGCGAGCGGCGACGGGCGGGGCGGCGTGAGGAGAGCCGGCCGTGAGGAGTTGAGGGCGGGGACGGCAGCAAGCGGCGGCCGCGGCGGCGGGGTAGGCGGCTACGAGCGGGCGGAGCCGGCTGCGAGCGGCGACATTCCGTGCAGCGTGAGGAGAGCTAGCCGTGAGGAACTGAGGGCGGGGCCAGCGGCGAGCGGCGGACGCGGGGGCGGGGTGGGCGGCTATGAGCGGGCGGACGTGGGCTAGTTTTGCTTTGCTTTTTTTTTCCTTTTTCTATTTTCGGTGACGGACAGCAGCTTCAGAGTGGCATCTGCCCTAAATTGCATTAACTTGAGGGGCTAGTTGATGTACCGGTTCGGTTGGCTCGCGGAGAAGCTCGGGAAACTGGCGTCGGGCAGTTTCTCCAATTGCACAGCATGCTCGCTTCTCGGTGGAAATAAGCTGGGCATAAGCTAAACACTTCTTTTAGGCTTCAATAATTTGGTACCGAGAAGCAGGGCTACAAGCCCAAAAGAAATCGCCCTGAGTTGTCGTAGAGGACGGATGTACTTATATATTACCTTGATCAAAAAGTTTACTGCCAAAGTGTACATATTTTCGTGCCGCAAGCCATGTGTAGTTATTTGTTCAGATGACCTATACGTATATATTTTGCGTGCAATCTTCGTGGCTGCTCCAGCTTACGCCTGATAAGGAGCTATGAAACATCGATTTCTTAGATGGCTTAAACTTGCAAATAAAGGAACATTTTGAGACGGAACCCGTGGACTATTCTGTTCAATCCACGCGTGTAGTAGCGCAGGCCACATGATACATGCTATCTCACTCGATCGTCTAGTTCCAGACGAATCGGTATACATGGTCTCTACGACGACAATTCAGCGCGGCTTGCCGGACCGGACGCACAATCGCAGTCGTACGTACGTGGACCGCCTGTCCGCGGTAGCACAAGAGCCGACCCATCGTTCTCATTGTCTTTTTTTTTTATAAAGGATGCTTTACTATTTTGAGAAGCAATTACATCCAGCCCCTCTGCATAACTAGGATGCACACAGCCATTTATAGCTTTCAAGTGAAATATCTGATAAAACAAAACTATGCGAATTACATATCGAAGCGATGAATTATAAGACGCCCCCACCCTAAGAAACAACTTAAACCTTGAATCGACACCATGAAACCAATTGCCAAACACATTAGACACACTAGTCGGAGGATACAGGGTAGACGCTACTTGGATGACTGACCATATAGATCTCACAAATTGGCACCGGAAGAAAAGGTGTTTAATAGTTTCGTCATGTTGATAGAAAACACACCGTGTACTTTCATGCCAGTTTCGCTTAACAAGATTATCTTTGGTGAGAATAACTCCTCGACGAAGGTACCATCCAAAAAATTTGATTTTTAGTGGTATCTTCATCTTCCAAATTTTCTTATTATTATCAACTGGTATGTCAGAATGAAGAATCGCATTGTACAGTGATTTTACCGAAAAAGTGCCATCTACATTAAGATTCCACCTAAATTCATCCGGTTCAGGTGATAGTTGTATATCTCCTAGCCGGTGAATCAGAGAATTCCATGCCAACAGCTTTTGCCCAAGTAAAACTCATCTGAACGTCATATTCGGAGGTGAGGTAGTCATTACCATGGCAATGGTATCACCTTTGCAACGAACAATACTATACAAGGCAGGATACTGTTCACTTAAGGGTGCATTGTCTAACCAAATGTTCTCCCAGAATCGTATCTGTGCTCCATTCTTGATCGAAAAAGTACCATGGCAGAAGAAGACATGCATTCTTTGTCGCCATGAGACCAGCCCAGAAGTTTGAATCCCCGACCACTTGGGATAACATCTTCGAGCTCATATACCTTCTCATAAGAATAGTTTGCCAAATCCCATCCTCAGTAAGAAGCTTAAACAACCATTTACCTAGTAGGGCTGAATTCTTGACTTCCAGGTCATGAATTCGGCCCTACTAGGTAAATTTAGAGCATCTCCAACGAATATACGTATTGTAAATGCTAAAAATAATCGCACTACACATTTGCATCTGACCGTGGACGCAAAGTTGACCGTTGGACCACTCTTGACCGTTTGCGTCTCAGGTGCCTCCAACAGCTAGACGCACAATGCATCACAAATGGATGATTAAATTCCAACAAAATAGTGTAATATGTGAATCACATTATACATATTAATTGCAAAAATTGAGGTTCAAACTATTTTTTAATAAATTACAAACAATCTTCTTCTTCTTGGCCATCATCATGGCGGTGCTTCCTGCTTGTCAACTCTTCCGACGAGCTCATCGCGTTCGACGAGTTTGTGTTCCCCTCTGACGAGTCGCCCTTCGGGTCTTCCTCGGCGTCATTGTATGCCGCATGCGCCTCTGTCTTCGATCGGGCTTTCGCCTTCTTCTTCGTCGCCGCCGTCTCCTGTGCCGCCTCTTCCACATGCGGCCATTCCGACATGGCCTCTTCATCCTCTTAGGGGAATTCATGGTGCGTGACACATTCCGATGCGGCGTCTCGCGCTGCTTCCCCGCACGTGCAGGGGAAGCGCCACTTTGCGCTCCCTAGGGCTGCCCTTTGTGGAAACGGCTGAATCAGGTATACCACTAGGGCCTCGCCCCAGACAGCGTCTAATGACCCGAATTTTGGCTACCAAGGGCTTGGTTAGGGGTGGTGCGATATACCAATCATGCCCTTTCAAATTGGTAGTTGAGTCGCATCACATATTAGATGGTTTAGTGGCACAAACAATAATAACATCTTGGGAATTAAAATACATAAATATTTTACTAAAATCTTATAGCAATATTTTCTTAAATAATAAAAAATACATTCATTAGTACTAGAATTATTTGTAAATCTTCACGGCTTCTATGGTTTTACAGAATAATATGGATTTTCTGCTATGTTGTTACAATTCGGATCACTTAAATAAATCAGCTTGGTTATATATGTGACATTTTTATTAATTATTTTTCAACTTAATTTTATTTTTTAAGTTATCTATTTTTTGTTGAGTTTTCTATGATTAATTTCTGGCAAAAATTCCACCGATCCATTAATAATCCTGAACAGTAGTATAAATAACTTAAAAATAATTTTAAAAATCAAATATGTACTTGGATCATCTAGCGACGACTAGTCGGCTACCGACATTAACACAAGCCAAAGACGCATTATCTTGCTTTTAAAGAATCTATCTTGAACCCATTGTCGAATCATTAGTTATACCATTTTGACTCTCTTGCTTGATAAACTTTGGGAGCATGAAGAAATTATGGTCAGACTTGTTGTGTGGCTCTGTAGTTTAGGTGGCGAAGCTAAATTCGTACACTTGTCACGAGAAAACCATGCACTGAACTCCCCTTTCAGTCCGTCCTGGGCTATGGATGCCGTGGTAGACTGGCAGCACGTCCATCTCTTCACTGTCCGGAGGTATTCTCTTCCACACAAACACAGACACTGACTAGCTGGAGGGCATGGCGCAATTACCTCGTTTTTATTCTCTTCGCAAGACTGGGTGAAGGCATGGTTCATGATTCACGCTATGATCACATCACAAGGTCGGAGGCTTCGTTCTCCGGCTGGAAAACAGCCCTGCGTTACCTTACCTTCGTGTATCTTTCCAGCCAAAAAAAGAAAGAAAAGAACAAAGCCATGCTGTTCAGGAATGCCGCTTCGTTCCGACAGAACATCAAGACAGAGTCGACAAGCTCCAACGCCCAGGATGAGCGAATACCGCTTCGTTCCGATCAAGCGGACCAGAACCTAAGTTACTATTATGTTTTAGTTACGCGTGGCTATCAGCTCATGTATTTGTACCATGTAGTATTTGCTAAATACGAATTTTATTGATTTCTAAAATAACATTTTAAGCGATGTTTATCTCTAACTATGAGTTAGGCCTATTTATTTTGGAGCTTTTCTTTATCGAATTTTTTTTTTAGCTTCTGAACAATCTAGAGGTAAGAGTCGGGTTGCGCAATGGGTGTTTCGTAAATTACCGCCGACGAGGTAGCGGAGCTTTTGATGACCGCGGTGGCAAGTCACCGGGCCCATAGGAAGCTCGGGAAGTAGGTGTGCCGACGGGTCTAGTGGCCATTTCATCGATGATGTCGATGCATTTGGCTCCGGAGAGGGTGTAGCAGTTAACAAGGCAGAGGCATCAGACACTAGCAAGGTCGTCTCCGCCAACAAGGACGTTGTCGACATCTCCTCTGGTGATGAGGAGAACGTAATGTGAAGTTGGTGGCTTTTTATAAGAGGGAGGGTAACCATGACTGTTTGGAGCCTTTCCGACCGATGCCTAAATATTATTGATGATATTTTGCAAAATAAAGGACAAAGATGTTTTATTGGTGCTTAGCACTTGAAAGCGGGATGGAAGGAACTGAGAAGTTTAAGGATAGTTGACCGAGCGGGAAGTTTAACGAGGAGTAAGTAGTTTGACTATAAATTAAGTGTAGTTAGAGACTAAACTAGTCAAATACCTAAAATACTATAAATGGAAAAAAGGAGGGAGTGAAAAAAATAGAAAAAAAATCAATAAAAAATGACGTCATGGCCTTTAGTTCCGATTGTTGTTACAAACCACGACTAAAGGTCCTCCACCGCGGCGCACGTGGGTGACCTTTAACCCTGGTTTGTAACTAAACCGAGACTAAAAAGGAGAGACTTTGCTCCTGATTTCGTAGTATCGGTTGAAAAAACTGAAACTAAAGACTCTTGCCAACCGGGAGAATGGGCCTGTTTTCGGCTAGTGCATATAAGCTGCCGATGTGAAAACCTCGTTCCTCTGACCCACGCTCGATGAAGATGATATCGATGGTTCAATGTACATACAACATATTTTTTCGATAAAGGAGCATAGTCCCAGCCTCTACATCAATAGATGCACACAACTTACTTTATTAAAATCAAAGTATGAAGTCACAACCGATCCATCATCACATACAACACATATATGCATGATTCATGCTATCTTTGGGTGATAGTCATGTAAGACAAAGTTGGCGTGTCCTCGAGGACGCTGCTCCGGCGTCCATGACTGTGTATAAGAGTATATGTATTATTAGACGGATAAAAAACAGCTTTCAATTCCTAAAAACTGCCACTGCTCTTAACAAAGTGAAAAAATTCTCCATCACTCTTCTTGAACGGCTTCCGATCCTAAATTTGGAGGAAAAACACCCGAGACTCAAAACCCCAGTTTTTCAAGGCGCGGGAGCCGCCAGAACGCCCGCAGTGAATACTCCGCGCGCGTGTTGGCACTGCGACTCACTTCGATCTGCCACCGCCATCCCGGCATCCACTGGCGAAGTTCAGCGTCCGGTGGCTTCCGCCACCTCCTTGCCTCCCTCCGGCCACCATTAATTCCGCACGTCCTCTGCTTCTTTCACTAGGCTAATCGAGCTGCCGAAGCTGCCACTCCGCCATTGAAGCTGCTCGGCGAGATTTGCGAGATCCCGTCGTGCCATCGACCTCTTCGGCAACCAATACCGTGTCGCTGCCCTCGGGATATGTCCCCACCGTTCATAGAGGTCGCGTGGAAGCTCCATGGCCGCTCCACGTCCGCTACCGAGCTCGGCTGGGTCGGCGTCGCCCGTTGCTTTGCCGGCTCACAACCATCGTTCGACCGTAGAAGTCGCCCATGCATGACATCCTCGGATGTCCGCCAGAGGTAAGCGCAGGCCCGCCATGCTTGCTACATCGTCGGCGCGTCTCGCCACATCTGATTCATGCGGCGTGTTTGGTGGTTTGCCGTGAGATGCATACCGACTTGACACGAGTTTATTGAAGATACATGAGCTTTGATACATGGCAACAATTGATTTATTTGATGGTTGTATTGTGATGAACGATGTTATTTTTTTGAACTTGTAATTTGTATTTGAAATTATTGTTTATTGGTTGTATTGTGATGAACTTGTTTATGTAATGAATTGGAATAATTATTTTAATTATGAATGATTTGTTTCACATATAGAATGGTAAGTTCTTAGATTCATAGTCAACTGAAACACATCGAAATTTCGAGACTGCAATTTTCTTGTTCTGCTAGGTTCACAGTTATCTGAAATCCCAATACCATTTTTGTCCTCTCCTAAAAATATAATTTTTGGAATATAATGAGGTTCTTTTCCTTCTGATGGAGACTCTCTAAGAACGGAAAAGCAGCCCTACCTATTCTTTCTGCAAAAAGAAATTCTAAACAAACTCATGTAGTTTGGGATTGCGGACAATAGTCGCCTGGCAAAGGCGTAGAGGCTTGTGTACCCAAGAAAATACACCCGGCAAAGGCAAAAGTACACGGCAAAGATGTGTCTTCCTGTAGTAATGTATTTTTTTTAGAAACACAGTATAAGCGTAGAAGCTCACACATACACTCAACCCCTATGAACGCACACACACCTACCTTTATGAGCACCTCCGAAAGACTGAGCTAGCGGCTTTCCCGTATACCCAAGAAAATACACCCGACAAAGGCAAAAGTACACGGCAAAGATGTGTTTTCCCGTAGTGGTGTTTTTTTTTGAAAACCACAGTACAAACGTAGTCGCTCACTTTTTTTTTGATAATGGATGCTTTTTTACTTATAGAAAGCAATAATTACTTCCGACCTCTGAATAGCTAAGATGCACACAGCCGTTCAAAAAGTCTCAAAAGTCTGTAGTGCTAAAAAAGACGAATTACATATCTGACATGAGCAAATATCAGACATGAGCAAATGGTACATCATTACATTCGTTATAGCATCGATCATCGTTACTTTATTTTACACACATGAAGTATCCCGTACGTAGTACATTTTGAAAGAACCGAATGCCGCCTGCAATATCTACCACAACTTTGTTCTGGATACATATTATATTGATATAAAACTGAGAAGATATGACGAACTCTATTGCATTTGCTCATATATAGAGATGAGCAGCCAGCCGCGGTTTAGCTTGCAAACCAGTGGTTCAGCTAGGGCAAGGCTTGCATAGCCTTCCTGAAGATTGATCCTCTCAACGCCCGGAGGCTTTGTCCAAGTGAATCCCTGCAACATCCTTGCAAACAGCATCACTGTGACAGATGTACCCAGGGAGATCCCTGGACAACCCCTCCTCCCGCTGCTAAATGAAACAAAACGTAGGCCAGGCTCAGTGAGAAGTACATTCGCAGTGTTCAAATGCCTCTCCGGCCGAAACTCAAGCGGTTCGTTCCATATCTTGGGGTTGCGACCAAGTCCTCTGCGACTTAAAATGACGTGGCTATCCTTAGGGACCGTGTAGCCAGCAATTGTGGTGTCCGCCATGGCGACATGTGGTACGTTAAGAGCATGGTAGGGATGTAAGCGGAAAGCCTCCCGGATGCACGATTTGAGATAGTTTAGATGAGGAATGTCAGATTCCTTAACTAGTCTATCTTTACCGACGACAACATCCAGTTCATCAATAGCTTTTTGCAGGACCTCTGGCTTGTTTATCATCTCAGCAAGCGCCCACTCGACAGCATTCGATGGGTTATCGATTGTTGCAAACATCATTTCCTGCATCGGTCGAAGTCATAAGAATAATTAGATAAGTTTCATTTTCATATACAATATGAGATACAAAAAAACGATGAATGAGTTCTTGAAAGAGGTTAAGACTCCACACTAACCATTGTTTGTGCTCTGATTTCTTCTAGGGTTAACAACGGTTGTCCATCTGCATCTTCAAGATAAACCAGGACGTCCAGAAAGTCTCTGGCCTCTTTCTTACCGCTACCTTTCCTGAATGTAGTGGACCTTTCACGGATCCTCTCCTCTATGATGGGATCATGCAATCTATTGAGCACTCCCATGACATTCTTGCAAACCATCTCATGGCCCTCCAAGTCGAGGCCTACGAGGGCCGGGAAGTAGTCCGACACGCAGAAGCTGTAGAGATGGTTGAGCGCCGTGAATAGAGCGGCAACATGTGCCACCTCATCATGTCCGGGTCCAATAGTCGACGAAGCCGATATGTCGTTGCTGAAGTATCGCTTACCAAACACGAGCATTCTTATGATGTTACAACAGAAATGCTTTGCTACATGGCGCACGTCCACAAAGCTGTTTGGACGTGCCATGTTTTTTATGTACCTCACAAGGTGGTTGTACTCGTCACTCCGGAGGTCGTGGAGGCTTTGCTCCATAGATGAGGTGAGGATCTCACAGGTGAGGACCTGCCTCATCTTCTTCCATTGCTCCCCACATGGTGAGAGGATGGAGCCCTTGTATCCGAAGCTGAAAGCCCCGGAAGCAAACGTGGCGGGACGCGAGGCCAGAACTTCGTCGTTCTTCCGCAGTACCTCACGGGCCATCTTCGGACATGTCACAACAATGACATGAGTACCCCCAAGACGGAGGCACATGATGTCTGTGTTCATCTCCTCGAGCAGGCGATGGATCCACCGGAATACCGCTGGCTTGTTCCACACCATCTGGTGTGTGTTTCCGATGATGGGCAGTTGCGGAGGCCCCGGTGGAAGACGCCGGCATCGCTCACGATGCTGCCATATGATGGGCTTGAGATAAAACACCAGCAAGCAGGTTGCCGTGATGAGGAGCATAACAAGATCCATATAGCTTGAGGTGAGGTTGCTATTTGGAATAGTAGGATTAATGGATAGGTAGGGTGGGAGTAATGAATAAATAGTTTAATAAGACTTGTGTTGGATGTCACTCTTGCTTGGTCTATGTAAATTGCTCAATTCGAAGGGTATATTTATAGGACGATGGCGGAGCCAGCTACAGCAAGGTCGCAATTAGTCAGCCTGGATGAAACAAATTTGTCCGTCCATGGCATAAACCTGAGTCATCACTAACGGGGATTTTCTAAAATAGGCATATATTGAAGCTAGATGTCACAAATGGAATTTTCTGAAATAGGTATGAGAGACAATTGTTCTTAGGGCTTTTGCTTCAGTGTGCCCCTTTTACAAACTTTGATCTTATATGCACCTTAAAAAAAACTTTGATCTTACATGGATAATTTGGATTTTCCGATATCCTTTCATAGACTAACTTATCCTTTCCACTTTAGTACTGGTGGAAGAAAAGGAGAACACAGAAACACACCTCTTGTTCTTAGCATGGAAAAAAAATAGCACGCTATTTCGGCGCTAACAGCACACTATAGCATTTCTAGACAGGCTACACTACATCATTTCGGTGCTATAGCGCGCTAGCACGCTATAGCATGTTAATAACGTATTTTTCGGCTGACGCTATTTTTCCTTGGTTCTTAGTAGTCATATTCTACAAACGCATGGACTGAAGTCACAGAACCTTCTTTGTCCTCCACGTCGATCTCCTTCCTGTCCGGAGTCATTTTCCTCCGCGCAGAGTACTAGTAGTAGCAAATGATGCATAATTTCCTCTCTTTCCAGCATCTGATGCCCCTGACAAACAAATACACCGAGCGAGCCGTACGATTGGACCATTTAACGATTAGACATGCGCACTACTCCATGGCGGACATATAAATCTCGTGTGATGCGTGATGTAAATCGCAAGAACGAGAATCCAATTAGTACCATTTCTCCTATAATGGAAGGACGTCGATCATCGTACGTCGTTCTCGCCTCTGTCCTCTCACTCCACACTGATAGCATCTCTGGCCGAAAGCCAAAAACTATTAGAGGAGCAAATTACTCCTATAGCGGCTGAAGTGGCATCTAACCGAAAGCCCAAAAAGTTTTAAAGAGCAAACATAGGAATCCCGCTCAAAAATCCAGCCCCCTCTCATAAATTTGCTCGGCCGGAAGGCCGATGAGAAAATCCACTCCGTCCGTCGCTCACTCTCTTGCCGCCATTTTGCTCCCTACCGCCCCTCCTTCCACCCAAACCCGCCGGAGATGGCATGATCCCGCCACCGGTCGCTGCTGCCTATCCGCAGCGCCTTTCGGGGCCGCGGCATGCATCGTGGCCGTAGATCAAGCTCTTCCGACCTCCCACCGTCGGCGGCACCGCATGGCCAATACCACGGTGTGTGGCATCGGTAGTGGGGGACCTGGGTGGCCGAAATCACCGACCGAAACACCGGCCAATGCCACTGGCTCGGTACGTTCCAGTCGGCGCGACATGTGGCGTGGGCGCACGACGTCGCCAAGGTCCGGTTCCACGGCTTTTACAGCGGAGCGCTCAATTTCCTCCTCGAGGGCGATTCCGTGTCGGAGCTCTTCTCCCCTCCGAGCCACGGCCGCGCCGCAGGCTTCGCTTGGGAGGATGGAGAGGCTCGCACTACTAGGAAAACCCGCATCTGTGGCGCATGCCTTTTGTTTCTGTGCGTATGTTTTGACTTTGATTTGACCGTGCTATTCTATTTTGCAAATCAATCAAACACTCAAGTTCCCACACCTGTCGTGTTCATTTACCTTGTATTGTCGAGAAAGTTTTCATGTCTCTGTTCCTGCCATTTCAGTTTTGCTGAAAATGAATCAAAGAGTCCAAATCTTATTGTGAAAGAAGAAGAGGTGCACACTGAATCTTGAGCCTGCAGTCTGCACTGAATATCCACAAGCATATACACGCATGTCCGTCGTAGGTGATTCATGGGAGGTGGCGGTGGAGCGTGTCCGGCGACATGGAGATCATCTGCAGCAGGCTGGAGCTGGAGAAGGTCTCCTCCAGCGAGATGTCGATCTTGCTGCTGCTCCCCATGTCGTCGCCCCTGACGACGTGCACCAGCTCCCGCGCCGCCGCCACCATCCCCATCCCGTTCTCCGCGCTGAGCAGGCACCGCACCGCCAGCTCCAGCACCTTCCGAACCTCCTCCGCCGTCGCCGGCAGCTGGTTCCTCCCCGACGACGAGGACGAGGACGAGGCCAGGAGCAGCGTTGGGTCGATCACCTCGTGGAGCCTCCCTTCCCGGACCTTGGGCGCCACCGAGTCGAACGGGTCATGGTGGCGCAGCCCGGTGAGCAGCTCGATCAGCAGCAGCCCGAAGCTGCACACCACGTCCTGCTCCCGCGCTGCCGCGTCGGTGCCGTAGTAGTAATAGTAGTTGGTCGTGGCCGCCGTGGAGGAGACGATCTTGTGGCCCGCGATCTTGGCGGCGAGGTCGGCGTCGAGGAACACGTCGCTGGATCTCAGGTCGTGGAGGAACGTCGGCGCCCCGTCCAGCGCCTGCAGGTAGGCCAGCGCGCTGGCGAGCTCGATCGCGATGTTGACGCGGTGGTGCCAGCTGAGGGCGGCGCGGCCGCCGGCGACCGTTCGGCGCAGGTGGTCTTCCAGCGTGCCGCCCGCGGAGTGCTCGTGCACCAGCAGCAGCGCGCGGGTGGCAGGGTCTAGGAGGCAGAAGCCGACGACGCGGGCGATGTTCCGGTGGGAGACCTCCGGCAGGATCGAGACCGCGTCGAGAGCCAACCTCAGCTTGTCCTGCGTCTCGTACCCGATCCTCTGCACCGCCACCACGGTGCCGTCGTCAAGCACTCCGGCGTGCACCATGCTGCAAAGGGCCTGAGCTCCAGCCACGTCGACGGCCTTGTCGCGGCTGTCGTCGAACCGTCTCTTCGCCGCGTCCAGCTCTTCGCAAGTGAACTGCCTCGCGTTGCACACGCTGCCGAGGATCTTGGGGATGCACGCCGGGTCCAGGTCCCACCGTCTCGTCCCGTCGCCGGAGGAAGACGACGGCTGCCTGAGGAACAGCCAGAACGAGGCCGCTGCGGCGAGGAAGAACACCGACGCGAAGAACCCGGCGAGCGCCACCGCCTTCTTTGAGCAGAACCTCCCCTGGCAACACTCGGCGCCCGTGCCGTCTCCATTGCCGCAGGGGAGCCGCTTGGAGCAGCCGGTGCCACCCGCAAAGCCGTCGCCGACGAGCCCGGCGGGGCACGTGCACCGCACGCCCCCACGTACCGCCGTGGCGTTGACAAGCACGGCGCCGTCGGCGCAGGCCGCGAGGGCGCTGCCCCGCGGCACGGCCCACTCCACCTCGATACCTCTGGTCACGCCTCCTGCCGACGACGAGGGATTCTTGACCCAGCTGGAGAATCCTCGGCAGCCGAAGCCGGCGAACACGGCGAGCCCGTCCCCGGGCTTCCACACGCTTCCGTCAGAGAGCGGGTAGCAGCACCCGGCGGCCGCGGGCGTCGAATTCTTTCCGCCAGCGCATGCGGCTGCCACGTCGTCGCAGCCGGCGCGGCAGAGCGAGGAGTCCTCGCAGGCGTAGAGACGGAGGACGTTGCTTGGCGAGACGGCGAGGAAGGGCGCAGCTGCATGAAGAGCGGCCGCCGGGGATGACGCGCGGGAGAACGCAGCGTAGGCCGGATCACAGGGCGCGGCGGTGGTGGCGGCGTAGTCGAGCAGGAGCGACGTGCCCCCCCGGAGGAAGTCGAGGACACGGAAGGTGGCGCCGAGCGGGAAGGTGAGGGTGGCGTTAACGCAGGAGAGGCGGAAGAGAGACGACGAGTTAGCATCTGCGGCGGATGAGCAGGAGGAGTTGAGGTGGAAGGGGAATGGGAGGAGAAGGTCGCCGCAGCGTTCGGTCCCGCCGCCACAGCTGCTGCTTGGCTCAGCACCGGAGACGATGACGAGTAAGAAGAAGAAGAATAAGTGGTGGAGCAGCGGCGGAGGGTGAGACATGGGTGGCACTGGCATAGAGCGGCGGTGGACATGGCCGGCAAATCTGGTTGCTACTAGTAGTAGTGACCTCGATGACGAAGGAGATCGGAGTTGGGAAGGGTGAGCTCGATCGTACGAACGCGTTGGTTGGCGCGCGAAGTTGAGCAGTTTAGTGAGGCAATTGCGTTGTTCTTCGTGTGCCATTTGCATGGTTCTTCGTTTCTTTTGATTATCAGTTCACGTGCGGGTAGATTATGTGTCCCCTAGTCCACGATCGATGCATAAACATAGTTGAAAATGAAGAAACTGAAGTGGAAATGGAAACCCAAGGGAGGGTCTATTTATTTTTGTGTCAATATGTCGGTGGAAACGGGAAATGCAAACTAAAGAGGCAATTTTATGACGCAGAGAAAAAGAAAAAGAAATCACATCTAGCAAAGGGAATCAAAAAAAAAAAAATTTGGGCTAAATGGAACAAAATTTTGTGACAAATGAACAAATCAGCACTACACGTCACAAAAAAGAGGCAGCAGAAACTGAAATTTAACGACCTAGGAGCAAATCACTATTACTTCATCTGTCTGGGTTTATACTTCCTCCATTCACAATTACCCTGCGTTTTACATTTAGTCGAAGTCAAATATTGCAAAATTTGACTATAAATATAGAAAAAATATTAATATCTAAAATATAAAATTAGTACCATTAGAATCATCTTGAATGTATTTTTATATTATGTAAATATGCAATTATAGATGTTCATAGTTTTTGCTATGTCTTTGATTAAACTTTAGGAACTTTGACTTTGACTGAAGCCAGAAGGCAGGGTAAATAAAAACTGAGGGAGTATATCATGCAAGTATCTCTAGATCATGTATTTGCAAACATAAAATGAGCTACAGAGTGCAAAAATATTTATTAGAAATTTTTGATGTTATATTTTTTGATGTTATAACTTTTGAGTTGTAAAGTTTATTGGTGACCTAGATATACATGAAGGACCCATAAACCCAGACAGTGAGCAGTAGTACATATTTAGAAAGGTTAAGAGCATTCCCTAACCGATCACTCTGGGCTATCCACGAGCAGGGATTGGGTATTGGCAAAAGCATCTAGAGCCATTCGATTAGAGACTGAGTCTCGCGTCCATCTCGACAGTTGCAGCGTGAAACAAAACCAACCCTTGCCGAAACCCTAGCAAACTCTAAAGTTTAGCAAAGCAAACACATGAGAATTAGTGTCTTGTGTGCAGTGGTCTTGTATAAGGAGATTGAGATAGGCGGTTATTTGCACCTAATGTTTTATGGAGACCATATGTGTTATATTGTTATATGCTAGTACTAAGTAGATGTGCCCCATAAGCTTCCATTTTGTGACTAGTGTGAAGTATCGGACACCACTTTTTTGGGTCATAGGTCTAGATGGATCTATTATAAAAAATCAAATTTTAAATGCATTCTAAAATATGAAAAAAAAATTCCCGTGCATACATCTGAACATTCTAAGGTTGGACACGAAGTTTCACAGAAAACGACATTTTTTCTTGTATGCTCAAAAATAGCAAATAATGTCTCGTGAATAGCTTTTTTCGAGCACCATAATTTTGTTTTTTACATGGTAAAAACGTCTTTTTCATGAAACTTTGTGTGCAAAAATACAATGTCTAGATTTACACCCGGATACTATATCTTGGTGTTTTTCCACATTTTGAAATATATTTTTTGGACGGTGAAGATAAAATTTATTTCTTGAAGTATTGAGTTTATATCCGTTATTTCTTTTTCATTGCTCAGCTGATCTATAGTAATAAGGCTTTTATGGTAATCCTCATCTTGCTGCTGTTGTCGCTGGCTTAAATCTGTTGATGTGTAAATAGCGAAACTTGCAGGTTGGTGTTGTCAACTATGGTTGTAGTAAGTTCTTGTATTAATAATCTTTGCAATATCAAAGTTCATGTCTCTTGGATGAATGTCTTCCTCGTTCTGATCGGGGGATAACTAGTGTTAAGTGTAGGGAGCTGGAAACTATACATGCTTTTGTGTTGTTTCATTAAAATTTGACAGTTTAGACCATGCTTGTTGGGCTGCCTGTATAGAGAATCAGATTGTTACACCTATAGCATCAGGAGCTAATTAATTAGTATATTTTGTTTTACTATGTTGTAGGTATTAGTTAAATATATCTGGAGGTATCTTTGTGTTCCAAAGACTAGCTTCTCATTCCGCCCTATGGAAATATGTTTATGCCCTAAAAAACACAACTGCGTCAAGAAGAAGCTCTAGCATATGCATATTTTCAATGCAAAGGCTGGGGGATTCAACCTTCTTTTGGGTTTTATTTTTGAGAAATCAAGAGTATCTGCAAAAAAAAATGTTAAGCAAGAGGCAGCCGATGTATATCATGCAAGGTGAGCTATCACTACGCTCAAACCTGCAAAGTAGTAGACATTTACATTCAGACTTGCTAGGCACTAGAAGCAGTGTATTTCCCATAACACTCGACCAGAACTATCTTTGCAAATGCAGGCAATCGAATAAGTACCTAGCACTACATCAACTGCGGCGTCAATATTGATTTTAAGCCATCCTTCGCCTGGAGCAGACCAAACTGCTTTACCTTTTTTTCCTTCCACTTGGTCACTTGATTCTTACTACTATTGAGAACAACACGCCTTGAGTAATAATAGGTTGCTTTCCTTTACTATTTTCAATGAGAGTGCAATTCAGATTTAACTCCTAAAGATAACGACCGAGAAATTTTGTTGACCCTAGGACAAAACAATCACCATTGTCATGAATAATATCATTTCTCATATGCCATCTGCGCCAAAGCATCATCAACACCACTCCCCTTCTCTCATTGCAAATATCAGCGAGCAAGAGGAGGAGCCAGTCAGGGCCTGAATATCTCAACATGTCATCCTTCGGCAAGTCCCAACTTTTTCTCATCTCTTCTCGGAGTGCTCTCGATTTTGTACAGGAAACAATGTCGTGGAAGCTGGTTTTTTCTTCGACACCACATATAGGGCAAGTGCTATCAGTCTCTACTTTCCTTCTAAACTTGTTCTTCCTTGTTGCTAAATTGTCCGCTGCCGCATGACCAACCAAAGATTCTAACTTTATTTGGTACAGGGGCATTCCAGATCAACCTCCAAATAGATCTGTTATTGTCACTTGCCAAGCTAGAACCAGCCACATCTGCACACTTATTTTTTAGGTTGTACGCTAGCTTGTAGGCACTTTTAAAAGCAATTGGTCTCGTAATGCCACGTGACGAAGTCACTAGAATTTTCTCCCGGGGCCTCCATCTGCAGAATGCTGTCAGCATCATTGGGATAAAACATTTTATGAACTAGAGCAATATTCTAGCTTCCATAATTTTGATTAACCAGTTGACTAACCGTTCTATGTCTCACCTTAGACTTGCATGAATAAGGCTTCGGCGCATAGTTCCTTGGTAACCAACCATATCTCCAGATTCTAATGTTCTTCCCGTCGCCTATTCTTCAAATGATTCCTTGTTTCAACAGCTCCAAGCCATGTTCAATGCCATGCCAAACAGAGGAGTCGTCAGCGCGGAAAACAGTATCGACCAGGTTTCCTCTAGGATAATAGATGGCTTTCATGAGGAGATCAACAAGGCTCTGGGGATTTTTGAGTAATCTCCATGCTTGCCTAGCAAGAAGAGCTTGGTTGAACAAAGTAGAATCTCTAAATCCCATTCCGCCTTGCTGTTTTGGTTTAGTCAGCGTATCTGTTACCCTCCAAAACCCCCCGACGGGTTTCGGTTAAGCAACACGAAGAGCCGGGAAGCTCCCAGGGCCGCTTAGTGGATCCCTGGCACCTCGCGTCGTCCCGCAAATCTTCGCGCGCGCGTCCCGGCGGTTGCTAGGGCGTGCCACCTGACCTATACCTGGTCGGGAAGGTGTTAGTGCTTCGATTGTTCCTGCATGGTAGACACGTGCACATTAAATACGAGCCTTATCGGCTCTCAGGTTTCCCTGTGGATCGGCTCAAAGAGCCGATCGCCCCATGGTCCTTGATGGATTAGCAATGGCATGGGGATCCTGCTTGATCAGGACAAAGCTAAAACGATCCACGATAGTTTAGGATTTTCACCGCATAATCGGAACGTCCTACGTGCGATCGGGCCTAGCAGCTACGAGAGACGATGCAGACTACCCCTACGAGAGGCCTAAAAACCAACATGTGTTGATCCTCGGAACATCCCTCGCAGGGACGGTAAACAACGCCTAACGCACCACCGGATCGTCCGACTCCAGCATAAGGCCTAACTATGCAGATATTAAACTAATCCTTGCAGATGCAAGGAGCAACTATAACGGATCGGATCTACTAAGCATGATCAAGCAAGATGCTGCCCTTACGTCTAGATCGACGTAATGGCAGCAAGGTGTCTAAGGACGGCATTGCCACGCAGATATGCACGTGAAAGCACCAATGCAAGCCCCTAAACACCTAAGGATAAATAGTACTGCTCGCCATCAACAAGGCTTCAGCACGAGCAGTACAAGGATAACGAATAAACTTACGCTGCCTAGATCGCAAGATGCGATCTAGGCAGCATGGTGCTTACCCGGGAGAAACCCTCGTATGAAAGGGGTGGCGATGCGCCGAGATTGGTTTGTGTTGGTTGAACGATGATTGTCGTCCTTTTCTGATAACCCTAGATACATATTTATAGTCCAATGGACTTTCTAATTGGGGCGTGCACCTAACCGTGCACGGGCTAGACTCTATCTCTTTAATCTAAATTACAATGCGATCTAATATGTTACAGATACACGGGCAACTTGGCCCAAACTTTTAGTGCAAGGCCGCTCCAAAGATGCTTCATGTGTACGTCCTTCAAGCCCATCTTCACTTACGGCCCACCTCCCAATTTGGCCAAAATCGGGTGGTAACACATGCCCCCCTGGTTTTGGTAATGATAATATCAAAACCATCTGTTTTTTTTTCGAGGGGTCATGTCGTGGCAGAGCAGAACCGTCGCAGTTTTCTTCATGATGACGTCTTGCCTCCTCAGCTTCTCTGCGCGATTTGACGGTTCTGGCACCACGTCTTCGGGAACTGCTTAGGCATTAAACCATATATTCCCCCTTTTATTCGGCCACTTCCTGTAGTTTCTCTCTTCATCCCCTTGCTCCACAGTAGCCATCGGCAAACCGAAAAACCCTCCTCAGTCCCCATGGATTCTTCCTCTTCCTCCGTTTCCTCTGGCCTGTCTCTCCAGTCCTCCTCTTCCAGCGAGCTCGAGCAGGAGGTCGATCTGATGGCCATCTACGAGGCCCGCGCTCCAGAGTACTGGGACGCGCGGGATTGGGACTTCTCCAGCGAGTCGGAAGACGACGATCCCCTCACCGACGGGGAAGAAGACCTTCAGTTCCTCATTGACGGGGAGCTGGAAGGAACAAGCGATGACGACCTCTGCTCCTGGGAAGGGAGCTCTTCCTCCGACGAGGAGGAAGAAGAGGAGGAAGAAGACGACGACGCCCCCCTCGAGGGTTACCCACCAGCGAAACGCCTCCGCATGTGGTGGGATGACGACGACAACGATGACGAAGAGGAGGACGAAGCCCCCGCAGAGGGCTATGGGAGCAACGACGAGGAACCTGTCGGCAGCAGCGCCGATGGGAGCTCCGAAGACGATGAAGGCGGTGACGGCCCGTAGATTAGAATCTACTAGTGTAGGCCTAGCAGCAATAGATTGGTCAGCAGACCCTTCCTTTGTTCTTCCCTTCTTGAGCAATCGGCTCCTCTCTTGTAAGAAATCTGGTTCATCAATGGAGAATTTCCCTAACTTGATTTTACCGATTCCTTTTATACTCCTTTAGCCGATTGTCAACTCGATCGATTTTTAGTGAGCCAATTTCCCCACATCGATCCCCCCATGTCCGCGGAACCAGCTGATGACCTTCCAATCGGCTTCTAAGAACAGGACATCCACGAGGCCAGCTGTTCCCCAAGTCTTAGTCGAGGTGACCACAATGATGAGGACCCGTAATTTAGTCAAACAGTCCCAGGCATGACCCACAGGCTGTTTTGGGATGCCAACTCTCTCCCAACAGCACTGCCAAACTGGCAATGAGGCAACTTTGAGCACTTGCACTAGAGTCGATGGCCGTGCATCGGCTTTGCCCCATGAGACACCTCAAACAGGATCGTGACTCTTACCAGCCAACCCGGCGGGCTGGCGGCCTGGTTTTGGGCAGGTGTCTACAATAGAGCCCCGTGCGTGTCACTCAATTGACTTGTAGGTGGAAACTGATATTTTTGGCAACATCAGCACCGTTCCTCAGACAAGCTGTGACGCAGGGCCAGCCGATTCCGAAAAAATCGGCTTCCTATAGCGAAGGATCCTTCAGGGCCAACTGCCCCCCGAGTTTCTTCCGTTCCAGCCCTGCGTCTCGCCGATCATATTGGCTCATCATCTTTGGCAGGCTGATGCAGTTCCCGGTGAGGACGTTTCCCTGATACTCTCCCCCATTTCGGTCGTGACATGCCGTAGCCGATCGCCTCATCATCGACTATCCTCCTGGTCTCAGAAGAGACATGCTGCTTCGTCGGGCTCGCCCCTAATCTGAACTGCGTGTTTGTGCTGCTCCTGCTATTGATCAGGGCCGCGACCCGATATTGCCAACACAATGATCCGCTTGGGGGTTTGCTAACTGAGGAGAACCGCCGGCATGTTTGCCCTTCAATGGAGCCTTGCTGCCTGATGACTGCTCCATTAAGCTCCTGCGTGTGACGGTCGCATCCCTTAAGTCGATGGCCGTGCATCGGCTTTTAATTCTTAAGTCGATGTCCACGCATCGGCTGTGCGAAAATTTTCTGTATTTTCGATTTTTTACGCAGCCGATTTGTTTACGTATCGGCCCCTATATTTGAGCTGCTCTGCTGGATATCCGACATTCGTTCCCAGCTTCGTATCCTCGTGTCCTTGTGTCTCCTCCATCTATGTGCCCCCCGAGCCGATTCTGTCAAGTAATTGATGGTATCGGCTCTTTAGGCATCTGCTGGATCAATGCTGAACACAGACAAAGGTATGTTGAGGATAATTTCGGCCGATTGCGGGAATCGGCCTCCCTTCTCGTTGCAATGCTTTGGCGATGATTTGCAACCTCTTGGATTTCCACTGTAGCTACGTGGCATGTTGGAGATAAGATCCTTTATTTTTTCATTTTTTGAGGGCCGATCTCAGGGATCGGCCTTGCCACGTATGTCCAATGCCTTGGACGTGCTACCCTGTCAGGACTACGGACACCATGTTCGTGTCAGCCGATGCCTGTGTATCGGCATCAGCCGATGCCTGTGCATCGGCTTTCGCCTGTTTTGGGCGCCATACTTTCTTTGGCGGGCGCGCCTTCGTCTCCATGGTTTGCTGAATCTTCGCGGCCAGATCGGGCCGCGCTCTCCTCAACGAGTACAGGTACTGTGCCTCGGCTTCTTCCAAGTTTCGCAGCCGCTGCACCCGACGCTTCTGAGAGTGGCTGAGTCCATCAGGGCACCACCTTGGACGGTGATACCTATCTTCTTCTCCATCGGACTCCTCGAAGTCCTCTTCTTGAGATGACTCAGCTCGTTTACTCTGATGTGGGAGAGGTCCTAGACGCTCGAACACTGAAACTTCGTTCGTCCTTCTCCTTCGCTGTGTGCATTCTGGGCAGTTCTCGATTGTCGGCAATCGGCTCATTCCTGAGTCCCAGCAATGTTTGAAGAAGGGACAGTCCCAGTGCATGTCCACGTTGTCTTGCTCCTTTGACCTCTCGCTGGCGTAGCGTTCGTACCCGTCGTTGTTTCTGTTGTGCTGACGATACCTCCTGTCCACTGCATCTGACCGATGATATCTTTCCTCATCTTCGTCGTAGCGTCGACGTCGGTCATACTGCTGCTCATATTTGTTGAGGAGATGCATCACCTCATCCTCGGTCAGGTACCGTTTGTCATCACCTTGGGGCCGGTCGCGTGGAACGGCCTCCTCTTTGTCTTTGCCACGAGAGTGGCTGCTCTCTGCCTTGTCCGCGCCATGGCGAATCACAAACCCTGCCATATTGATATCGAAAGAGAACCCTGGTTCTCTTATGGAGTGGCTAAGATCCACCATGTTGACGTCCGGAAACGGACGCCTGTCTACCTTCATGGCAAACTGTCCGAAAGTTAATCGGCCTGATTCTATCGCCATCTGAATTTGTGCGCGCAGTACTTTGCAGTCGTTGGTGGTGTGCATGAACGTATGATGCCATTTGCAGTATGGCCTCTTGTTCATCTCTTGTGCCGTAGGGATCTTGTGGCCTTCGGGTAGCTTCAACAGTTTTTCTTTCAGTAACAGATCGAAGATCTGTTCAGTTTTCGTCACGTCAAAGTCCAACCCTCTTGGAGGCCCTGGTGGATTCACCCATTGGCAGGACACAGTACCGGCGTCCGAGTCCACTCGGCTCATCGCAACTTCCCGATCTTCCGTAGAATCTTCATCTTCATCGGCATTGACCGGGCTGATCGCACGCTTGAACTTGTCTTGGTACAGTTCCGGATGGCGCTGCTCATATAAGGTCGGTCTACGACCAGGTGCGTCGCCGAGTTGTACTCGACTTGGAACGTCGGATCCTTGAACGACGCCGCCGGGCTGCCACGGCCAGCTCGATCGCCTCTTTCTCGGTTATATGAACCGAATAGCATCGGTTCTTGACAGCTTCGAAACGCTGAATGTACTCAGCCACTATCTCTCCTCGCTTTGCCGAACCTGTGCTAGTTCGGCAATACCAGCTTCGGTAGTTTCCGAATGGTATTGGGTGTGGAACAGTTCCTCCAGCTCGCTTCCATGATTGCACTGAATTTGGCTGCAAAGAGGTGTACCACCCGAAAGCTGGACCGGTGAGGGATTGCGAGAAGCACCTCACCCGTAACTGATCTGATGCCGAAGCCATGCCCAGCTGGGCCAGGTATCGGCTCACGTGCTCGATGGAGCTAGACCCTTCTAACCCACTGAATTTGGTGAAGTCCGGGAGCCGGTACTTAGGTGGCAGTGGGATCAGGTCGAACTCATTGGGGTACGGCTTGGAATAGCCGATTACTTTCTTCTTCGGCAAAATGCCGAATTGGTCTCTCAAGACCGCGCTAATCTGATCTGCGGTGGAGGTAGTGGCAGCTGAGCTTTCATGGACTGGTGCAGTGGCATACTTGGCTAACCACGCTTGTTTCTCAGCTTCTGCTCCTAAACTCCCCGCTGCTGCAGTTGTTCTTCCTGCCGGAACAATTGCTCCTGCTCCGGCAATCCCTCCTGGTGGAGCCTGGATCGCCTGCGTCCAGTTGTTGCAGTCCGGCACAAACACGCACACGTAACCGTGTGGGACTTCCTTGGGCGGGTCATGTAAGAATTGATAGTCGCCCGGGTCGCCCCCAACTTTGTAAACGACGTATGCCGGTGAGCCTTGTTGCTGTGGAGCCGCTGTTGCGTACGGCAGAGGCGGCCTGGTGTGGAGTTGCATCTCTCCCTGGTACGTCCCTAGAACAGGTCCTGAAGGAGAGTAACGATGCTCCATGATCTCTTGCACCACACGGAGCGCAACGCGCTCCAAAGTGTTCACCGAGGCTCTCGAGTGCCGATGCAGTGAATGGGCCACCATGTAGTTGATCTCCTGACGCAGGGCTCTGGTACGTCCCTCTGAAGGGAGAGACAGATCCAACCCATCGAGGATGCCTTGTGGCGCGAATCCTTTGAACCTGACGCCATGCGACCGGGTCTTCTCAAAAGAGCCGATGAGTTCGGCGTCCAGGATGGCCTTCAAGTCATCGTACTTCTTCTTGTGTTCCGTGGGGAGATCCTCGTACGTGATCGGCTTCTCCGCCACCTCGGATGTCGATGCTGACATGGATGTTGACGTGGATGTTGCCGAAGATGTCGACGTGGATGTTGCAGAAGATGTCGACGTGGATGTTGCAGAAGATGTCCACGTGGATGTTGCAGAAGATGTCCCACCGGGCGTGCCAGAATGTGTTACCCTCCAAAACCCCCCGACGGGTTTCGGTTAAGCAACACGAAGAGCCGGGAAGCTCCCAGGGCCGCTTAGTGGATCCCTGGCACCTCGCGTCGTCCCGCAAATCTTCGGCGCGCGTCCCGGCGGTTGCTAGGGCGTGCCACCGACCTATACCCGGTCGGGAAGGTGTTAGTGCTTCGATTGTTCCTGCATGGTAGACACGTGCACATTAAATACGAGCCTTATCGGCTCTCGGGTTTCCCTGTGGATCGGCTCAAAGAGCCGATCGCCCCATGGTCCTTGATGGATTAGCAATGGCATGGGGATCCTGCTTGATCAGGACAAAGCTAAAACGATCCACGATAGTTTAGGGTTTTCACTGCATAATCGGAACGTCCTACGTGCGATCGGGCCTAGCAGCTACGAGAGACGATGCAGACTACCCCTACGGGAGGCCTAAAAACCAACATGTGTTGATCCTCGGAACATCCCTCGCAGGGACGGTAAACAACGCCTAACGCACCACCGGATCGTCCGACCCCGAGCATAAGGCCTAACTATGCGGATATTAAACTAATCCTTGCAGATGCAAGGAGCAACTATAACGGATCGGATCTACTAAGCATGATCAAGCAAGATGCTGCCCTTACGTCTAGATCGACGTAAGGGCAGCAAGGTGTCTAAGGACGGCATTGCCACGCGAGATATGCACGTGAAAGCACCAATGCAAGCCCCTAAACACCTAAGGATAAATAGTACTGCTCGCCATCAACAAGGCTTCAGCACGAGCAGTACAAGGATAACGAATAAACTTACGCTGCCTAGATCGCAAGATGCGATCTAGGCAGCATGGTGCTTACCCGGGAGAAACCCTCGTATGAAAGGGGTGGCGATGCGCCGAGATTGGTTTGTGTTGGTTGAACGATGATTGTCCTCCTTTTCCGATAACCCTAGATACATATTTATAGTCCAAGAGACTTTCTAATTGGGGCGTGCACCTAACCGTGCACGGGCTAGACTCTATCTCTTTAATCTAAATTACAATGCGATCTAATATGTTACAGATACACGGGCAACTTGGCCCAAACTTTTAGCGCAAGGCCGCTCCAAAGATGCTTCATGTGTACGTCCTTCAAGCCCATCTTCACTTACGGCCCACCTCCCAATTTGGCCAAAATCGGGTGGTAACAGTATCCCACAATGCCCATTGCACTTTCCTTTTATCTTCATCTCCACCCCACCAAAACTGTCTGATGCTCTGCACATAGTCTTCATGAAAAGACACAGGTAATTTAAAAATGACCATGACATAGATCGTTAGGGGCTCCAAGCCATGTTTAATGCCATGCCAAAGCCAAAGCCAAACAGAGGAGGCGTCAGTTCACCCCACCAAAACTGTCTAATGCTCTGCATATAGTCTTCATGAAAATACATATGTAATTTAAAAATGCCCATGACATAGATCTCTAGGGCCTGAGCAACAGATTTTATCAACTCCTGCTTTGCTCCCATTGACATAAACCTTTCATCTCATATGTTAAGTCTTTTTCTGAACCTATCTTTTAGTGGCTAGAAACGCTGAGCTTTTATTCTTCCTTCAGGGGTGGGAAGGCCCAAATATTTATCCTCGAAGGAACAGTGACTGACAGCCAGAGTATTTTTGATATATATCCTCTTGATCAAGTGAAGGGCAAGCTGGACTGAAAAGGATGGAACATTTAGAATGGCTAATGAGTTGGCCCCTGCCTTTTTCAAAACTCATTATAACATGTCTAGCCACATTAGCTTCATGGCCCGTAGCTTTGAAGAACAAAAGGCTATCGTCTGCAAAAAGCACATGGGAAATACCCGGCGCCCCTCTAACACACTTCAGATCTTGAAGTTCTTGGTTGTGGACAGCTTTCTGCAATAATGCTTAAGTGTATGGACGTGTCTGAGGCGGAAGCAAAGGCTTGTCTTCTGGGCCTTCAGAGTATAGACGATGTGAGTTTGGCTTCCATTATCTTAGAGTCGGACTGTGCTGCTGCAATGGAAGGAATCATTAGAAGAAACCAGGAACAGGAACAGTCTCACACTTGGATTTTTTTTTATGACATTGAGAAGATCCAAAATAGGTGCTTCAGATTTGAGGTGCGGATAATAGGAAGAGAGGGTAATGAAGTGGCACATAGGCTAGCTTCTTTAGCTAGGTTAGCTTGTTATGGCCAATCCTAGATGTGGCATGTCCCTCCAGAGTTGGTCCGGTTGGTTGAGTCCGAGTATGTAAAAATTGTTATCTCTAATCAACCCTCTTTCCTAGCTAAAAAAAAGAAGTTGTGTATTTTTTGTCAACCTATTTGTATTTTCTTTTATATTCAAGCTACCATAAAAATTGTTCCTGTTTACTGTTTACTACTGTAGTCCATTCCGGATGTGTTTGTTGATTAGATACATCTGTATCTACAAACTTAAGTTAATTAATATAAATCGGGGGAGTAGTAAAATTATTTTGCTTTTCTAATTTGCGTACTATTATTTTGCTTGTAGTGAAGATATCAATTCTGATAGTCATGTAAGGACTGACTGACTGCACACCTCGTGTAATGGTCTCGACGAGCTTACTTTTTTACCTTTAGTTTGTGCTGACCATACTCGTTGTAGCATGGTTACTAAGAACATAGTACAAATCTATGGTATCCTGGTCATTTAGTTAACTTCAGCATTCAGACAATCATGGCATCACTGTTATCTAGTGCACTTGCCCAACATTTTTTTTTAAATTCTATCAGGTGGTGAGTAGTTTGGCTTAAAAATAGTTAGTTGAAATCAATAATATTTCAACTTAATCATTCATAGAAAGGATGCTTAATACCTATACAACTAATTTGTTTTCCCATGATGTGCTTCTCTTGATGCCACAGATCCTCGTTTCATCGCTTCTGTTACTTCCATATTTTCTGTTGGAGTTTTGGTGTCACCCGTGGTTGGAGCATCTATCATTGGCCTTGATTACAAACATCAAATCAGGTGATTCATTAATTGTTCGCATAGTTACAAAATATAGAGATACTTCATGTGTAATTGATTTCATTGTAATTCATTGATCATTGTGATGTTATTGTAAATTAGTTTTTATGTAATTCCCTTTAATATAAAATGTCATCAATACTGTGATTTTTTAAAACAAAAAATTTAGCTGACCGCATCATTTACATTTGAGAAACTATTAGCTGTGTTTTAAAAAGTTTATAGTCACTAGTAAAAAAAACATTGTCGCTGACGACTTCTCTTTGATGGGACCGTCATCAACGATATTTTGCATCACCCGGAACTGAGCCTACATAAGGTAGTTATAAGACAAAGCCTCTATAAATCAGTAAAATCATGTTCATAGCAAAGCTCTGGATACACTAACACCAAACTTATTAATCTAAAATACTTTGTAAAATCCAAATAAAAATACATTAGATCTAAAATTTGAAAGAAATTATTCCGACGCCCGCTTCACTATGTCCATCTCCATAAGCGTCGTGTGTCTTTACTGATTAGGATATGTAGGCACCCGTTAGTTTAGTGTAAGTTTTCCTATATATAGCAGGGACTTAAAAAAACTTTCAGGGAAACAAAAATTGCACCAAGTAAACCCTTAGCAGGCCGAGCTCAGGGCGGTGTTGCATGCCTCCAGATTCCTCTTGCGCCGAGGTACACGCCGGATAGGCCCCTCCCTTTCGCGTTGCCGATTTTTCGCACCTTCTACTCCACTCGTAGGGGAAAATCTATGCTACTCCGAGCACGCTATGATCCATGTCACCGAAATCGCATGCAACAGTGTGCGCGGAGGTGTGGCACATCAGCGTCACGCTGCCAGTTTACACACCCTCTACCATACTTGGTCTTCTCATATCCACCACAATCTCTAGAGGATCCACAACGGCTCACGGCGTACACAAGAGGAGCGGCGACGACTCCCAAGGTATATGTTTTTATATGTGTAGTGATCTAGGAATGCAAATGTCCTATGTGCAGTCAAGTTAGGGTTGGTGATGTATGATGTCAAAAGCCCCCAAAATAAGTGATAAACTAGGCTAGCCAGGTCATTATCTAGTATTTTTAGGGGTCATAGTGGTGTATTCAATTCTGACATAATGGTGCTATCGAAATTTTTATGTGTATTGTTCTAGGACTAAACTTCATATGTATGGAAAGAAACATACTTGTTCTTTTTTACTTATTAGATGCCTACTTTTCTCCGTTTTCAATGATAAAAGATAATGTATTCTATTTTTCTAATTCAAAACTAGAGGCCTATCTAGGTTGAACTGCACAAGAGCAGCCAATCGCACAAATTAATAGCATCGCGAAAATAATAGGCCACAAAGATCTACATTTTTTCTTCATTGTTATATATGTTTTCTTTTACTAAATACGATCTTATTTTGGAACCATATGAATCGTCCATTTTTCACAGTTCTCTCTACAAAGATCTACATTTTTTCTTCGTTGCTATATATGTTTTCTTTACTAAAATACGATCCTATTTTGGAACCATATGAATCGCCCATTTTTTACAGTTCTCTCTATTTCTTTACTTAACTCTTTTGAAGCAGGAGCCAGTAACCCTATCTAGAGTCAAGGAGCTTGTTAGGGAAACAAGACATAGCAATCCTGTCCGAGTCTTGTTGATGTTGTACTCGAGAATGCTGGGCAAATGAGGCAAGCCGTTTCCATATCAACCATAACCAAGGCAAAGACATAATCTAAGGATTTGTCATGCATGGAAGTTATTCCTTGTTGTTAGCATCGATATCATGCATTGTATGCTCTGTTCAGTTATTTTGATTGGTTAACTTGTAAACCGTGTTTTATCATGAAAAAAGGAACTGTTCACATATCCCGTGGTATTACGCTATTTTGTTTGGCATGTGCTTCATCAGCAACTTCTAGCCATGCAGTGCAGCTAGGTGTGCACTTCTAGCCGGGTACTTGTCTGCAAGTGATAAATGTAAAATCTATCGAAAATGTTGGCATCTTATTTACGATAGTATATTATATTTTCATGATAGGTGAGGTTTTCCACATATTTTACATTAATGTATTGAGATTTGTAATAAATAATTGATTAGTTTTAATGCTGCAGAACAAGAATACGCTATTTTAGGAGTATTTTGAAGTTCTCGTAACCTTACAGAGGTTAAATTGACTCTAACATTTTTTTCATGATAGTTTTTCCGAAAATACAAGAACTCGTGAGTACCGAACACGAAGTTGGAGCTGCCTAGGCTGCTAGAAGACGCCTATAGCAGCGGGCAAGGCCCACCACATTGAGCCTGCTATTCTCTTGAGTCCACTGTTTTCTAACGTGTAAGCCGAGGCCAAAGCGGCAAAACCTATTCGCCGCCCATTAGCGTGTGTTAATACGGCGCGCATGCTAAGGTTTTGGTCGTTTTTTTTTTTCGTTTTTCTTCTGCTGGTTCGCAGTTCTCTCTGGTTCTTCCCGGTTTTATTCGGTATTTTGTTTGTCTCTCTTTTTTCTGTTTTTATTTTTTCTGAATTTTTTAAAATACGAGTACAAAACTTTGAGCAAAAACATTTTTCAACACATTTTATTTCTGAACAAAAAATATTATGAGCAAAAAAAAATTTGAGCAAACATTTTTGTAACAAATTTTATTTCGGAATGAAAAAAATTGAAACAAATTTTTTTTCCGACATATTTAAGTTTCTAAACAAAACTATTTTTCGAACAAATTTTTTTTAACAAACCTTTAAAAGTATTTTTTAGTTTGAATATTTTCTGATAAATGCTTTGCTACAAAAATCTAAGTTTTGAAAATTTGAAGTTTTTCGAAATAAAAAAATAAAAATAAAAAAGAGAAATCTGGGAAAAGTTTGCCCACCAGGGAGCGGGCGCGGTGAAGTCGTGCGTGCGGTGGTTAATCCCGCAAGCACTGAAGCGGCGTGTAGGCGCGTCCGGCCAAAGCATCACATAATCCTGCGGATTACTCGTCCAGTTAATTAGTCTATGTGCAAGAAAGTCAGTCGTCGCCGGAGAAAGTACACGGCAAGTCGACGCAACATACCAGTTAGGGCCAACTTTATGTACGCTTGAATCATTCTCGCGTCATTCTTGGCCTCCAGAAATTTACCCGGCTGTATACATGTAGAGAGTCATCCAAAGTGATCGAGGATGCAAAGCTGACCCGATGAGGAACGCGCCAAAAACTGCACCCAATCGACGACCTCGCGGACATTGGTCGATATATAGATATACGTACCTAGCTAGGTGAGGTGAAGCTCCTTTACGTACTGTTGCGCTTGTGTATTCGGCACACTACCATCTCGATCAACTTCATGTCGTTTATGTCCGGCCTAGCTCCGTGCATTGCGTACATTAAGTCAAGTTGCGCGTGGGTTCAGAAAGTCCAGTATATATAATCGACTGAACCGTATATAGCTCGTACTCCCGTGCGAACTCGATCATGCTCGCCATGTTTACCGTCACAAACGTGTCGCATTTCGTCCTAGCAGCAGCCATCGCCACGGCCTGCGTCGTGCTGCTAATATCGTCTTCCTCCTGCCCGTCCGGCATCAAGCTCGCCTTGCGCAACAATGAAACTCAAGCAGATCCCAGCATGAGGGTACGTCCATCTACATTCCATGGGATCCACTTTCATGGTTGGTCTAGCCTTTTTTTTAACTCCCCAGCCTCTGCATCAATCGATGCATGTGGCCTTTATTAACTTTACTAAACAGCTTATGGATCGCAGAGTGTTGCTACATGGATCAGCTACTTACACACCAAACATTCCGCCATGAAACACTAGAGAATCAAAAGTTTATTATACTAGGCCGCCACCCGAATCGGCTGCACAAATCGTGTGCTACCGTTTTCAAACAGCTGCACAGAAGCCATGACCTTCCTTTACTCCTTCGTCTGGAGACAAGACCACGTACGGATTCAGTAGGTAGTCATAGGGATTACCTGCAAATAAGAAGACGCATTTGGTTTTGTTAAAATAAGGTCATTCCTCTTGTTCCATATTGCCCATAATAAATCACATGCTCACAATCGAAACTATAACTTTATCTTTCTTTCTTACACCATGCAACCAATTACCAAACAAATTTCGTTATACTAGTTGGAGGTGCAATATTAAACGCAATATGAATAATATGCCAAACTAATTGGGCAAGAGGACATTCAATGAATAAGTGTTGTATTGTTTCATCTTTATCACAAAAGCAACACTTCAAATTACCATGCCAATTTCTTTTTGCAAGATTGTCTTTTGTTAAAAATGACTTTATGATGTAAAAACCACATGAAAATCTTAATCTTCCAAGGAACTTTCATCTTCCATATGTATTTGCGTAGGTACAATGTATTACCATTCATATAATCTAAATACATAGATCTAACAGAAAACATACCTGGTGTTATATATTAGATTCCCACGCAAATACATCTTTCTTGTCATTCAATTGTATATCTATCAACCTCTGAATTCAAAATGCACCACATTGCCCATTTGTTCTCGGTAACATTCCGTCTAGACACAACATTTAACGGCTTATGTGACATAACATCAGCCACCGAAACATTTTTCCTGTAAACTTTATTATATAAGAGTGGATAATAGTGCGTCTCTAAGCCATGCGTCTTCCCAAAATCTAGTTTCCAAGCCATTACCAATTTTTAAATGACCTCTACTAAAGAAATCATCCTTGACTCTTAGTATCCCTTTCCAAAAAAGGAGGGTCAAAAGCATTTGTCTTCACTTGAGCTAACATTTTTTAATGTAGGTACTTATTCTTTATAAGCTCCTGCCGCACTCTATCCCCATTAAGAATTTTAAATAACCATTACTCGGTAAACATTTATTTTTCAGTTCAAGAACTTCAACACAAAGACCCCCTTGGTCTTTCAGTCTACAAATAATGATTCACTTTATCAACCTATATTTTTTGTATGCCCATCACTTTGCCAAAAAAAATGTTACTAGAAAAAATCCATTTTTCTTTCTTACCCTTTGGGTATTTAAAAAAGAATAACATAAACATAGGTAAGCTAGTTAGTACAAAATTAATAAGTACAAGCCTATCACCATATGAAAGTACTTTTCCTAACAAACTAGCAAGTTTCCTTTCGAAACGGTCTTCAACGGGCTTCCATTCTCCATTCTTGAGCTTACACGAAAAACGAATAGGAATTCTTAGGTATTTGAATTGAAACGAACCTAACTCGCATCCAAAAAATTGCAATATTTCTACGTACTATCTTTTGCTTGGCCAATATAGAACACCTCGCTTTTTTGAAAGGTAATATTGAGTCTGCAAAACTACTCGAAGATACTAAAAGTTAATTTCATATTAAGAGCTTTTTGAATGACATGCTCCAAAAAAATAATAGTGGCTTCAGCGTACTGTAGAATAGATACCCCACCATCTACCAAATGAGGGATGGGCCCTTTTACTTGCCCATCCATTTAACCCTAGCTGCCACTATGTTAAAGAGAATAGCTTGATCTAGCCTTGCTTGTTTATTTTCTTTTTTTTATTACATTAGTGTAGGGATGGTACTATCCGGTGAACAGGTTGGTCTAGCTTTTTCGCTTGATATTTTCCCACCTTTTCTAAAGAAAACTAGTTTATTTCATCCCTATCAAATAAGTCTGTTCCTTTCAAATTAGCGGATAGGTACTTTCTATATATATTTCTTATTCGATGTGTGCATCGATTGATGCACAATGCTGATCTCCACACGACTAACCACAATTCCATTAATTAGCCTAATTTCATGTCAAAATAGTATTTAATTAACTTCATTTCATGTCAAAATAATAATTTATTAGCTACATTTAATTAGAAAACAATAATTAATTTGCTCCATTTATGCCTTACAGCTTAACTAGGCCTCCTCCCTCCTTAGTTACAAGTGTTACATTTTGCTGATCTGGAATCACATGATCCCTCAAAAAATATTTATTTTTAAGTATTTGAATTTCCATCGGTGGTAGTTACATCGGGGAGGGGACCATCGGTGGGTGGCACCTCCTCTGGTTGCACTAAGGGAAAAATAACCCACACATTGGACAGAAATACAAAAAAAAATGTAGTCCCTCCATACCGGATTACTGGGCTTCTATTGAAATTAGAGAAAAAACCCAAAAATTAGGCTCAATTATCGTTTATTGCAGCGTTAACTAGGGAGGCTATGGGGAGAAAATACATGCATGCACTGATTACACGGACTTGATTGGTAGCTACGGGGGACATGCAGCCGGAGGTTGTTATTAGGCTGCATGTGGGAGGAATTAGCCAATGCATGCGCCTAGAAAACGGCCGGTTGCTTATCTCTTCACATTAATCATGGAAATTAACATAACAGTGCGAGATTAGAGGGTGAAATTGTGCCAATAGCTGAGCACCTAGGTCGCAGAGCTTCTCCTAATAAGCCTAATAAACCGGTATGGAGGGAGTACTTATTTTACCCATCTCGCCACTTGATGACCTTTATGACCTTTATGTTTGTGTTACTCAAAGTTAAAATTCATGGATCCGTCCCTGCTCCATGGACTGACTCTGATACTAGTTTTGTACTAGCTTAGCTAGGGGGAAACACTCAGCTGTGATCTATCGGCTGTTTGGCTAATTGCTTGTTCTATCTCGAGTTCTTAGTTTCATTTTGTCTTTATGCATGTAAAGATTTACATCTAATAGTTGTATGTGTGGTGTGTATGCATGATCGAGAGCTGCAGGCCGCTGCTGCCGTGACTAGTGCTACACCTGGTGACGACCTAGCCATGCTACTGAGAAGCGCAGCAATGGAGGACAACACCGTGATTATGACCTTCACGAACGGGGCCATGTCATCGCCCGGCTCGCTCCTGGATCTCTTCCTGGAGAGCTTCCGTGTAGGTGACAAGACAGAGCCCCTACTGAAGCACCTCATCGTCGTCAACACAGACAACAAGGCATTGGAGCAGTGCAAGCGCGTGCACCCCTTATGTTACCGGCTAGACATTGGCGGCGGCATCAACTTCACGGCGGAGAAGTGGTTTATGAGCAGGGACTACCTGGAGATGATGTGGGCTAGGAACAGGTTCCAGTCTCGTGTCCTGGAGATGGGCTACGGTTTCGTCTTCACGGTGAACACTCACATTGCCATGGATTCAATTTGCATTTTTCGTAAAGGAAATATATTAATATCGGAAATGGATTCAATTTTCTAGCTCTAGTTAACATGGTGATGATTTCCATGGCCTGTGTAGGACGTGGACATCGTGTGGTTCCGGAACCCGCTGCTACAAGTTCCAGTGGCCGCGGACATCGCCTTTTCATGCGAGAGGTACAACGACCGAGCGGACCCATACGACCTGCGGAAGGACGCCAACGGAGGGTTCCTCTATGCCAAGCCAAACACGAGGACAATCAGGTTCTTCAAGAGCTGGTACGAGGCGAGGGCGGTGTACCCGGGCCGGAACGAGCAGTATGTATTCGGTGGGGTGAAGCGAGAGCTGTCAGTGCGGCACGGCATGACGTTGCTCTTTATCGACACGGCTTACTTTGGCAGCAACTGCCAGCCCAAGAAGGACTTCCAGCGGCTCTGCACGTATCACGCCAACTGCCTCAAAGGGATGACCAACAAGCTGCAGCTCCTCCGAGGAATCATGGGTGAATGGAAGCATTTCAGGAATAACACTAGTGTTTCACACTGATGTAACATTTTATAGGCATAATTATGTTATATTTCAAAGCTATAGCATATGGAATATTTTAGGTGATTTAAAAATTGGAATAATGTTACAATGAATAAAAATGTATGCCCAAAACAAGAAATCATCGGATTTAATGAGGCTATTTGCAATCTTGGACTGATTGAAACCCCCCTAAAAGGAAGATTTTTTTAAGTAAAAAGGGTTCCCCTGATTTCCTTATCAGATCACAAGCTACAAGGTCTCCTTACAGAGCCATCAACATTGATAGGTTTTTAAACAGCAAATATAACCTAAATAGAAAGTGATACCTATTAGGAAGATAACCGAAGAGATGAAGAAAACTATCAAATCTATTGTACGGCTCCCAAACTAATGTCATCCATTATTAATGTTGTTACCCTACCATCAAAACATGAGTTACTAGCGGCGCCACTACCTCACCATTCTCTTAATTTTTACCATGTAATTAGGGCTAGATAATGTTCCAGTAATCATTAATTGTATCCTGGCTGTGCTACTCTATATAATGTGCATTATGTGATCTACATACTCACTCGCATATTCATGCGCCCCCACTAACCATCCACATCTAATGATAATCAAGATCAAACAAGCAGAGGTAGGGTATTACTTCATCGAGAGAGCCCAAACCAAGGTACATCGGTGTGCCATCCCGTTGACTGGCTCTCCACGTAGTCTTCCTCATATTTTCATCCCTCCTAGCCATCCCTGATGACAGATGACTGAAAACACCCACAACAATGAAAAAGTAATTTAGTAGATGAGTTAGTTGTAGTTTGCAATCATGAAGATGATGTTTTTTCTATTAATTTATAACATGATTGCTTGAAGATCTTTATTAATGAAACATTATTCATTGAGTAGCTGTGATCATGTGTACAACTTAGTAGATATGATAATTATCTTCAAAATCCACAAATTTTATCATTTGCATTCTCGAGGACAAGCATAGAATAAGTTTGGGAATGGTTATATGTAAGGAACATATGTATCAATTTCAAATTTTATTGTGTTAACATCAAACTTATATGCAACACGTCATGAGTTACCACCACTCATTTTAATGATTTTTTGGGGTTTCCCAAAAAAAACCCCATTTTCTTTTCTATCTAACTCTAGAAAACAGGAAAACCCTACTTTTCATATATTTAAATTCCAGAAACCTTAACTTGTGCCACTCAAACACCCCGTGAATTTTTGGCACATCATTATTGTGAAGGAATAATACTTGGAGACGATAGGGAGGCCATAAGAGGCCCGAAGGTCTAGAAGTTGCTAGCCTAAAAAGTGGCCCATGCTAAGCTGACAGGAGATCGATATGGCCACACGATCGTCTGATCGACCTTATTCATGAACCCTCCCAATTAGACCTCCGAGATTTCCAACATCTTGGCAATCGCCCTAATGATGTGAGGATAGTGGTGATATTTTCATTATCCTTTATGGTTGATATTTTGATTGAGATGGGTTATTATATGCAATTTGAGTATGTGTTTGCTGTATTTATAGAAGCATTTACCCCAATCTTTTATGCATGATGTGGTCAAATTAGATGTGAGGAAGTGAGGGGAATTCTCACTATCAGATATGGAGTACACTTGTAGTGCACATGCTGATATTGACAGAAAATTTGGGGCTGGTATGCTTTTACCTATCCTCTTCTACCTCGGTGTGAATAAAAGGGTGGCAGTGTGTGTTAAATTCCTTAGAAGCAACAAAATGGACAGAGATTTGGTGCACATGGGCACTAGTGATCTCGTTTTTTTTAAAAAAATAATAGTTTTGAGTTGTAAAAAATTCTGGAAAAAAATCCACACATAGTCAATGATGTATCCCACAAACGGGCAAAAAATCAATTTCAAATACTTAATATTTTGAGCTACACAAAAATGACAAAATTGTAGATCTGAGTAGTCATTTTCAAATCTCCAAAACATATCAGAATTTGTTATTTTTTTCCAGGCCAAAATAAAACGAATATCGGATTGGGATTTTTCACGATTGTGGGATGTATCAATGGTAATGTACAGAATTATTTTCATGATTTTTTATAACTTGTAAAAATATTTTTAATTTTTTTAACTGAGCGAGAGCACTGGAGCTCGTGAGCTAAAAGCACTTTTCGCAACAAAACCATTCTCCTGTATTTTGAAGCAAGCACATAAAAAATTTCAACATCATGTAACCACTTAAGTAAATACTTTATTTAATTATTTAATTACAAGTATGTAAATAACCTAATTGCTTGAGGAGTATTAGTGAGATTTGTTGCATCAGCTCGATATTTAGGATGTGATGCCCATATAAATATCTGTCAAAAGCTACATTAAAGTTGCATGCATGTAACTTATCAAGAAGAATTCATTTTGTTTCACTATGTTTATGAGACATAAGTTAAGTGAGGCCATGAACCCAATCCACTTTTACTAAAATAAATCGTTTTTAAATTGCTGCACTTGCTTTTACATTTTGTATTATTATATATTTCAAAAATGCAGAGAGATTTGTTGCATTTATTTGTACCAACATCTTCTATTTAGCACCAATCACCATTCGTCAACATCTCTTTCCAACACAGATGTACCTGAGAACTACCACAGCTGCAGGCCGGGCCTGCACAGCTGAGTTGGAAACATAAGATAACTTTTTTTTTCGATAAAGGGCGATTTCATTACTTAAAAGGTTTAAGTATTACACCCGGCCTCTTCATAACTAAGATGCACACAGCCGCAACACAAAAAGCAGACAATTCCATGTTTGACCAAACGAAAATAAGAACGCAGGACGCAGCCTGGAATACTAAGATATCGGTGGAGCAATCCTGAGACTATGCCGCCACCCATGTAGGGAAATAAAATCCTTCGCCGTGTCCTCCAACCGTGCACACACCTCCGTAAAGAGGTCGCGGTCCTCCATACGCTGCAGCAACGACCATGAACGGAGCAAACTGGTGCACCGGTAGACAACCTGCAAAAGATTAGCATTTGTGTTATTAAAAACCTTGTCATTTCTACATAGCCACAGCGACCAAATAACAGCAATCGCTCCCACCCTAATAAGTGTTTTGTACCTATGGTCCACCCCATTAAGCCAATTACCAAAGATATTGGGAACGCTACGTGATGGATATAAGGTAGAACTCATTTGGATGATTGACCATATAGACTTTGCAAACCGGCACTGGAAGAATAAGTGTTTGATTGTCTCATCTTGATGACAAAAAACACACGATTTACTTCCTTACCAGTTGCGTTTAGCAAGGTTGTCTTTAGTAAGAATGACCCCCCGACGAAGATACCAAGCAAAGACCTTAGTCTTCAGAGGTATCTTCATCTTCCAAATAAGCTTATTATTAGATACCGGCTCGACGGGTTGGATCAAGGACGTATACATGGATTCAACTGAGAATATCCCATTCTCATTTAGATTCCATCTAAAAACATCCGGCCCATTTGTCAGCTGGATAGCTTCCAAACGCTGCAATAGGGCATTCCATGATGCTAGCCTTTGTCCATTAAGATTTCTTCTGAACGTCATATTAGGTGGAGAGGACTCCATTACCTTGGATAAGGTATCACCTTTATGACGCACAATATTATATAAGGCTGGATATTGTTGTCGGAGAGGGTAATCTCCAAGCCATTTATCCTCCCAAAATCTTATATGTGTCCCATCATTGATCAAGAAAGATCCAAATGGGAAAAAATATCTCTTCGTCGCCATCAGGCCAGCCCAAAAGTGTGAATCCCCGGGTTTCCATGAGACCTGGGATATTGCCTTTGAACCAACATACTTTCTCTTCAAAATGGTTTGCCAGACCCCTTCTTCAGTGAGTAGTTTAGCCAGCCACTTCCCAAGCAGGGCCCTGTTCTTAACTTGAAGGTCATGAACACCGAGCCCTCCTTGATCTTTCGTCCGACAAACAACTCCCCACTTAGTAAGCCGGTATTTCTTTTTTTTCGCTATCCCCTTGCCAAAAGAATCTTGATCGCAAATAATCTAAGTGACGCAAGACACCTTTTGGGATTTAGAAGAATGATATCATATACAGTACCATATTGGTTAATACTGAATTAATGAGTACCAATCTTCCACCTAGGGATAGCAATTTACCTTTCCAACTACTTAACCGTTTTTGCAATCTTTCCTCGACATGTTTCCATTACGCCAACGTAAGTCTCCGGAAATGAATCGGGATACCTAAGTATGAGATAGGAAACTGGCCCAACCCGCAGCCAAATAGTTCGGCATAAAGGTTTGCATCGTCTTGGGCCTCACCGAAACAAAACAATTCACTTTTATGGAAATTAATCTTCAATCCCGTTAGTTGCTCGAACGCTGATAAGATCAGCTTCACATTTCTTGCTTTATCAAGGTAATGTTCCATAAAGAGAATTGTATCGTCGGCGTATTGAAGGATAGATAATCCACCATCCACGAGATGGGGAACCACTCCTTCAATTTGCCCATCAGCTTTAGCACGCTCTATCATGATCGCAAGCATATCCGCCACAATATTAAATAGAATAGGGGATAGCGGATCACCTTGCCTTAAACCTTTTTTTGTTTGAAAATATCTACCAACGTCATCATTGACTTTAATGGCGACAATTCCTCCAAAAACAAAGTTATGAATTAGAGCTCGCCACTCCTCAGAAAATCCTTTCATTCTGAGGGTTTGCTGAAGGAAAGACCACTTAACTTTATCATAGGCCTTTTCGAAGTCGATCTTTAGGATAACCACTCATCTTTTTACGATGTAACTCATGAACTGTTTCATGCAAGGTAACAACCCCATCGAGGATATATCTTCCTTGCATGAACGCCGTTTGAATAGGGTGAACCACGTGGTCGGCTACAGAATTAAGCCTAATAGTAGCTGCTTTTGTAAAAATCTTGAAACAAACATTAAGAAGGCAAATCGGCCTATATTGTTGAATCCTTTCAGCCTCATTAACCTTAGGCAATAAAATGATCTCTCCGAAATTTATACGGAAGAGCTCTAGTTGGCCCACATGAAGCACCGCAAAAGATCCATCATGTCCTTTTTGATTATGTCCCGGAATGTCCGATAAAACTCTGCTGGGAAACCATCTGGACCTGGCGCTTTGTTGTGCTCCATTTGGAAAATTGCTTTCTTCACTTCCTCCTCCGAATATGGGGCGGTCAGAAAAGCATTTTCCTCGGCAGAAACTTGAGGTATGTCATCTATCCGGTTCTCATCCATTGACAGATTACATTCCTCAGGTTCACCAAACAAGCCTTTGTAATAATTTGTAATACTAGGAAACGTGCCCGTGCGTTGCACCGGGAGTGAACATATAACTTTTGGTCGGCACTATCTAAATTTGCCTCAAAGTCAATTAAATCTTCAGGTCCTGCCTTCGAAGTGAATCAGAACTCTAATAAAATGGTAGTAGCAATATTTCAAATGTGATGAACTTTGAGAAATTTAAATTTTCAGTACTTTTATCTATTCTTTGTACTACCTATACCCGACGGGATATGCGGTGTCTGGTTCATTAATGTAGGGATTCGTTGCATAGAAAACAAAAAATTTCCTACCGCGAGAACGCAATCCAAGCCAAGATGCAATCTAGAAGACGGGAGCAACGAGGGGATGATCGAGACTCACCCTTGAAGAGATTCCAAAGCCTACAAGATGAGGCTCTTGTTGCTGCGGTAGACGTTCACTTGCCGCTTGCAAAAGCGCGTAGAAGATCTTGATCACGGCGCCACAAACGGGCAGCACCTCCGTACTCGGTCACACGTTCGGTTGTTGATGAAGATGACGTCCACCTCCCCGTTCCAGCGGGCAGCGGAAGTAGTAGCTCCTCTTGAATCCGACGAGCACGACGGCGTGGTGTCGGTGGCGGTGGAGAATCCCGGCGGAGCTTCGCT
Organism: Lolium rigidum; assembly: GCF_022539505.1. Classification (NCBI taxonomy): domain Eukaryota; kingdom Viridiplantae; phylum Streptophyta; class Magnoliopsida; order Poales; family Poaceae; genus Lolium; species Lolium rigidum. The sequence goes on from NC_061514.1 coordinate 321,799,652, forward strand.
AAGCGTGCGGGGAAGAAGGAGGAGTGGGGCGGCTAGGGTTTGGGGAGAGGGGGTGGCCGGCCTCCAAGGGGTGCGGCCAAGGTGGTGGCTTTGGTGTTGGCCGGCCCCCTCCCCTATGCCCCTCATTATATAGGTGGAACCCCAAGTGTTGGACTACAAGTCTTCGAATAAGACCCGAACCCAAAACCTTCCATGTTGTAGGGAAACCTACCCAAGTTGGGACTCCCACCCAAGTGGGATTCCCACCCTTCCATGTGGGGGGGTGGCCGGCCCCTTTGGGGGGAGTCCACCTTGGACTTTCCCCTCTAGGGTTGGCCGGCCATGGGTGGTGGAGTCCCTCCGGGACTCCGCCTTCCAAAGTGATTTCTTCCGGACTTTTCTAGAACCTTCTAGAACCTTCCATAAATGCACCGGATCATTTTCAAACATATAAAATGACTTCCTATATATGAATCTTATTCTCCGGACCATTCCGGAACTCCTCGTGATGTCCGGGATCTCATCCGGGACTCCGAACAAATATTCGAACTCCATTCCATATTCAATTTCTACCATTTCAACATCCAACTTTAAGTGTGTCACCCTACGGTTCGTGAACTATGCGGACATGGTTGAGTACTCACTCCGACCAATAACCAATAGCGGGATCTGGAGATCCATAATGGCTCCCACATATTCAACGATGACTTAGTGATCGAATGAACCATCCACATACGATACCAATTCCCTTTGTCATGCGATATTTTACTTGTCCGAGGTTTGATCATCGGTATCACTCTATACCTTGTTCAACCTCGTCTCTCGACAAGTACTCTTTACTCGTACCGTGGTATGTGGTCTCTTATGAACTTATTCATATGCTTGCAAGACATTAGACGACATTCCACCGAGAGGGCCCAGAGTATATCTATCCGTCATCGGGATGGACAAATCCCACTGTTGATCCATATGCCTCAACTCATACTTTCCGGATACTTAATCCCACCTTTATAACCACCCATTTACGCAGTGGCGTTTGATGTAATCAAAGTACCTTTCCAATATAAGTGATTTACGTGATCTCATGGTCATAAGGACTAGGTAACTATGTATCAAAAGCTTATAGCAAAAAACTTAATGACGTGATCTTATGCTACGCTTAATTGGGTGTGTCCATTACATCATTCATACAATGATATAACCTTGTTATTAATAACATCCAATGTTCATGATTATGAAACTAATCATCTATTAATCAACAAGCTAGTTAAGAGGCTTACTAGGGACTCTTTGTTTGTTTACATAACACACATGTATCAATGTTTCGGTTAATACAATTATAGCATGGTATATAAACATTTATCATAAACATAAAGATATATAATAACCACTTTTATTGTTGCCTCTTGGGCATATCTCCAACAGTCTCCCACTTCCACTAGAGTCAATAATCTAGTTTATATATGTAAAGATATAACACCTTGGCCTTCTGGTGCTTTATCATGTTTTGCTCACGGGAGAGTTTTAGTCAACGGTACTGACACACTCAGAAACGTATGTATTTTGCAATTCATTTGCGTCTTCACGCATCACTCATTTTCCAAATGAGTTGGCATTAAATATGTTTGGTCTTCTGGTGGAACCTTAATTCCGCGGTCTGAAATATGTCACTAATATTGTCACACACAATATAGCTTCAAAGTTCTGACACTATCGGAAGTACACCAAGTTCTCAAAGAACCTCTTGACTTAATATCCTCAGTCATTGTCAAAACAATGACATATTCTGCCTTCTTTTGTAGAATCCGTCACAACATTTTAGAACTCTTCTAAATCTAGCATTGTGCTACCTTTTAAATAACACTTATCCTAATTGAGATTTGAAATTCATTTTTATATGTGACCAAACTAATATCGGTCCAACATTTTACAGCGATTTGTTTGTCATTACCCCATACAAAAATATATTTATATATCCTTGATTCTTCTGAAGTATTCAAGAATATTCTTACTGTTGTCCAATGATCATCACATGAATCATTCTAGTATATGCTCATAACACTTTAGAGCATAGAACATCTGATTATGTACATATTATACGTGATCTATAATCACTCATGTGTTTCAACTCATTGAGTATCATATACACTCAAGTCTTGTTAATCCTTCACATGAATAGAACACCTTCGTATATACTTTAACTTAAACTTATTATGTGTTTCAATCTATCTTCATAGATCTTGACACTAAATATGTTTCAGTCCATATCCTTTCATTGAAGCTAATTCTCAATGAAACCTTTTAATCAATTATATAATTACACTCTTTATAATCAACGATATGTCAGCTACATAAAGTATTACAAATATGTCTCAGCACTCCCACTTAATTTCTTGCAAATGTAAGCACCTTCATCGTTTCTGATGAAATCAAAAACTCTTTGACTATTTCATCCGGTGAAGATTCCAACTCCGCAATACTCACTTCATCCAATTGAAGTTCGTATTCTTATCTAGTATTCTACGGACTAGCAAAACTCTTGGTTGTATCTTGTATACACCTTTAATACACACTTCGTTAAGTAATATATTTTGCTATCCTACTAGCATATCTCATAAAGAAATATGTAGTGATTACTAGAATAATCCACATAGACTATAAACATTGCTACGGAAGATCTAATCTTATCGTAGTCAACTCTTTGAACTTTGTCGTAAACAACTTTTCGACAAATCGTGCTTATTCAAGGATATTGCATCCAAGTCCATCAATTTTATAGATCCATTTACTTTCAAAAAGTATTCATCTATCTTGGATTTCATGGCGCATAGCCATTTTAACGGAGTCAGGGCCCATCATAACTTCTTTGTATGTAGTTGGTTTATTATTGTTCAAAATCAATCCTTTGTCCACAAATCATTTATTTGATCAAAAAGTAAACCAAACCTACAAGGTTCAATAGGTACTTCGATCTCCATGGCTAAAACACTTTGTAGTCATGGGAGTCATGATTGTCGTAGCCGCTTCCGGAACCTATTTTCGATGCTGCGCTACTCTGATCATTATGCTCAGGTTCATAAAACTTATCAAGTTCTATTGTCCTCCCACTCAAATACTTCGCTAGAAAACAATTTCTTGGAAATAAGCAAGTAATATTAACAAACACTTTGGTCTTTTACTTCATAGTGGAAAGAATTCCCAATCAATTCTTTGGGATAACTGATGTCTACGGGTGCTTCTATTCTTGTAGACAGTGTTGGGCCTCCAAGAGCAGAGGTTTGTAGAACAGCAGCAAGTTTCCCTTAAGTGGATCACCCAAGGTTTATCGAACTCAGGGAGGAAGAGGTCAAAGATATCCCTCTCAAGCAACCCTGCAACCACAAAGCAAGAAGTCCCTTGTGTCCCCAACACACCTAATAGGTGCACTAGTTCGGCGAAGAGATAGTGAAATACAGGTGATATAAATAAGTATGAGCAGTAGTACGGCGCCAGAAAATAGCTTACTGGCGTGCGATTGATGGTAGTAATATTGTAGGAAGTAAACAAGCGAGTAGTAACGCAGCAGTAGTAACGCAGAGAAACGAGTAAACAAGCAGCGATAGCGATATTTAGGAACAAGGCCTAGGGAATAGACTTTCACTAGTGGACACTCTCAACATTGATCACATAACGGAATAGATAAATACATACTCTACACTCTTTTGTTGGATGATGGACACCACTAATCGTGTAGGATTACACGAACCCTCAATGCCGGAGTTAACAAGCTCCACAAGTATTCGATATTCATGTTTAAGTAACCTTAGAGTGCAAGATAGATCAAAATAATTACACCAAGAACTAACATAGCATGCACACTGTCACCTTCACGCTTATGTAGGAGGAATAAATCACATCAATACCATCATAGCAATAGTTAACTTCATAATCTACAAGAGATCACAATCATAGCCTACGCCAAGTACTCACACGGTGCACACACTGTCACCTTTACACACGTGGAGGAGGAATAGAGTACTTTAATAACATCACTAGAGTAGCACATAGATGAATAGTGATACAAAACTCATATGAATCTCAATCATGTAAGGCAGCTCATGAGATCATTGTATTGAAGTACATAGGAGAGAGATTAACCACATAGCTACCGGTACAGCCCCGAGCCTCGATGGAGAACTACTCCCTCCTCATGGGAGCAGCGAGCGGTGATGAAGATGGCGGTGGAGATGGCAGCGGTGTCGATGGAGAAGCCTTCCGGGGGCACTTCCCCGCTCCGGCAGGGTGCCGGAACAGAGACTCCTGTCCCCCAGATCTTGGCTTCGCGATGGCGGCGGCTCTGGAAGGTTTTCCGTATCGTGGCTCTCTCTGTAAGGGTTTTCGATGCAGGGGCTTTAAATAGGCGAAGAGGCGGCGCAGGAGGGTCGAAGAGGCGGCGACACCATAAGGCGGCGCGGCCAGGGCCTGGGCCGCGCCGGCCTATGGTCTGGGGGCCCAGTGCCCCCCCTCTGGTCCTTCCCGGTGTTCGGAAGCTTCGTGGAAAAATAGGAACCTGGGTCTTGATTTCGTCCAATTCCGAGAATATTTCGTTACTAGGATTTCTGAAACCAAAAACAGCAGAAAACAGGAACTGGCACTTCGGCATCTTGTTAATAGGTTAGTTCCAGAAAACGCATAATAATGACATAAAGTATGCATAAAACATGTAGATATCATCAATAAAGTAGCATGGAACATAAGAAATTATCGATACGTCGGAGACGTATCAGCATCCCCAAGCTTAGTTCTGCTCGTCCCGAGCAGGTAAAACGATAACAAAGATAATTTCTGAAGTGACATGCCATCATATCCTTGATCATACTATTGTAAAGCACATGAGATAAATGCAGAGATTCGAAGCAATGATGAAGATAATGAGTAAACAAATGAATCATATAACAAAGACTTTTCATGAATAGTACTTCAAGACAAGCATCAATAAGTCTTGCATAAGAGTTAACTCATAAAGCAATAAATCAAAGTAAAGGTATTGAAGCAACACAAAGGAAGATTAAGTTTCAGCGGTTGCTTTCAACTTATAACATGTATATCTCATGGATATTGTCAACATAAAGTAATATAACAAGTGCAATATGCAAGTATGTAGGAATCAATGCACAGTTCACACAAGTGTTTGCTTCTTAAGGTGGAAGGAGATAGGTAAACTGACTCAACAATAAAAGTAAAAGAATGGTCCTTCAAAGAGGAAAGCATTGATTGCTGTATTTGTGCTAGAGCTTTTATTTTGAAAACATTAAGAGAGCATAAAAGTAAAATTTTGAGAGGTGTTTGTTGTTGTCAACGAATGGTAGCGGGTACTCTAACCCCCTTGCCAGACAAACCTTCAAAGAGCGGCTCCCATTTTATTTTATTTTTGGGTGGCACTCCTTCCAACCTTTCTTTCACAAACCATGGCTAACCGAATCCTCAGGTGCCTGCCAACAATCTCATACCATGAAGGAGTGCCTTTTTATTTTAGTTTTATTATGATGACACTCCTCCCCACCTTTGCTTTCTCAAGCCATGGCTAAACGAATCCTTCGGGTGCCGTCCAACAATCACATACCATGGAGGAGTGTCTATTTTTGTTAATTAATTTGGGACTGGGAATCCCATTGCCGGCTCTTTTTGCAAAATTATTGGATAAGCGGATGAAGCCACTAGTCCATTGGTGAAAGTTGTCCAACAAGATTGAAAGATAAACACCACATACTTCATCATGAGCTATAAAACATTGACACAAATAAGAGGTAATAACTTTTGAATTGTTTAAAGGTAGCACTCAAGCAATTTACTTTGGAATGGCGGAGAAATACCATGTAGTAGGTAGGTATGGTGGACACAAATGGCATGAATATTGGCTCAAGTATTTTGGATGCATGAGAAGTATTCCCTCTCGATACAAGGATTAGGCTAGCAAGGTTTATTTGAAACAAACACGAGGATGAACCGGTGCAGCAAAACTCACATAAAAGACATATTGTAAACATTATAAGACTTTACACCGTCTTCCTTGTTGTTCAAAACTCAATACTAGAAATTATCTAGACCTTAGAGAGACCAAATATGCAAACCAAATTTTAGCAAGCTCTATGTATTTCTTCACTAATGGGTGCAAAGCATATGATGCAAGAGCTTAAACATGAGCACAACAATTGCCAAGTATCACATTATCCAGGACATTTTACCAATTACCACATGTAGCATTTTCCAATTCCAACCATATAACAATTTAACGAAGAGGAAACTTCGCCATGAAAATTAAAAGCTAAGAACACATGTGTTCATACGAACCAGCGGAGCGTGTCTCTCTCCCAAACAATCATTTATTCAAACAAAAACAAAAACAAAAACATACAGACGCTCCAAGTAAAGTACATAAGATGTGACCGAATAAAAATATAGTTTCAAGAGAAGGAACCTGATAATTTGTCGATGAAGAAGGGGATGCCTTGGGCATCCCCAAGCTTAGATGCTTGGGTCTTCTTGAAATATGCAGGGGTGAACCACGGGGGCATCCCCAAGCTTAGAGCTTTCACTCCTCTTGATCATAGTATATCATTCTCCTCTCTTGACCCTTGAAAACTTCCTTCACACCAAACTTCAAGCAAACTCATTAGAGGGTTAGTGCACAATTAATAATTCACACATTCAGAGGTGACACAATCATTCTTTACACTTCTGGACATTGCATAAAGCTACTGTACATTAGTGGATCAAAGAAATAAATCCAACATAGCAAAAGAGGCTATGCGAAATAAAAGGCAGAATCTGTCAAAAACAGAACAGTCCGTAAAGACGAATTTAAAGCTGGCACCAGACTTGCTCAAATGGAAAAACTCATAACTAATGAAAGTTGCGTACATATCTGAGGATCACGCTCGTAAATTGGCAGATTTTTTCGAATTTTCTACAGAGGCCTGTGCCCAGATTCGTGACAGACAGCAATGCTGTTTCTGCGCAGCGATCTCAAATATAACATCAACTTTAACATAGAAACTTTACTTGGCACAACAATGCAACAAAACTAAGATAAGGAGAGGTTGCTACAGTAGTAAACAACTTCCAAGACACAAATATAAAACAAAGTGCTGTAGTAAAAAAAACACATGGGTTATCTCCCAAGAAGTTCTTTCTTTATAGCCATTAAGATGGGCTCAGCAGTTTTAATGATGCACTTGCAAGAAATAGAAGTTGAAGCAAAAGATAGCATCAAGAGGCAAATTCAAAACACTTTTAAGTCTAACATGCTTCCTATGCATAGGAATCTTGTAAATAAACAAGTTCATGAAGAGCAAAGTAACAAGCATAGGAAGATAAAATAAGTGTAGCTTCAAAAATTTCAGCACATAGAGAGGTGTTTTAGTAACATGAAAATTTTTACAACCATATTTTCCTCTCTCATAATAACTTTCAGTAGCAACATGAGCAAACTCAACAATATAACTATCACATAAAGTATTCTTATCATGAGTCTCATGCATAAAATAATTACTACTCCCAACATAAGCATAGTCATTCTTATTAATTGTAGTGGGAGCAAATTCAACAAAGTAGCTATCAACTATAGGAGGTATATTGTAATCATAATCAAATTTATCCTCCATAACAGGTGGTAACAAAAGACTACTATCATTATAATCATCATAAATGGGAGGCAAAGTATCATCAAAGAAAATTTTCTCCTCAATGCTTGGGGGACTAAAAATATCACGCTCATCAAAGCCAGCTTCCCCAAGCTTAGAATTTTCCATAGCATTAGCAACAATAGTGTTCAAAGCATTCATATTAATATGTTCCATGGGTTTTTTAATTTTCGCATCAAACCATCCATGTCTTAAATCAGGAAATAGAATAAAAAGGTCATTGTTGTCCATTATGCCTAACTAGTGTAAACAAGAAACCAAATGTCGCAATTGCAGAGTCTAAAGGAAATAGCTTCGAGCACACACACAATGGCGCCGAGAAAGTATCATGTTACCGGAACCGGAGTATGAGTGCCTTTTACCTTTCCTCCCCGGCAACGGCGCCGAGAAAAGTGCTTGATGTCTACGGGTGCTTCTATTCTTGTAGACAGTGTTGGGCCTCCAAGAGCAGAGGTTTGTAGAACAGCAGCAAGTTTCCCTTAAGTGGATCACCCAAGGTTTATCGAACTCAGGGAGGAAGAGGTCAAAGATATCCCTCTCAAGCAACCCTGCAACCAGCCAACCACAAAGCAAGAAGTCTCTTGTGTCCCCAACACACCTAATAGGTGCACTAGTTCGGCGAAGAGATAGTGAAATACAGGTGATATAAATAAGTATGAGCAGTAGTACGGCGCCAGAAAATAGCTTACTGGCGTGCAGTTGATGGTAGTAATATTGTAGGAAGTAAACAAGCAGTAGTAACGCTAGCGGTAGTAACGCAGGAAAAACAGTAAACAAGCAGCGATAGCAGTATTTAGGAACAAGGCCTACAGAATAGACTTTCACTAGTGGACACTCTCAACATTGATCACATAACAGAATAGATAAATGCATACTCTACACTCTTTTGTTGGATGATGGACACCACTAACTGTGTAGGATTACACGAACCCTCAATGCCGGAGTTAACAAGCTCCACAGTATTCGATATTCATGTTTAAGTAACCTTAGAGTGCAAGATAGATCAAAATAATTACACCAAGAACTAACATAGCATGCACACTGTCACCTTCACGCTTATGTAGGAGGAATAAATCACATCAATACCATCATAGCAATAGTTAACTTCATAATCTACAAGAGATCACAATCATAGCCTACGCCAAGTACTCACACGGTGCACACACTGTCACCTTTACACACGTGGAGGAGGAATAGAGTACTTTAATAACATCACTAGAGTAGCACATAGATGAATAGTGATACAAAACTCATATGAATCTCAATCATGTAAGGCAGCTCATGAGATCATTGTATTGAAGTACATAGGAGAGAGATTAACCACATAGCTACCGGTACAGCCCCGAGCCTCGATGGAGAACTACTCCCTCCTCATGGGAGCAGCAGCGGTGATGAAGATGGCGGTGGAGATGGCAGCGATGTCGATGGAGAAGCCTTCCGTTGGCACTTCCCCGCTCCGGCAGGGTGCCGGAACAGAGACTCCTGTCCCCCAGATCTTGGCTTCGCGATGGCGGCGGCTCTGGAAGGTTTTCCGTATCGTGGCTCTCTCTGTAAGGGTTTTCGATGCAGGGGCTTTAAATAGGCGAAGAGGCGGCGCAGGAGGGTCGAAGAGGCGGCGACACCATAAGGCGGCGCGGCCGGGGCCTGGGCCGCGCCGGCCTATGGTCCGGGGCCCGGTGCCCCCCTCCGGTCCTTCCCGGGTGTTCGGAAGCTTCGTGGAAAAATAGGAACCTGGGTCTTGATTTCGTCCAATTCGAGAATATTTCCTTACTAGGATTTACGAAACCAAAAACAGCAGAAAACGAGAGCCGGCACTTCGGCATCTTGTTAATAGGTTAGTTCCAGAAAACGCATAATAATGACATAAAGTATGCATAAAACATGTAGATATCATCAATAAAGTAGCATGGAACATAAGAAATTATCGATACGTCGGAGACGTATCAATAACCAACAAAGATATTCATCCGATTTTGGTTGTAAATTCATTTACTTATGCTATGCATATCAAAATTTAAGAAAGGACTATTAGGGTTCATACCCATGCCATAACTCGTATGGTGTCATTTCAATGGATCATGATGATGCTCTATTTAGTGTAAAAGCGGTAGTTTCTAAAGCATAATCCACAAAAATTATAATGGCGTCATTTCATCATTAATCCAACAAGGTTTGGATACATCTCTTGGATACTCTATCATCATTATGATACTCCAAGAAATGTGAGATGTAGAACAATTTCATAACTCTCTTAGATGTTCACTAAAAATCGTAATTCAAATATTTCCAATATGATCCAATCATAGATATTTTACTTTTTCTATTACGATGATTTCCACCTCATGCTGAAATTTATTTGAATCCTTTCAAAAGTTTCAAACTTCTTCCTTATCGAATATATACATATATACTCAATTCATTGTTGGAAGTTTTCATGAAGTAGAAGAATCTCCCGCACACAACTATGCCCAGTGAACCACATACATCATCATGTATTTTTCCACTAAGTTAGTTGCCCGTTCAACTCTTGGCCTATGAATGGTATTTTAGTCATTCTCTTTAGAAAAGATTTGCAAGCGTCAAACGATTCAAAAATCAAATGACTCCAAAAAATCCATTTGCATGGAGTTCCTTCATGCGTTCCTCTCTAACATGACCTAAATGGCGGTTCCACAAATAAGTGGAATTCAAATCATTTGCCTTATGGAATTTTAGCGTCAGTGTTTATGTATGTGTGTTTTCACCATTAAGATTTATAATAACTTATCCATCGTACATGGAGTAATGTCATAATTTGAACAACTCATTGTTTTCATTTGACCAGAGCAAAATAACAATTATTAAGTTCTTTATTATAAATTCTAAGGGCTAGATAGAATGCCAACGACGAACATAATAACACTTTATTTTTGTTCTAGACGTGCATTTCTATCATATTCCTTGTCAGTCACTTAGGCCATTGTATTCTTGTATTGCGTTGTTTTGTATGACACTTCATACCAACCAATATGGTACTAATACCCAAGAATTTCATTGTGTGATCAAACTAGGAATACAATCATAACATGTATATCATTTATATACACACGAGCTAGACTTTCTAGTCTTTTCTTTTCTTCTGCCAAAATATCTTTTGTAGTTTCTCTTTTAGCTTTCCTCATTATTCAGAAAAACACTTCAACATCAATAACTTCTAGGTTTGTTGGTCAAATACCAATAACCTTGAGGTTCTGAAGTTGATCATCATATGACAAGTGTTGCAGATTTTACTATTAGTAACTTTGTAATATGATGAACAATTACACTCATAATTTTATCCATCAATTCATGATGACTTTCCAAGATCATGTCTGTACATGCTAGGCTTGTAAAGTTTAACCTCAGTATTCGCATGTGCAAATCAGGTTTGTGCCCGTTGTATGCACACGTAGAATCTATACCTTAGTATTCGAAACTACGAGTCTTAGCAACGGTGCATACTAAGGACGATCACTTCATGGATATACGAATATCGTTAGTGCCCCAATAGTTGGAGGATTGGGACGCCTTGCGTCTTCAACCTTCGTACATTCCCATAAAACTTATGAGTTTATGTAGTCTCACCAAATTATATTCTATCACCTTGCAACTAGGTCTTAGATATCACATATATCTCATACCTTGATTATTTCTGAAAACTATATTTTCAGCTCCTTACTTTTCAAATAGATTTGAACTTCAAGTTTCACGGAGACAAGATAACTTTAGGTACTAATTGAAACCATAGCCCTTTGAATCAACAATGTGAGGTTTACTAAAAATTTGCAATAGGACTTAATCATTTCTTGATTCTTTAACTATACGGTACCAGTCCGCAAAGTTTCTTGTCAGACTTAACAGTATATCTATCTCAATAAACAAGACTAGCGTTTGGTAGAAAAACGGAGGCCAATACTACAAATTAATTCAAAATACTACTCAGACTATGTTTATGATAATTAGTTCATGTTTTAATCTAATTACTAATGAACTCCCACTTAATACAACATCCCTCATAGTTGTTAAGTGGTACACGATCCACATCCACTACACCAAAACCGATCATCACGTGAGATGATGTAGCTTCAATGGTGAACATCAACATGTTGATCATATCATTCATATGACTCGTGTTCAACCTTTCGGTTTCCGTTGTCCCGAGGCCATGTCTGTACATGCTAGGTGATGTCTACGTTCCCCCTCCTTTCCTGTAGACAGTGTTGGGCCTCCAAGTGCAGAGGTTTGTAGAACAGCAGCAAGTTTTCCCTTAAGTGGATCACCCAAGGTTTATCGAACTCAGGGAGGAAGAGGTCAAAGATATCCCTCTCATGCAACCCTGCAACCACAAAGCAAGAAGTCTCTTGTGTCCCCAACACACCAAATAGGTGCACTAGTTCGGCGAAGAGATAGTGAAATACAGGTGGTATGAATGAATGTGAGCAGTAGCAACGGTGCCAGAAAATAGCTTGCTGGCGTGTAGTTGATGGTGGTAGTATTGCGAGCGAGTAGTAACGCAGTGAAACGATGAAACAAGCGAGTAGTAACTCAGCAGTATTTAGGAACAAGGCCTAGGGATTACACTTTCACTAGTGGACACTCTCAACATTGATCACATAACGAGAATAGATAAATGCATACTCTACACTTTTGTTGGATGATGAACACATTGCGTAGGATTACACGAACCCTCAATGCCGGAGTTAACAAGCTCCACAATAATGCTCATGTTTAAGTAACCTTAAGTGTAAGATAGATCAAAACGACTAAACCAAGTACTAGCATAGCATGCACACTTGTCACCTTCATGCATATGTAGGAGGAATAGATCACATCAATATTATCATAGCAATAGTTAACTTCGCAATCTACAAGAGATCATGATCATAGCATAAACCAAGTACTAACACGGTGCACGCACTCGTCACCTTTGCACACATGCAGGAGGAATAAAACTACTTTAATAACACATCACTAGAGTAGCACATAGATAAATTGTGATACGATGCACATTGCAATCATAAAGAGATATAAATAAGCACTTCACTACGCTCTTCAACGAGTGAATAAGTACTTCGTGAAATATAGCCTAAGAGACCCACACGGTGCACACACTTGTCACCTTTACACACGTGGGACAAGGAGTCTCCGGAGATCACATAAGTAAAACCCACTTGACTAGCATAATGACATCTAGATTACAAGCATCATCATATGAATCTCAATCATGTAAGGCAGCTCATGAGATTATTGTATTGAACTACATAGGAGAGAGATGAACCACATAGCTACCGGTACAGCCCCGAGCCTCGATGGAGAACTACTCCCTCCTCATGGGAGCAGACAGCGGTGATGAAGATGGCGGTGGAGATGGCAGCGGTGTCGATGGAGAAGCCTTCCGGGGGCACTTCCCCGCTCCGGCAGGGTGCCGGAACAGAGACTCCTGTCCCCCAGATCTTGGCTTCGCGATGGCGGCGGCTCTGGAACTTTTCTCGTATCGTGGCTCTTTCCGTAAGGGTTTTCGATGCAGGGGCTTTAAATAGGCGAAGAGGCGGCGCAGGAGGGTCAACGAGGCGACGACACCATAGGGTGGCGCGGCCAGGGCCTGGGCCGCGCCACCATGTCATCTGGGCCCACCGGGGCCCCCTCCGCGGCTCTCGGGTGTTCTGGATGCTTCGGGCAAAATAGGAACACAGGCGTTGATTTCGTCC